>NC_134359.1:290051587-290376587 GCF_048569485.1 Anomaloglossus baeobatrachus | reverse complement strand
GTGTGAGAGTGAGTGTGAGCCGGTGTACACTGGTAACTATGATACACATCGGGTAACTAAGGGACCTTAGTTACCCGATGTGTATAATGGTTACCAGCGTTCACGGCCTCCGTCAAGATGCCAGCATCGCAAGGTTATGTGTGGCGCTGCTGGGATCGTGACGGAGCCGGTGTAGAAGCAAGCGATATCCCAGCATGTTGTGAGTGTGTGGATGTGATGTGTGAGAGTGAGTGTGAGAGTGAGTGTGATCTGATGTGTGTGTGTACTCACCTGGGAGTCGCGGCTCCGTGTCAGTTGGGGCAGAGCGAGCGTGCATTGCGTGAGGGGGGCGGGGCCTGCAGAGAGCCGGGGCGAGAGGCCAATCCGTGTGGGGGGGCGGGGCCATGGCGAGCCCAGCGGCCAATCAGCTTTGTGTCACCGTAAGGACACAATTTCGGAGCATGACAGACAGACAGACAGATAGACAGACAGACAGACAGACAGACAGAATAAGGCAATTATATATATAGATAGATATAGGATAACTATACAGATATGAGATAAACAAACATCTAGAAAGATAAATAGGTAATATATTATAAAATAAATATTTAGATTATAATTAGATAGATCAATCGATATGAGATAATAATAATAATAATAATTTATTCATTTATATAGCGCTATTAATTTCACAGCGCTTTACATACATCAGCATAAATAATAGACCAAAAAAAATAAGTATGATCTATATAAATAGATAATTAGATAAATAAGATAAAGGCAAATAAAACATCATATAAATAAATAACGCACAATGTCTCCCATCGCCGGCTTCCTGTATTGATTAGACAAGTTAATGTTTGTAACCCGTGAAACCTGGAACATTAAACACAACAATTCTTGTTACAATCCTCCGCGGGATTCGCCCCGTGTTACGTGCGGTATGAATATTAATAAGGGAACATCATCTGGATTATTTTTCGCGGGGCTGGTAAAAAAAAAATGAACAATTCATGACATGCTAATGATGGATGATTACCTGGAGGTGGCAGCATGCTGTTGCCACTTGGGTCCTATTACGGTTCTGGCACTTCGCTCTGCCGTCTACGTTAATTACCATCACTTCCCTTCGCTACACACAACATACCGGGGCCCATCAATGGCGCTTCAGCTGTCATGCAAATAAGTTATTTTCCAATACACATTAATATATTATTATAATTGTTAATAATAAACCACATGGAAAAGGAGAACAAACAACCGCAATAATCCTCGCAAATCAATAAAATACCGTATACGTAATCAAAGTTGCATTCCTTGTCTATTGCTTCCTGTTATATAGCTTTGTCCACCTTTTGAGTCATTGCTTCATATCTGGAGCCTATTTTAGTGAATACCCCATTCTGAATCAGAAGGACTCGGTGTCTCGTCACCACCATTGCCCAATATGTCGGAGACATCGTTTTCCATGGAGGATTGATTTTTGAAAAAATACAAACGTTACAAATGGGTCACAGTTCTTCATCACTACTTTGGGGCTACCATCGCCGATAACCCCCAAACAGTAGACACCATAATATTGAGACCTGAGCTTTACATTTAGGGAGGTATACATATTTTTTTTACAAATTTTTAGCCAAAAATCCCTGACATTCTCAACTCTTACGTTCCAGTTCTTACATTTCCACGGCACTTTCAAAAATAATGTTTGCTTTGGTATTTTTCCAACATATTAGGTCCATTTTGACTTCTTGTCAACCATTCTCCAACGTTAACACTTACGGGCATAATCCGGCCCAATATCTTTCCAATAACCTTTTTCAAAAACATCTCGGAAGATACTTTTTTTTGTGATGTCATCAATATCAAAGAAACATGGCTGCCTTCTAGAGATACTTCAATACTTAAGCAATTCTTGAAGTATTCCCGATAACCTTTTTCAAAAATACCTCGAAAGATATTTTTTATTATGATGTCATCAATAACAAAGAAACATGGCTGCCTTCTTCTAGAGATACTTCAATACTTAAGCAATTCTTGACGTTTTCCCGACAACCTTTTTCAAAAACACCTCGGAAGATACTTTTTTTGTGATGTCATCAATATCAATGAAACATGGATGTTTTCTAGACATACTTCAATACTTAAACAATTCTTAGAGTATACTAGAAGTAATTTGGTCTTTTTGTCAACCACTCACCAACTTCAGGGATGTTGCCTCTTCCCCCATTGAAACTTTTTGAAAAACACCTTGGAAGATACATTTTTTTGTGATGTCATCAATATCAAAGAAAAATGACTGCCTTCTTCTAGACATACCTCATTACTTTCTTGGAGAATTCTAGGAGTATTTTCGTCTTTGTCGACCATTTGCCAACATAATCTAGTTCTTACATTTCCACGGCACTTTCAAAATAATGTTTGCTTTGTTGTTTCAACACAATAGGTCCATTTTGACCTCTCATCAACCATTCTCCAACGTTAAGACCTACAGTCATAATCTGGCCTAATATCTTTCCGATCACCTTTTTCAAAAACACCTCTGAAGATACTTTTTTGTTTCTGAATCAATATCAAAGAAACATGGCCACCTTCTTCTAGACATACCTCAATACTTATTAAATTCTTGGACTTTTCTAGGAGTAATTTCGTTTTTTTGTCAACCATTCGCCAACTTGATCCAGTTCCTACATTTCCAGGGCACTTTCAAAAATAACGTTGGCTTTGGTTTTCTCAACACATTAGGTCCATTTTGACTACTCGTCAACCATTCTCCAACGTTAAGACTTACGGTCGTAATCCAGTCAATATCTTTCCGATAACCTTTTTCAAAAAACACCTTGGAAGATACTTTTTTTTAGGATGTCATTAATATGAAAGAAACATGGCCGCCTTCTTCTAGACATACTTCAATACTTACAAAATTATAGGAGTAATTTTGTCTTTTTGTCGACCATTCGCCAAGTTGATCTAGTTCTTACATTTCCAGGGCACTTTCAAAAATAACGTTTGCTTTGTTTTTTCAACATATTAGATCCATTTTGATTTTTCATCAACCCTTCTCCAATGTTAAGACTTACAGGCGAAATCCGGCCCAATATCTTTCCGATAACCTTTCTCAAAAACACCTTGGAAGATTTTTTTTTGTGAAGTCATCAATTTGAAAGAAACATGGCCGCCTTCTTCTAGACATACTTCAATACTTAGAAAACTCTTGGAGTATTCTAGGAGTAATTTTGTCTTTTTGTCGATCAATCGGCAACTTGAGGGATGTTGTGTGTTCCCCCATTGAAACTTTTTCAAAAACACTTTGGAAGACACTTTTTTTTGTGATGTCATCAATAGGAAAGAAACATGGCTGGCTTCTTCTAGACATACTTCAATACTTAGAAAATTCTTGGAGTATTCTTGGAGTAATTTTTTCCTTCGCCAACTTGAGGGATGTTCTCTCTTCCCCCACTGAAACATTTTCAAAAATACCTTTTTTATGTGTGATGACGTCATCATGCAAGAAACATGGCCACCTTCTTCTAAACTTTCTTCAGTTCTTTCCTTAGAAAATCTTTTTTATATCTGATCATGTCATCATCGAAGAAACATGGTCACCTTCTTCAAAACTTTCTTCAATACTTTCCTTAGAGAATCTTTTTTTATGCGTGATCACGTCATCATGGAAGAAACATGGTCACCGTCTTCTAAACTTTCTTCAATACTTTCCTTAGAGAATCTTTGTTTTTATGCGTGATCACGTCAACATGGGAAAAAAAATTGCCACCTTCTTCTAGACTTTCTTCAGTACTTACCTTAGAGAATCTTTATTGCTATGCATGATCATGTCATCATGGAAGAAACATGGCCACCTTCTTCTAAACTTTCTTCAGAACTTTCCTTACAGAATCTTTTTTTTATGTCTGCTCTTGTCATCATGGAAGAAACACGGCCACCTTCTTCAAAACTTTCTTTAGTACTTTCCTTAGATAATCTTTGTTTTTATGCGTGATCATCACGTCATCATGGAAGAAACATGGCCACCTTCTTCTAAACTTTCTTCAGTACTTACCTTAGAGAATCTTTTTTGCTATGCGTGATCAAGTCATCATGGAAGACATATGGTCACCTTCTTCTAAACTTTTTTCAGTAGTTACCTTGGAGAATCTTTGTGTTTATGCGTGCTCACATCATCATGGAAGAAACATGGCTACCTTCTTCTAAACTTTCTTCAGTACCTACCTTAGAGAATCTTTTTTGTTATGCGTGATCACGTCATCATGACAGAAAGATGGCCACCTTCTTCTAGACTTTCCTTAGAGAATACGGCACCAAATTTTTGTAACATTCGCTCCTAATAAGTATTTTTTGAGCCTGTATTTTTCACGTCATCAGCTTGAATCCACTTTAGACGCTTTCTTCGTTTTTTTCCTTTTAGAGAATGTATTTGAAGAAGACAACGTTGCTCTCGTAGTGTTGCCATCGATCAAAGCCCACCTTGAAATGTCTCTTTCTGGCCATCCATAAAACTCAAGGTTATAAATTCATTATGTATGCCGGTGTCCCGCTGAAACTTCTTTGTTGATAGTTGAATGTATGAGGTTCAACAGAAGTAGACTGGATTAGCCACAGTGGATTAAAAGATTTGGCGACTATGGGTTTACTGAAGGATGTGACAATCGCCAAAGATGAGCCTATTAAAATTCTACCGGAGGGATGTTTTTGGGCATCTTTTTTTTTTTTGTTAGACAGTACATTTTACTCTCGTAACGATGTCGATATACAATAATAATAATAATAATAAAAAAAATCATTAGATGTTGAAAATCAACAAAAAAATGGTGAAAGTTTTTGTTTGGCTCTGAAATTTCAAAGAACTCAAGGATCTGTTGTACTTTTGGGATAAGTCGCTCCAAAGTCTTCTTTTCTGTCCTATCGGCTTTTCATCTTCCGGGAAAAGAAGCTTTACAAAAAAAGGAAAATATTTTTTTTTCAAAAAGAAAATTATTTAGCCTCCGAATCATGGTCCGTTCTAAAACGGTGACGCCATTCGAGGTCTTTCTTCTCCCCGCGACATTTTCTGGAAAAAAATGGGTCACGCAGCAGGATCTCCGGATAATATGAAGTACAACAGAAGGAGCTTGTACAGCGTCCTGCGGGTTCTGCTGCCTCAGTGTTTCTGCCATTCGATTTTCTCCCTAAAGAGTAAAACCGCGTAAAAAAAAAAAGAAAGAAACAAACAGCAGCCATTTCTTCCTCTCCCGCTTTGATCTGAATCAGATTTTCTTTTAAATATCATAGAGGCCTTTTGAAAATATCTTTCTTCTGATGTTCCGAATAATGAGATTTGAAGTACGCGATGAGTCCAATGGTCCCTTCATGTCTTTTTAAATACACATCGATTTTCTGTATTGTCACAGTACTCAAGAACCCAAAAGAAAAAAAAAAAAAAATAAGAGATGAAGGAGGACGAGAGGGGGGTGGGAAGCGCCGGCAAGAATGGAAGAAAATATCAAACTATATAAGAGCCCAGCTGGAAAGCTTCGCTAATGCTGTTTTGCAAAATTCGATCTGAAAGGCCTACAAAGAAAATTTTTGTCTGATCCGAGTGGAACGGTCCTTTTGCGAAATCTACGTTGTCATTTATTATGATGCTTTTGTTTTGAAAAGGGGCGATGGCGTGCCGAAGAAGAAGAAGGAAGAAGAAGAAGAAGAAAGCCCGTGCGGGAACCAGAAAAAAAAATCAAAATAAAAAAAAGGAACATACGTTTTATCAAAGCACAATAAACGGCGATACGGCGGGGTCAGTATTTTTTTTTCTTTCTCACCTGCTCCTGCTGCGTTGGTCTCCAGCTTCGATTTTCGCAGTCCGCCATGTTTGGGCGCAGCCATTGTCAGCTGTCCGGAGCAGATTCACTATATTCTACCGACCTATTTCTTCTCTCTCTCTTTTTTTTTTTTTTTTTTTTTTTACTGGAGTATTATGATGAGGCTGAAGATGAGAATCGCTACTTCTACATATTGCAGAATTGGTGCTACATCCGGATTGGCTGTGGAATGAACCAGATGATGGTCCATAGAATCCGGCTGTAACTATGGCAACAAACACCCCCCCCTTCCTCTCCCCGGGGGACCATAATTTATAATTGCCATGGAAACAGTTAAACAAAGACCCCTTTTTTTGTGAATGAAACTATGAATTTCCTCCCTAATCTTTTGTTTAACGAAACATTTACCTAATTAATCACAAAATGTATATAAAGTGATAGGCTATTATAAAGCCAAGAAAGGGATTGTCCATTTTAGCCAATTCTCTTTTGTTACATGGGTGTTCTCCTGGGACTCCTAGCTGCGAGGAAAGGTGGGAGAAATTTTCCTACAGCGCCACCCCAGGTGAAATTAAGCATTACACAATTCAAATTGAAATGAATGGATGAATGGATGTATGAGTCTCCCAGGTCCTCCAAAATGAGGATACATTTAGTTCTCATGAAATTGTGTATTCCTGACCACTTACCTGTGTGGGTAAATAAAAGAAAAAAAAAATAATGTGTGTATATATATATATATATATATATATATTTTTTTTTTTTTAATATGTAAACAAATATATACAGTATATATATATCTGTCACGCTCCCCGGCTCCTCTGCCATGCTCCCCGGCTCCCCTGCCATGCTCCCCGGCTCCCCTGCCATGCTCCCCGGCTCCCCTGCCATGCTCCCCGGCTCCCCTGCCATGCTCCCCGGCTCCCCTGCCTTGCTCACCGGCTCCCCTGCCACGCTTCCCCGCTCTCATGTCACGCTCCGTCGCTCCCGTGCCATGCTTCCCGGTCCCCCGCTCCACAGCCTCCATGCCCCATCACCTGCGGTCTCCAGGCAGCCCGGTCCCCGCTCCTGGCGCCCGTCGGCAACGCTGAGCCAGCCCGGCACTCCTGCCTCCTGTGCACCGCTCCCTGCTCTGGCTTCTAGCACCCGGGCCTCGCGCATGCGCATTAGGGCGCGCGCGCGGTCATTGACCCTCTCTTAAAGGGCCAGTGTCCTCCAACAGGATATTGAAGAATCAGGTACAGGGTATATAGGGGGATCCTTTCCAAGTGGGCGGGGCCTGTTCTTCGTGTTTGCTAAGCTAGGAGTCAGGTCTCCTTGTGTCTTGTGCCATACTTACCTATCTGTCTTGTAGAGTCGCCCCTGTCTCGCCAACCGGTCCTGACGATTCCCGAACCCCGAACGGTGACTGTCTGCCATCTCGTCAGTCCATACCATCTCCGATCCCTGGATCCGTGTGGTGACCCACCTCTCGCTCCGTTGGTTCCGGATTCTGCCTGACATCATCTCGGCCTCCGAACCTGAGCTCCGTCACCCGGACTACCTTCAGAGACTCTGTGGTCCCAGGGACTTCTTCACTCCACTCCTCTGAACGGACTGTCCTTCTACCCGTAGTGCTCCGGCTACCGGGCACCTTGCCCTCGGTGAGGTGTTCAGCCCAGTGGATCCACCTCCTGGGCCTACCCGTCCATCTGGTCCTAACAGTAAGAACAGGCCATGGATCCCACCGAAGCACTAGCGGCCCAGCTGGGCAACTTGCAGCAGGAACTCGGACGACAGCGCGAGACCCAGTCCTGCATGCTGGCCTTCATGTCCTTGGTGGATACCCGCCTGAACACGCTGCAAGCAACTGCCACATCCCTGGCATCTCAGGCTTCTACACCACAGTCCACGGCCGCAGTTCCCTTGGCGGCTTCCTCGTAAGCTTCTAAACTCCGCTTGGCCTCGCCACCCCGATATGCCGGAGATCCTAAGACCTGCAGAGGATTCTTGAATCAGTGCTCCCTCCACTTTAAGCTGCTTCCGCACCTGTTTGCCTCCGACCAAGCCAAGGTGGCGTTTGTGATGTCCCATCTGGAGGGTGAGGCACTGGCCTGGATGAACCCCTTGTGGGAGAGGGAGGACCCTGTAACTGCTAACATCCAGGACTTCCTGCAGGCGTTTAGAACCACCTTTGACGAACCCAGACGTGCCGCCGCGTCCGCCTCATCACTCCTCAGGCTACGTCAGGGGACCTTGACGGTGGGCCAATATGCCATCCGCTTTCGCACCTTGGCCTCAGAATTGGGGTGGAACAATGAAGCCCTCACCGCCGCCTTCTGGGAAGGACTCTCCAGTCATATTAAGGACGAGCTGGCAGGCCGCGATGTTCCTTCCACTCTGGATGCCCTAATTGCACTAGCCACCCGCGTTGACCTCCGTTTTCAGGAATGATCCAAAGAGGTGTCCCGCGAGAGACGTCCGATACGGCATTCCTCTCCTCCGCAGAAGCCCGTCGTACCTCAGTCGGCATCGTCTGGCGTCTCTGTCCACGAACCCATGCAGTTTGACCGTCTGAGGAAGTCCGAACAACGCTGAGCAGAACGGCTCGCTAAGGGTCTCTGCTTCTACTGCGGAGAGGGCACACACCTGCTACGTTCCTGTCCAGAGAGGCCGGGAAACTCCAAAGCCTAGGGTTGGTAGGAGAGGCCACCCTAGGTGCTGGGACTCTCTCAGACCCGGTTACGTGGACTGTTCAAGTGACAACGGGAGAGACGCAATTCATGGCCGAGGCGTACCTCGATTCCGGGGCAGCAGGCAATTTCATCCAGCAGGCCACGGTGGACAAGTACCAGATGCCGGTTACTCCACTCGACAAACCCCTTGTGATTGCCTCTGTAGATGGGAGACCCCTCTCTGACACCATCTCGTGGATCACCAAGCCAGTAGAACTACGTATCGGTGCCCTGCACACCGAGAACATCACTCTCTACGTCCTCCCACACATGTCTCATCAAATCCTGCTGGGACTCCCCTGGTTACGGATACATGAACCGTCGGTCAGCTGGCGTACTGGTGAAATTACCCGATGGGGCTCCTCTTGCCACGAGAACTGCCTGAAGTCTATGCACCCCATCCGACGACCTCCGGTTCCGGAGTCCCTACCAGGACTGCCTTCGGCCTATTGGTCCTTCGCGGACGTCTTTGATAAAAAGGAGTCAGAGGTACTGCCGCCACATCGTCCTTACGACTGTGCCATCGACCTACTCCCGGGAACTACACCACCTCGAGGACGGACATATCCTTTGTCCCCTGCTGAAACAAGAGCCATGTCTGCCTATATCACTGAGAACCTGGCAAGGGGATTCATCCGGAGATCCTCCTCTCCTGCTGGAGCAGGCTTCTTCTTCGTTAAGAAGAAAGAGGGCGACCTGCGCCCATGCATTGATTACCGGGGATTGAACCAAATCACCGTAAAAAATAAATATCCCCTGCCGCTCATCCCCGAATTGTTTGATCGGCTTAGAGGAGCTCGTGTGTTTACCAAGTTGGATCTTCGGGGTGCCTACAACCTGGTCCGCATCCGCTCTGGGGTCGAATGGAAGACCGCATTCAATACTCGCGATGGGCACTACGAGTATTGTGTGATGCCCTTCGGCCTGTGTAATGCACCAGCACTCTTTCAAGAATTGGTGAACGACGTGTTCCGGGACCTTCTCTACGTCTGTGTGGTGGTATATCTGGATGACATCCTGGTCTTCTCTCCGGACCTCCAGACCCACAGAGAGATCATGCAGCTGGTACTACAAAGACTGAGAGAGAATCGTCTGTACGCCAAGTACGAGAAGTGTGTCTTCGAGCAGTCTTCTCTTCCCTTCCTGGGTTACATAATCTCCGATACCGGCCTGCAGATGGACCCAGAGAAGGTCTCTTCCATTCTCAACTGGCCCCCTCCTTCCGGACTGAAGGCAATTCAACGGTTTCTTGGATTTGCGAACTATTACCGTCAGTTCATCCCTCACTTCTCTGCCCTGACTGCGCCTCTCTCCGCCTTAACCAAGAAGGGGGCTAATCCAAAGGACTGGTCACCTGCGGCCGACGCCGCGTTTGGCTCTCTGAAACAGGCATTTGCTTCCTCTCCTGTGCTCCACCGTCCTGAGTTAAACCGACAGTTCACCTTGGAGGTGGATGCCTCCTCCTCTGGAGCCGGAGCAGTGCTCATGCAGAAGTCCTCCTCCGGGAAGATGGTTACTTGCGGTTTCTACTCCAAGAGCTTCTCAGCGCCTGAACGCAACTACACCATCGGTGACCGAGAGCTATTAGCAGTCAAACTGGCTCTAGAGGAATGGCGCTACCTTCTGGAGGCAGCAGTGTACCCCGTGATCATTTACACGGACCACAAGAACCTGGAATACCTGCGGTCTGCTTAGCGACTGAACCCACGACAAGCCAGGTGGTCCTTGTTCTTTGCCAGGTTCGATTTTCAGCTCCATTTTTGGCCCGCGGATAAGAATGTGCGAGCAGATGCCTTGTCCAGGTCATTCGTGCCCATGGAATAGGAGGAGGAGATATCCCAGCCCATCATCTGCCCAAGTAAAATCATTCCGGTGGCGCCTGTCACTCTGGCCCAGATACCGCCCAGGAAGACCTATGTCTCTGAGACTGACAGACAAAAAGTGTTGCATTGGGGCCATGCCTCGAAAATAGCCGGCCATGCTGGTCAGAAGAGAACATGGAGTACAATTGTACGTCACTACTGGTGGCCATCCCTTCGCACGGACGTCGCGTCTTTTGTCTCAGCCTGCTCCTCTTGTGCCCGGAACAAGACGCCCAAACACCTGCCATATGGTCGCCTTCTGCCGCTGCCAATTCCCTCCGTTCCGTAGCAACACATTGCAATGGACTTTATTACTGACTTGCCCTTGTCCGCCGGACACACAGTCATATGGGTCGTGGTGGATCGGTTCTCCAAAATGGCTCATTTCGTCCCTATGGCTGGACTGCCCTCTGCCCTACAGCACATCTTCCGGTTGCATGGCTTTCCATCACACATTGTGTCCGACAGAGGAACTCAGTTTACCTCCCGCTTCTGGAGGGCCCTCTGCAAACATCTGGGAGTGGCTCTGGACTTTTCTTCAGCCTACCATCCTCAGTCGAATGGCCAAGTGGAATGAGTCAATCAGATCCTGACCTCCTTCTTGCGTCACTACGTTAATACCCATCACGACGACTGGTCCACGCTTCTTCCTTGGGCTGAATTCTCCCATAACCACCACGTCAGTGAGTCCTCCTCCAGCTCTCCCATCCATGTCGTTTACGGACTTCAGCCTTCCGTCCCATTACCTGTATCTTCTTCCTCGGATGTCCCTGCTGCTGATGCTGTAGTCCGTGACTTTACAACGATTTGGGACTCTGTCAAGACGTCCCTTGGACGTGCTTCCCTACGGATGAAGAGACACGCAGACAAGAGGCGTCTGGATCCTCCGTGTTTCTCTCCAGGAGATCTGGTCTGGCTTGCTTCCAAGTACGTCCGATTGAAGCTACCATCATACAAGCTGGGTCCTCGCTACATCGGGCCGTTTAAAGTCATCGGCAAAATAAATGAGGTCTCCTACAAGCTGCAGCTCCCAGCCACGATGAGAATCTCCAACTCCTTCCACGTCTCCCTGCTCAAGCCGGTTGTCCTTGGTCCCTTCTCCGCTGCTGCCGGTTCTGCTCCTCCTCCTATTGCTGATGATGACATCTATGCGGTACGGGATATCGTGGCCATGAAGACCGTGCGGGGCCGACAGTTCTTCCAGGTGGACTGGGCTGGGTATGGTCCTGAGGATAGGTCCTGGGAACCCCGGGAGAATGTGGGTACTCCCCTGATACGTGCCTTCCTGTCCCGGTTGCGGGGAGGGGGGCGTGGGAGAGGGGGTACTGTCACGCTCCCCGGCTCCTCTGCCATGCTCCCCGACTCCCCTGCCATGCTCCCCGGCTCCCCTGCCTTGCTCACCGGCTCCCCTGCCACGCTTCCCCGCTCTCATGTCACGCTCCGTCACTCCCGTGCCATGCTTCCCGGTCCCCCGCTCCACAGCCTCCATGCCCCATCACCTGTGGTCTCCAGGCAGCCCGGTCCCCGCTCCCGGCGCCCGTCGGCAACGCTGAGCCAGCCCGGCACTCCTGCCTCCTGTGCACCGCTCCCTGCTCTGGCTTCTGGCACCCAGGCGTCGCACATGCGCATTAGGGCGCGCGCGCGGTCATTGACCCTCTCTTAAAGGGCCAGTGTCCTCCAACAGGATATTGAAGAATCAGGTACAGGGTATATAGGGGGATCCTTTCCAAGTGGGCGGGGCCTGTTCTTCGTGTTTGCTAAGCTAGGAGTCAGGTCTCCCTGTGGCTTGTTCCATACTTACCTATCTCTCTCTCCTATCTCTGTATATATGTATAGATAGACAAGTATATATATATATATATATATATATATATATATATATATATATATATATATATATATATATATATATATATATTATATATATATATCTGTGTGTATGTACTGTATATGTGTATATATATATATTTAATATAGTTATTTTTTAAATAAATATACATACATTATTTATCTATTATCTATCTATCTATCTATCTATCTATCTATCTATCTATCTATATATATATATATATATATATATATATATATTGTTCTTGAGGTAGTGGATAACATGCAGTTTATTGCAGACAAAATGGGCAACCCAGAGCGCTGCAGAGAGGGTGCGATAGAGTGGGGGTCAAGGGAATGGTTTTATGTAGGATAGATTGTGGTAGATTCTAGTAGGTGGGGAGCAATAGGTGGGAAAGTAAATAAGGGATATCAACTGTAGAGGTCCAGGATTGGGAGATATATATCTCCAGCAGTGAGAAGAAGCAGAGAGAGGGAGAGTAGGTGGGAGATTGAGAAGGGACTACCTGTCTTTGTCACGATGATCGGGGAACCGAGGCGCCTTGACCGCCCCTCAGACTAGGGGGGCCCCGGCCATCTCTTATCTTAGTATTACCTCTGAAGTGAGGATGTCTGAACCGCCAACCTGACCCTGTTTCTGACCAGTGCTGATCTTATACCCACTCCCTTCCTACCCCAGAGGAGGGCTGGGACAGGAGTGTGATAACACCAACAGTGATAGACAAACAGGGGAAACCAAAACTCTCAGCACACTCACACAAAGGTAAAAGACAATAAGAGGTAAGGAGGAAAATAAGAGCAGGGAGGAAACAACAAGATGATGAGAGAATTCCACAACAACCCCAAGCACCACGCAATATAATCACCAGCAGGACTGGGACAAACCAGCACACACTATAGTCGGCATGGGAAGACAGATTCCACCATCTTAAAAAGGCGGGGAGTAAATGTGATAGTTTTCCATTTTGCTTGACTACTGTGTTCCTCGCCAGTTCCCAGACATCACGGTTTGGACAGAATGTGATATCTGCAGACTATCAGCTGATTGACTGCAGCAGTCAGATGACATTGTTTTTTGCACATTCTGACCAATGGGGGACATAATAGCTAGTACAGAAAAAAACACCAACACTACAGAAGGGAATACAATTTTATTTCCCGCTCTGGCCGTATATACAATAAGTTTTAAAGTAGGAGTAAGTTCTTTAAAGGGGTTATTAAGTTTAACATTTTTCTGAAAAGCTCAGGGTGGCATAAAAAAATAATAAAAAATCTAATAATTATTGTTATTTTAACTGTTCCCAGGTTCCTCGCTGATCAGAGAGGATAACTAAGGTTAGCATCACTTCTTATATATATGAATCCATTTTAAAACTTAACATAATTGCAAAAGTGGTCAAACCCTTATCTGAAATTTAAAGGGAAATTTCCCAGTCGACGTGTCCCCTAACAATCAGTTCACCGGCGCCGTCATACCCCCGTCAATATCGACGTGTTAATTAGTCGGCCTTAAGACTCTGGTGTTCTCATGAAGTATCATGTATTAAGCATAAAGAAGAATAAGCAATAAGTAAGTGACAGCAAAGTCACCTGCTTATTATCACCCAGTCACTATGTTTCAGTAATGAGTGTGAATATTTCAAACTTTCGTACTTTTATTAGGAATATAGCAGCTAATACAGGCATGCTAATGAGCATACAGCCTCCAGTCTGATGTCTTTAGTCAATATGTTACCTGCTTGACTACTGAGTGTCAAATAAAATGGTCAAAAAGGGAATAAAATTTGTTAAATATGGTTTGTACTAATTGAAAATCTGGTATTTCTGTCACACGGTGTTTGGCACTAAACTCGCCAAGTGTCATGGCGGAATCAGGCGCTGTTCAGGCCACAGACTATGACACTTTGCTTTCTCTAATGCTTTTCAGTTGAACAGAAAGGCTCGGGCATCAACCAGCTGTACACCCATTAGTGATCGGACTAGCAAGAGTTAATTTCTGCTAGCCTGCTGGTTACTTTTTGGACCACATGTTGCAAGAGACTTATCACAGTTACTGTCTGCATTTTTAAGGTGGAGGAATTTGTCTTCCCATGCCGACTACGGCTTTTTGCTAAACTGCTCCGTGTGCTGTTGTTTTCCAGTAACTGGTGATTTACTGCATGTTGCTTGGTGTGCTGTGGAGTTCCTCCTGTCATTTCCTACCTGCTCTTTGTTTCCTCCTTATTATTTGTTTATATATTTGTAGTCACTATCAAAGACCTAATAATTGCACGGTGGCTCAGTGGTTAGCACTGCAGTCTTGCAGCGCTGGGGTCCTCGGTTCAAATCTCACCAAGGACACTATCTGCAAGGAGTTTGTATGTTTTCGCCGTGTTTGCATGGGTTTCCTCCGGGTACTCCGGTTTCCTCCCACAATTCAAAAATATACTGATAGGGGCCTTAGATTGTGAGCCCCATTGGGGACAGTGTTGCTGATGTATGTAAAGCGCTGTGGAATTAATTGCACTATATAAATGAATAAATTATTAGTATTATTATATAGGGGAACACCCAATAAACATTAGATAGCAGCAAAAAATGTGGTAGTAAACCCAATTGTTGAAAAATTATTTTATTTATTTATAACAACCATATAAAATTAATTAAAATCAGCAAGAAGCTCCCTGATGAAGAGGCGAAACGCGCGTTGGGACGACTTGGGAGGCTTTATACCATCGCAATTTATGGGTTAGTACTGGTTCATGACTATTTACTGAATTGGAGGATACTTAGGGAGAATTTTGACTGGATACTTAACAATAGGTGATTATTCATATTGGTGTACACTGGTAATAGTATAACTCAGGAATTATTGTATAAACTCACAGAAGAATAGTTAATTATATTGTTTCCCCCTATATCCCCTTATTTATATTGTGACAATTAATCATGAAAATTATACCTACCGGTATGTTTACATAATTATCATATTGAAATTGTTGTGCTATAGCCAACCTATATGGACTTCTTGCTGATTTTAATAAATCGTATATTGTTGTTATAAATAAAAATATTTTTTCAACAATTGGGTTTAGTACCACATTTTTTATTATTTGTTGTCTGATAACGCTTTGTGAGCGTGACTATGTGATAGAGTTTTGGTTTCCCCTGTTTGTCTATTACTGTTGGTGTTAACACTCTCTACTCCCGGCCCCCCACCCTCTCCCTGGGGTAGTGAGGAAGGGGATACTAGATCAGGGCTGTTTAGGAGTAGGGTCAGGCAGGCGGCTCAGACATCCTCACCATCAGAGGTACCTCTGAGACAAGGAATAGGTAGAGCCCCCTAGTCTGAGGACCAGTCCCCACTCATCGTGACAATTTAATTTTTCTTTAGTTTGAGACTTTTATCAAGATTAAAAATCAGCTGTCAGGTTACAGTTGCCATTACGTGGACATTGCATTGCTCGGTGTGTATTTTAGAAATGCGACAACCACCCAAAGGTTGCTCAACATTGTGTGTGTAGCCTTGTGGGACAGCAGGTGTACTAACATCTCACCCAACAATCCAGTTTTTTACCGGATTATCCCTCGAAATGACATAAAGTGGGAAGGGCTTCTACAAATTTGATTGACAGTCGGAGTTCCTGGTATGCTTCGTCAAGTTTTCAGGTGGAAGATAAAAGTCTGCTGAATGGAGATGATAGTGTTGGGAGGTATGTAGTAGTGGTGTATCTGTATACTGCAAAGTCCTCTTTTTTTGCATATATTGACAAGCTGATGAATTGAATGAGGAAGTGTAAACTGGTATAGCCAGGGGTATAGCTGGATACAAGTCCCGGTGTCACAAGTGTCTCTCGTCCTTGATATATTTGTTCTGGGATCTGAGTCCCACATTAACTTGTAAAGCTCTGTATATTATATGTTTTTTCTTTCTGTTGGTGCAGCAAGGGTTAATGTCATTTTCTTGCTTGTAGCTCCTGGTTAGTTCACCCCATATATAGCCGTTTTTTGATCGCTCCCATCTCCTTTAAATAGCCACATCATCCATCACCTGATACCGGGAATAGCTCTGCATTCTGTTCTCACCACGTTGGAGTGAGAAAGTATCTATCAGTTGCTGGAGCTTTTGCAACGTAGTTCTGGTGTTTGGAGCCATGTTGCCTACAGCCTTGGTGTCTAGTTGCAGTCATTTAGTTTTCATATATCTTTTTGTCTATGTTTCCTTGTCTGTATCTACTATCGCTGGCCTTCTCATTAGCAAGGTGAGTTCAGGGCAAGCAAGTGCCTAGGCATGTGATTGGCGATGGGGTGAAAGAACCTGCACAAGGACATTAGGGAGTGCAGAGATCAGCCTCAGGTGAGTGTAGGAGGTGAGTCTGTCAAGGGAGAAATTTAGGTAAAAACTGCTAATGGAGTCTTCATACGGGGAATCCAGAGACGGTGCCGTATTAGCTGTATATCAGTGCCGATATATCAGTGTATAAGACCATGAACACAGACATGTTCTCCTTGAGCCAGCGTCATCAACTGAACTCGTGCAACTACATCTACATTTTGATTATTTATATACACAGATATTCTTATTACGTTTGAAAAAACAACCTATAGCCCAGGCTACCTCCACACCTCCACTCCCCTCTCCCTAGCGCCAAGGCCCACCATTTTATCTTGTTCCCGGTGTACCCTGTTTGTTGTGGCGCTCGTTGGGGTTCCCTTATTTCTGGTGGAACCCAATAGTCACCGCATGACTTCCGCATGGAGTAGTTGGACAAATCAAGGTCAAATCCAAGGCGTTATCAGCAAGAGAAGCCGGGTGACAAGAGGGTCGATCCAAGAATTTAGCCCTCCATGAGTTCCACAAATACAAAGCAACTACTGTCAAAGCAAAACTGCCCTGCCATTGGTCCACCGTCTGGCCCGAAAAATTGGCCAATCAGCAGGATCAAGTACTGGTATGCATTTTACTTGTGCCGCCCAGGCAAGATGTCACCACCGCCATTTTTTATGTCATATAGAACGGAAACCTAGGAAGCCAGAAGTGGAGACAGGTGCAGATATTACAGATCTCTACGGCTACATATTTATATTATTATTTTTTTTTTATTTATATTTTTTAGTATATGGTTCTTCACTGCGGGGCTAGTAAGTAAGGACTTACTTTTTTATTTGTTCGCTCAATCATATACCATTTTATTTTGTTCTGTTCTTTGTTTCTTATTGTGTTCAGCGAATATTTTATAGACCCAAATGACAAAAAAAATAAAAGATTTCTGTAGAATCAAATAATGAAGAAAAAAATTCTGTATGTGAATGATGTCTCCCGTTACTCGCAGCTTCCATGGTAACAGGTCTACCTGGACAGGGCAAATCGAAATTTATATCTTTAACAGCGGCTCAAGTTAACAACATGTCATTTATTTTACTTTTTTTCCACAGAATGATCAATAATAAATTTGCTTTTTTTATTTTTTGTTATTTTTGGAGATGTTTCCAATTCCAGGTTGTGTTTCGTATACAAAGTGGCTTCTTCTAACAAGTGATCACTGGTAGATTTAAAGCTACAGCTGCCTAATACCCAGATGTAAAGGTGTTGTTGCAGAAAACACAATAACGTGAATGTAGAAAAGAAATAAATAAAATATAAATTATAAGAAATAAAATATAAATAATCTGAAATAAAATATAATCTGAAATAAATAATCTGAAATAAATAAAATATATATAATCTGAAATAAATAAAATATAAATAATCATAAGTAAATAGAATATTAAAAAAGAAATAAATACAATATAAATAATCATAAATAAATAAAAAATAAATAATCATAAATAAATAAAATATAAATAAATAATCATAAATAAATAGAATCTAATATAAATAATCATAAATAAATAAAATATAAATAATCTGAAATAAAATCTAAGTAACCTGAAATAAATAAAAAATAATCATAAATAAATAAAATATAAATAATCTGAAAACAAAGCTAAGTAATCTGAAATAAATAATAAAAAAATCATAAATAAATAAAATCTAAATAATCTGAGATAAAAGCTAAGTAATCTGAAATAAATAAAAAATAATCATAAATAAATAAAAACTAAATAATCTGAAATAAATAGAATATAAATAATCAGAAATAAATAGAATATAAATAATAATAAATAAAATCTAAATAATCTGAAATAAAATATAAATAATCTGAAATAAAATATAAATATTCTGAAATAAATAGAATATAAATAATCAGAAATTAATAGAATATAAATAATAATAAATGAAATCTAAATAATCTGAAATAAAATCTAAATGATCTGAAATAAAATATAAATAATCTGAAATAAATAAAATATATAATCTGAAATAGATAAAATATATAATCTGAAGTAAAGAAAATATAAATAATCTGAAATAAACAAAATATAACTAATCAGAAATAAATAGAATATAAATAATTGTAAATAAATAAAATATAAATAATCATAAATACAATATCAATAATTGTAAATAGAATATAAATAATTGTAAATACAATATAAATAATTGTAAATAGAATATAAATAATTGTAAGTAAATACAATATAAATAATTGTAAATAGAATATAAATAATTGTAAATAAATAAAATATAAATAATTGTAAATAAATAAAATATAAATAATTGTAAGTTGTACACTGTCTGTGTAACTCAGAAGCACCAGAGGAGGCATAGTGAGGAGTGTCAGACTCTGCAGTGTGAACCGCGTCACAAAGCCTTCAGGTCTGTGTGTGCTGTGGATGGGACACATGGTAGCTGCTGGCCTCCACCCACTAGCTCAGAGAGAAGTGAAAAATAGAAGTTGAGACTCAAGAGGGGAAAACTGATGCGGATTCCTCGTGTATACACATGGCAGCTTATTCTGAACAGTCGCCTGAAATGACAAATATACAGTACAGACCAAAAGTTTGGACACACCTTCTCATTCAAAGAGTTTTCTTTATTTTCATGACTCTGAAAATTGTAGATTCACATTGAAGGCATCAAAACTATGAAGTAACACATGTGGAATGAAATACTTAGCAAAAAAGTGTGAAACAACTGAAAATATGTCTTATATTCTAGGTTCTTCAAAGTAGCCACCTTTGCTTTGATTACTGCTTTGCACACTCTTGGCATTCTCTTGATGAACTTCAAGAGGTAGTCACCGGAAATGGTCTTCACTTCATAGGTGTGCCCTGTCAGGTTTAATAAGTGGGATTTCTTGCCTTATAAAAGGGGTTCGGACCATCAGTTGTGTTGTGCAGAAGTCTGGTGGATACACAGCTGATAGTCCTACTGAATAGACTGTTAGCTGTTTTTTTCTTGCCATAATACAAATTCTAAGTAAAGAAAAACGAGTGGCCATCATTACTTTAAGAAATGAAGGTCAGTCAGTCTGAAAAATTGGGAAAACTTTGAAAGTGTCACCAAGTGCAGTGGCAAAAACCATCAAACGCTACAAAGAAACTGGCTCACATGAGGACCGCCCCAGGAAAGGAAGACCAAGGGTCACCTCTGCTGCGGAGGATAAGTTTATCCGAGTCACTAGCCTCAGAAATCGCAGGTTAACAGCAGCTCAGATTAGAGACCAGGTCAATGCCACACAGAGCTCTAGCAGCAGACACATCTCTAGAACAACTGTTAAGAGGAGACTTTGTGCAGCAGGCTTCATGGTAAAATAACTGCTAGGAAACCACTGCTAAGGACAGGCAACAAGCAGAAGAGACTTGTTTGGGCTAAAGAACACAAGGAATGGACATTTGACCAGTGGAAATCTGTGGTTTGGTCTGATGAGTCCAAATTTGAGATCTTTGCATCCAACCACCATGTCTTTGTGTAACGCAGAAAAGGTGAACGGATGGACTCTACATGCCTGGTTCCCACCGTGAAGCATGGAGGAGGAGGTGTGATGGTGTGGGGGTGCTTTGCTGGTGACACTGTTGGGGATTTATTCAAAATTGAAGGCATACCGAACCAGCATGGCTACCACAGCATCTTGCAGCGGCGTGCCATTCTATCCGGTTTGTGTTTAGCTGGACCATAATTTATTTTTCAACAGGACAATGACCCCAAACACACCTCCAGGCTGTGTAAGGGCTATTTGACTAAGAAGGAGAGTGATGGGGTGCTACGCCAGATGACCTGGTCTCCACAGTCACCAGACCTGAACCCAATCGAGATGGTTTGGGGTGACCTGGACCCAGAGTGAAGGCAAAAGGGCCAACAAGTGCTAAGCATCTCTGGGAACTCCTTCAAGACTGTTGGAAAACCATTTCCGGTGACTACCTCTTGAAGCTCATCAAGAGAATGCCAAGAGTGTGCAAAGCAGTAATCAAAGCAAAAGGTGGCTACTTTGAAGAACCTAGAATATAAGACATATTTTCAGTTGTTTTACACTTTTTTGTTAAGTATTTCATTCCACATGTTTTAATTCATAGTTTTGATGCCTTCAATGTGAATCTACAATTTTCAGAGTCATGAAAATAAAGAAAACTCTTGGAATGAGAAGGTGTGTCCAAACTTTTGGTCTGCACTGTACTTTAGGACAGTAATTAAGAATCTGCCCCCTTGTATTCTGTAAAGGAGCTGTGATGCCCGTCACAAGGTGGCGCTAGACACTACTAGCATGAATGTGAATGATGAGGTAGTCAGACAAGCCGAAGTCAGAAGCCAGGAGCTAGTGACAGGACACTGGGAGCAGACAGAGATGAGGTCAAGATGCAAACCGAGGGTCAGGATTCAAGGAGAGTATGTACATACAGGGAGCAGGCGGGGACGTGGTCAGGAGGAGGTCCAAGGTCAGAAGCCAGGAGGTAACAACAAGAACAGGGAGACAGGCAGAGAAGAGTTAACAACAGTCCAGACTCGAGAGCCAAGATTAGATCACTAAACATAACGGGAGCCGAGTTCACTACTGTAAAACAGGAAGTACGACTGGTGACATTTTGGGCGAGCATGCTCCCTAATGATGCAGAGCAATCACCTGGAACGAGGAGTATCTGCGCAGGCACCTCACAGGACCAGAGTAAAACCCAGAGCTGAGAGACAACCCATCCATAGATGCTCAAGACAAACAGCAGAGCATCCAAACCTGCAAAAGGCTCTGCAGGACGGAACAGCAAGTACCGTCTCTGCAGGAGAGCATGGCAGAACATAACTCAAGATGCTCCGCGCATCAGAACCGGGACAGTAGCTGTGGAGACACGGGGGTCAGTGGGTGTTCTCCTGTGGAGACACGGGGGTCAGTGGGTGCTCTCCTGTGGAGACACGGGGGTCAGTGGGTGATCTCCTGTGGAGACACGGGGGTCAGTGGGTGCTCTCCTGTGGAGACACGGGGGTCAGTGGGTGATCTCGTCCGCTGATCCGGCCGCCTTTAGAAAGACAGCATGGCCCAGGGCTCATCCCACCTGAATTCCCGACCCCTCTTAACCGTGGGCGTAACACTACTCAGACGACACAAGGTGAGGGAATTACAATATTAAGACTTTATTGGATCCCCAAACAATTAACAGCACATAGCACATAACCAGCAAAACACACAAATGTAACAGGCAACAGAGTCTGCCCCTTCCGCTGCTCACCAGGGATTAGAATGTCCATGCCTCAGAGGTTCCCGGGCTACTTACTCCAATCCAGCAGCACCCCGCTTTCGGCGGGCACCCACCGAGAAAGGAATAATGCCGGATTTAGGAAGCTGTCTGAGGACCACAAAGCCTGTAGGCAGGTGACTGGATTGTCCCGAGCTGGATTCCTTACTTAGGTAGACCTTGATATCTCAGCCGAAACCTTGCATTCGATGCTGAAGTCCATGTAGTGTTATAATCCAGGTTCGGTTATGGCTTGCCAATCGTATCCGCAGATCCTAGATTGGTATCATGTAGCAAGAGTCTAGCCGGGCAATGGACAGTCCTCCTTCTTATACCCCTGAGCTCTCCATTCAGTCCATTGGGGTCTTCACGATTGGTGGATAAGACTGGGCTCTTATTGGCTAGATTTCAAGCCGCATACAAAATATCAAGAGACGAGGGAGAGACAGCTAAGTTACATGGCATCTAGCAATACAATGGGAGGTTCACATAATTGATTTGTCTGGGTGTCTGACCTTCGCTGGCCAAGGCAATTACATGAGTCAACAAGAACTTTAACACTAAACTCCTAAGGGTCTTGTAGAAACAATGAGGGGCTTATCCCCCATTTATAAACAAACTATCATCATGTCTGGCTGAATTTTAAGAAACTTAACCCATGCTAGGCACTGACAGAGTCCATGTCGTCACAGGAGCAATAAAGAAGGAATTCGTCAACAGCAACTTGCTGACGGTATCCAGTGAAAAGGGACGTTATTATGTAAATGATAAAGAAGTTATAAATACATGATAATGGTGGAATGGTCACAAAGCTATAGTGCATTCACTTTGCAGCCCCCTCCCCACCCCGCTATAGAACTACAAATCCCAGCACCATGCTGCTGATCTGCACTAGATTCCCCACCTTTGGGCATATGAAGAAATGCCAGTCCCCAGCACACAGTTGGAGTTTTGGGTTTATCTGTGTCACGCTGGAGTGATAGATCTCGCCTGGAGATTGCTCACAGCAACAGAAAGGCCAAACCGGGAAGGAATTTTAAGCAGCGTAATAGATGAGGCGAAAAAAAAAAAGAAAATCCGAACAATATCAGTAAATAACCCCTCAGGAATGCTGCGTATACTGGAGAATGCTAATCCTGAGAAGCCCGAGGAGGGGTCTCCCCTGACTGCTGCGCGCCGCGTTTCATTGGGACTACTTAGTGTGTAGCAGTTAGCCTCCATACATAAGTGGGGCGCTCGGCGCGTCCCCCCCTCCTGCTAAACCTTCACTCTTTCCAACCATGTATTCATTTTGTTTCTATAAACTGCGCTGACCTTAAACATCCGAATATATCAGCAGCGCAGTGCCAGGATAGGTACAGCAAGAAATACATCCTCCGTGCTCAGAGGACCAGGCTTCACAATTAAATTGCCCATTTTCGAACTGGAGCGCGGGTATGTTTGGCACAAAAAATCCCCCATGCCAGTATCATAATTAGCCCTGGTTTAGAGGAGGCATGCCAGGTACATCATAAAATGTATATAGACTGGACAGAAGTGGATGATAACAGGGAACAATAGCCCCAGGTTGAGATGAGCAGTTCGGACTGGTGGCACTGTTGGTGCAGACGGATGGACTGGTCGGAACTATGGTGGTAACAGTACCAGATTTAGAACTATGGCATCTGGAATAGCAAAACTGAAGCAACGTATCTGATGTAGCTGAACTAGGACAGCAAAGACTGATGCAGCAAAGCTAAATGACAGATGTAGCAGAGCTGAGAGGGTAATGAAGTAGAGCTGGTTTTCTGATGTAGCAGAGCTAAGTGGTTGATGTAGTAGAATCAAATAAATAAAGTGGCAGAACTGAGAGGGTAATGAAGTAGAGCTGTTTTTTTGATGTAGCAGAGCTGAGTCACTGATGTAGCAGAATCAAGTAACTGATAGTAGATCTGAGTGAGCAATGAAGCAGAGCTGGTTATCTGATGTAGCAGAGCTTAGTGGCTGATGTAGCAGAATCAAATAACTGATAGCAGAACTGAGTAGGCAATGAAGCAGAGCTGGATAACTGATGTAGCAGAGCTAAGTGGCTGATGTAGTAGAATCAAATAAATAAAGTAGCAGAACTGAGAGGGTAATGAAGTAGAGCTTGTTTTCTGATGTCACTGATGTAGCAGAATCAAATAACTGATAGCAGAAATGAGCGGGCAATGAAGTAGAGCTGGATAAATGATGTAGCAGAACTAAGTGGCTGATGTAGCAGAATCGAATAACTGATGTAGCAGAACTGAGTTGGTAATGAAATAGAGTTGGATAACTGATGTAGCAGAGCTAAGTGGCTGATGTAGCAGAATCAAATAAATAATGTAGCAGATCTGTCATGGTAATGAAGCAGAGCTGGATAACATATAGCAGAGCTAAGTGGATGATGTAGCAGAATTAAATAATGTAGCAGAACTGAGAGGGTACTGAAGTAGAGCTGGTTTTCTGATGTAGCAGAACTGTGTGACGGATATAACATAATCAAATAACCGATGTAGCAGAACTGAGAGTGTAATGAAGCAGAGCCGGTTATCTGATGTAACAGAGTTAGGCTTGCAACAGTTGGGGAAATTAATAGCTAATTATCCAGCATATAGAAGTAGACCAGGTAGCGACCACGGTGGACAGATACAAGCGCTGACATCGAGGCATTTAGGTGTGAGCATTTACATAGAATATATTACACCAACTGACATATCCTGTTACAGATAATTCTTTTACTTGGCAGAACATAATTTACAGATGTCCTCCCCCCTCCGCCGAATTCCCGCTAGAATATCCGGTAACTGCTATAATCCCTCCTGTCAATCAACTATGTGACAGCCACAAGAGTAAGGACCGACCAAATGTAACAGTGGAAGCGAAAACTGTCACAGATATCCCCAATCTACACATTCAGATTGGTCTTGTCTTTTTATTGAACTTTTGGAAAATTTTCTTTTTTTTTTATTTTGTGTAGGTTTAATATTATACTTATACATTTTTTTTATGTTCTTTTTTTTGTTTTACTTCTAATAAGGGACTTTAATTTTCAATCACTGGTAGAATTTACTCAGCGACACTCTGAGATTTTCGTGTTCCTTAGTGTAACGCCCATACCGGTATCCCTGCGCTGTCCTGACCCATCCCCCAGTGGTGATGTTGGTTCTCTCACCTGCCTCGACGTCCTGTCCCCGGTCCATGCTGCCGTTCCCCAGAGCCTGTGTACTCCTCACAGGCTTCTTGGTTATGCTTGAAGGGTGTGCGCGCACAACCACTCCTCTTTTCTTAAAGGGTCAGCGTACCCTGACCCGGAAGTGCCTCTCAGGTCAGCTGAGAGGTTGCAGGTACTTAAGGCACCTTCCCCTTAAGGAAACTGCCTGGGCAACAAGTCAGATACGTTTCCAGTTCTCAGGTCTTATAGCACTGCTGTTGCTGCTGCTGTAGTGTGCTATATTCTGCTGCTGATCTGTGTCTGTGTTTCAGTGTCCTGCTGATCCATTGCTGCTGTCATCCCTAGTCTACCACTACTAGCAGCCATGCCGGTTGTCTGCCACGTCACCCGCTGCTGCAGGTAACCTCTTCAGCTGCTGCTGCTGCATCCATCCATTCATCCAAGCCGAAACCTCAACATCTGCTGCTGCTATTACTCATCATCAGAGACTGACTTTCCCATACAACCGGGGGTCTGCCGTCGCAGGACCGGTCTTCCCAAGTGGCACCGGGTCTCGCACCTGCAGCGTAACACCCTCACCATTAGAGGCTCTGGTGAAAACCAGGTGTGGTTCCGCAGTCAAGCCCCTCTGGGTTTTCTGTGTGCTGCGGCCCAGTGGGTGCGCTAATCCCTTGCTCGGCCCGCATGCATAACACATAGTCATCTGCTGCTCAGACATCATAACAGCGCTCATCAAGTGGGTTGTAGCGATGGGGGCCAATAGACCGAAAATATTAAGGAAACACCCCTGAATAGCATTTATTAACCCATAGTATGCCCTACATTGGGTGCAGGTGTCTGGTGCAGGCTCAGGAGCTGAGCCCGCATCATATCATATCTTGCTCATCTTGCTGCTGTTTAACCCTTTAAATAGCGCTTTCAATCAGTGTTTGCAGCATTTATGGTGCACAATCCCGCCTTGGCGTCCGTTCAGGTGCCCATTAGTCACGCTGCTGAAAGCCCCCATAGTGGTATTTGGCAGTATATAGAATAAGCAATCAGACAATTGTAGATTCAGTCACCTATGGAGAACTAAAATAGTAAGTAAGAAAAAATAAAATATATACCGTATATTATAAATAAAAGAAAAAAAAATGTGAAATTATCCATCAAAAATAAAGACGTAAATATTAAACATATTTGGTATCGCTCCATTCATAAAACTTCATCTAAGTATAACATTACTATTGGAAGAAGTAGAAAAACAAAATCTGACCTCGGCAGGAAAAGATTAATAAGATTAGATATCCTTTCATTATGAAGGGCTGGACATTTTCATTCTTATCCTTTGCACTTCATAGATTAGTATGAAGTGTCTAATATGGGTGTAATTTTATAAGATTGCTGCAATAATTCTTACTCCCACTAGGTGGCACTCTGGCGGTTTGGACAATTCCGGGTGCTTTACTTGCTTCAAGGACAGTTATAACAGCACTTCCTGTGGTCAGGAGTGGTATTGCAAGCTCAAGGTGTGCAAAGTGGCTGTGGAGAAAATCACTCTTGGCAGAAGACTTCATCCACTAGAAGGCCATGATCTAAACTTATAACTCTGCTCTCCATCTGGCCAAACAAGCCTTCTTTACCACCCTGATCACATCACTAGCTAACAATCCATAACGACTCTTCAAAACTTTCCACTCCCTCCTGATCCCTAAAGTACAGACCCCGGTCATCAGCCTCAGTGCTGAGTAACTAATCACTGATAGCACAGCATGGGATCGTATCTGATTCTTTCTGTGAGGTAAAGCATTTCCTTGCCTGTTTTTTTTTTTAAATATTTTACCTCTCAAAAAGACTAATTTTGTGATCCCGTGCTGTAATGTTTGTAGACTTTATTACTTCCTCCCCAGCCCAGGAGAAGTGGTATGATCAGACCACGTCCCTGTACGTTCAGACACGGCCATTACACAGTACATAGCACGGGCACTATCATGCTAGGTACAGGGAAGTATCAAGCGAACGACGAAAAGGAAGGGAAAGGGAAGATGGACCAAACCTACTGCTGCTCCCTGGGGTCCCTCACCACCCTAGATAGGTTCTGCACCTATGCGCCGAGCCGGATATCTGACCCTAGGTATCCCTACTGCTGGGCCCTAAAAAAGGGAACAGATGGGATGAGCTCTTTGTCAACCCCACTAAACACTATAGAAGACACAAGGAGGACACACAGGGGGAAAATGCCCGAACTACTTATCTACAGATGACACAGGTAGAAGTTCAGCAATGTCTTCAGCAAAGATACCACAGAGGAGTACAAGCCACCTGCTTGCAACCAAGGCTTGAATGAACTGAAAATATCACCAGCACCAGTCTCAGGAAAGAAGGAGTATTTAGAACCAAGATCATGCTGATGATCATCAGCTGGGTGGAAAAGAGGGAGAGATGAATCCAGCAGCAAAGCTACCTATACACATGAATAAAAAACACAAAAACCTGAGCTGAAACAATGTTCAGTAAACATGCAACATTAAGCATGTGAATTGCAGCCTTAAGACTAGAAAAAACCAAGGAGAAAAATTGTATGAAAAATACCCTGAATATAAATAAATAAATTGCAAGTGCTTAATAACAGGGTACTTAGTGTATACACTAAGTACCCTGTTATTAAGCACTTGCAATTTATTTATTTATATTCAGGGTATTTTTCATACAATTTTTCTCCTTGGTTTTTTCTATACACATGAATACTGACAGCAGTAACATTGGAAAGTCAGGGAGCATTCTGCGCAGCCAGCCACTGTGACCTTCTATGGCCGCAAACCACATGACTGTCACCCGTGACACACCCGTGACAGACACATATATAAGATTATCTCAGCACAGGAACATTTTTTTTAAACACATCCAATTGTATAAATTCTTATTATTCAAAGATCTATTGATTAAAATCAACTTTAAAATGAATGTTGTTCATGGGAAAACCCCTTTAATACAAAATTCCAGGGATTGTCTGTCTGCTGTCTCTCACATCATGTCCTCCCATATCTGAAACTGAATCTTTCTGAACTTCTCTTGGTTCCTCCCTCTACTAACTAACCTATACCCAATATTTCAATTACCTGGGGCAGTTCAAACATATCTTCATAGGCCAGGGGGACACAGGAAACCCTATGCAGATCCTAAGACTGGGGTCCCTGAGCTCACCCTCTGTCATGTCCCCACCAGAGTCCACTCCTGCTTCGATTACCAGGCGACGCCGTGTTCCCGCCGTGAACTGTGCTGGTGATTTAAGAGGAGTCGGTGCCAGTGGTTCTGGTGGGTGCAGGCTCCGCTCATGCACTGGGCTGGGTTTCGTGTGACCTGCAGTATCACTGCCTGACTGTAGGTGGCGTGTGTCTTCCAGCTGAAGTAACCACCATTCAGCTACAGCCAATGGGAAGACACCACACCCTTCTAATTCCCCCTCCTGTCTGCCGCTCACTGCCAGAGATAGTTTTGTATTCCTGCTTTCTGGTTCCCGCTCTGTTCTGAATAGTGATCCCTGTGTTTTCACCTCTGCCTGTTCTCTGACTGCCATTCTGCCTGCCATTTTTGTACCTCGCTGCCAGATCTGGATTTGACCTCTGCCTGGTTTCCTGACTACGTCCTTGTCTGCCGATTTTGTCCCTGTTCTGCATCTCCTGGTTTGACTCTGCCTGACTACTACTCTCCTCTGGACTGTAACCTTCCACAGGTAGGGATCTTCAGGGCCCTGCAGTAATTCCAGATCCCTGTTTATGGGTTAAAGGGTTTTGGGGTTCTTGGGGTACTGCTTTGTAAGCGGCTTTCCACTAGCCTGTCCGTGACAGCCAGTCTGAGTCTGTGGTTCCAAGCAGGCATTGCACCCTCACACCCAGAGGTACCCTTAAAGGTAGGGAGGTCCAGCCCCCAAACCTGGCCCTGCCTCCTGTCCTGGTCTTGATGACAAAGTCTGTATCACCCACACCACTGGCCAGAACAGAAATCCCAAAACCCCCACTAAATATGAAAAACAGACAGGGGTAAAATAAAACCTCATGCACACCTAAAACCTACACTAGGGAGCAACCAAAGGTATAAGGGTAGGGGTAACAAGGAAATGGAGGTAATGACAAAAACAGACAACAATCGACAAACCACAGCAGTCAGCAACAAGCACGTCCTCTCTGCTCCTGGGCAAGCTCCAAACTGAGTTGAATAACCAGCAACCTCTCCAGGAAGCAGAGGGACTAATTACAGCCTGGAAGTGCTCAACTGAAGCCAGCTGAGCAAGTCTGCTGCTGCACCAAGGAAGGAAGTAACCCTAAGGGGTACTTTGCACGCTGCGACATCGCATGTGAAATTCTAGATCGCAAGTGCGATCTTTTGAGATCGCACATGCGTAAAATGACCTATGTGCAATCCCAAAAGATCGCACTTGTGATCTAGAATTTCACATCGTTAGTAATGTCGCAGCGTGCAAAGCACCCCTAAAATGCCCAAATGAGAAAAAACGTTCAGATGGTAATAGAGAACTCTGATCCTCAGCCTATCCTGATACACGTGACACCGACCTTTTCTCACCTTGGAAACTGCAAAAACTCTCACTGTCGCTTTTATTCATTCTCGTCTGGACTACTGCAACGTTTTACTGATCGGTCTCCCTCTCTCCTTTCCAATGCGTCCTGAATGCAGCAGTGAGTGTCGTATTTCTGTCCAGCAGCTTCACTGATGCCTCCACCCTGTCTCAGCCATTACACTGGTTGCCCATCCGATACAGAATACAATGCAAACTTATCAATCTCACCCCAAAGCTTTCCAGAGTCATGTTTACCAGCTATTACCGTACTAGCGCTTTCCATTCTGCATCTGATCTAAGATTAAAATCCTCAATAATCCGAACATCTCAGCTCTGTCGCCAAGACTTCTCTCGTGCTGCCCAAGTTTTCTGGAATGCACTACCCCAAATGATCTGTGTTCAAGTTTTTAAGCATGCTTTAAAACACACATTTCTTTAGACAGGCTGATCACCTTAACTCACTAACCTTATGTTAATCACAATCGGTATATGTTGGCGCTATATAAATAAAATTATTATTATTATTACCGGTCAGGCCTCCTCTGGATGGTAATTCACAGATTTAGCCCATTGTGCATTCTCAAAAGGAGCTTCCAGAAATAAACCGTTCTATATTCTTTTGATGGGAACTTCCTACACCCGAAAAAGGTCACGGAGAGCATGTAAATAGTCCTGGTCTTCTAATACGGAAGTTGATCCTTCCACCATATATCTGTCCTGATTGAATTTCCAAAGAGATGCCAGGGTATAAATAGCCGTGTGGACACAACACATGCTCTAATCTCCTTAAACTTCCTGTGTTACAGTATCTGGTCCTGAAGAGAATGAGGGATCATTCAGGATAATGAGAGATGAGTAGATTCCTGGGTGACACATAGCAGCTCCACCGCCGGGCAGTAAATTAATGGAAAGGATGCCATGTGATGATCGCCCGTGTCAGTGTACGACGCCAGTCTCACGGCCATGCACCAACACAGCCACCAGGCCGGGTGCAGACATGTGGAATTTTGCCGATTCTCAAATGAAGGGATGGAGGAGACAACCGCTATCTTATCCTCACCTCCACCGGAAGGGGGCGCCGCTGAGGGATTATTTAGGTGCTAAGAATATTAAATGTGCCTTAGTCATTTTTTAGATGGCGAAAATAAGTATTTGATCCTCTGCCGATTTTGCAAGTTTATCCACCTACAAAGGTCTGTAACTTCTTTTTCGTAGGTGTGCTTCAAAAATCAAAAAAATCCCATTGTATGGTTTTTAAATAACTATTTTGTATTTTATTGCATGAAATAAATATATCATACAATAGAAAAACGAAACTTAATATTTGGTAGAAACCTTTGTTTGCAATTACAGAGGTCGGACGTTTCCTGTAGATCTTGACCAGGTTTGCACACACCTCAGAAGGCATTTTGGCGACTCCTTCATACAGATCTTCAGATCTTTCAGGTCACTCATCCATACAGATCTTCTCCAAATCTTTCAGGTCACTCCTCCATACAAATCTTCTCCAGATCTTTCACGTCACTCCTCCATACAGATCCTCTCCAGATCTTTCAGGTCACTCCTCCATACAGAACTTCTCCAGATCTTTCAGGTCACTCCTCCATACAGATCTTCTCCAGATCTTTCAGGTCACTCCTCCATACAGATCTTCTCCAGATCTTTCAGGTCACTCCTCCATACAGATCTTCTCTTGATCTTTCAGGTCACTCCTCCATATAGATCTTCTCCAGATCTTTAAGGTCACTCCTCCATACAGATCTTCTCCAGATCTTTCAGGTCACTCCTCCATACAGATCTTCTCTTGATCTTTCAGATCACTCTTCCATACAGATCTTCTCCAGATCTTTCAGGTCACTCCTCCATACAGATCTTCTCCAGTTCTTTCAGGTCACTCCTCCATACAGATCTTCTCTAGATCTTTCAGGTCACTTCTCCATACAGATCTTCTCTTGATCTTTCAGGTCACTCGTCCATAGAGATCTTCTCCAGATCTTTCAGGTCACTCCTCCATATAGATCTTCTCCAGTTCTTTCAGGTAACTCCTCCATACAGATCTTCTCCAGATCTTTCAGATCACTTCTCCATACAGATCTTCTCCAGATCTTTCAGGTCACTCCTCCATACAGATCTTCTCCAGTTCTTTCAGGTCACTCCTCCATACAGATCTTTCATGTCACTCCTCCATACAGACCTTCTCCAGATCTTTCAGGTCACTCCTCCATACAGATCTTCTCTTGATCTTTCAGGTCACTCCTCCATACAGATCTTTTCCAAATATTTTATGTTTCGTGACTCTCACTGGACAACATTTAGTTTCAGCTCCTCCAAAGATTTTCTATTGGGTTCAGGTCTGAAGACTGGCTAGGACACTCCAGGACCCTGAAATGCTTATTATGGAGCCACTCCTTTGTTGCCCTGGCTGTGTGTTTCGGGACATTATCATGCTGGAAGACTCAGCCATGACTCATCTTCAATGCTCTTACTGAGGGAAGGCGGTTGTTGGCCAAAATCTCACGATACATGACACCATACATCCTCCCTTCGATACGATGCAGATGTCCAGTCCACTTTGCAGAAAAGCTGATCCAAAGTATGATGTTTCCACCCCCATGCTTCACAATTGGGATGGTGTTCTTGGGGTTGTACTCATCCTTCTTCTTCCTCCAAACATGACGAATGGAGTTAATACCAAAATGTTCTATTTCGTCTCATTGTGTTTCCCTATGTTTCCTCTGGATCATCCAGATGGTCACTAGTGAACTTCAAACAGGCCCAGACATGCTGGCATGAGCAGAGGGACCTTGCATGCCCTACAAGATTTTAATCCATGACGGCGTAGTGTGTTACTAATGGTAACCTTTGAGACTGCGGTACCAGCTCTCTTCAGGTCATTGACCAGGTAATTAGTGGTTCTGGGCTGATTCCTGACCTTTCTCAGAATCATCCTTACCTCACACGGCAAAATCTTGCATGCAGCCCCAGTCCAGTAAGATTGACAGTCATCTTGTGTTTTTTCTATTTTCTAATAATTGTGCCAACAGTTGTTGCCTTCTCACCAAGCTGCTTGCCTATTGTCCTGTAGCCCATCCCAGCCTTGTGAAGGTCTACAATTTTATCCCTGGTGTCATTAGACAGACAGCTCTTTGATCTTGGCCATGGTGCAGAGGTTGGAGTGTGTAATGAGTGGTAGAGCAATGAGTGCAGAGTGGGAGAAAAAAATAACAGGTCTGTGCGACACAGAGTTGTTGCTGGTTGGTCGGTGATCAAATACTTATTTCATGCAATAAAATGCAAATTATTGAAAAAAATCATACAATAGGATTTCTGGATTTTTTGGGGGGATTCTATCTGTCACAGTTGAAGTTACCTAAGATAAAAATTACAGACCTCTCCATTCTTTGTAGGTGAGAAGATACTTATTTTCCCAATAGTAGATAGATGATAGATAAATATCTCCACCGAAATTGGATCCCAGGTCTCTTCTGCACGCTCTCAATGTTGGTGTATACTGGTCGGCTCTCCTGGGGATGTATACAGCTTTTTCTTCATCTTTACTCATAAGTTTTAGATTGGGTTGAGGTCTGGGGACTGTGGGAGTAATCCAGCGCCTCTACTTCATTGTCATTGAGCTATTTCTTCTCCAATCTCGCCGTATGCCTCGGGTCGTTGTCCTGCTGGAACACTATGTTGTCCTTTTCATACCCATAGTACTTGAGTGTATGAAGTAACTCATCTTGTAGGATCCTCACATATTGCTGAGCATTGAGACCACCATCGTTCCTGGTCAACTATTCAACGCCTTTGGCTTTGAAACACCCCCATATCATCAAGCTTCCTATTTCCCCCCCATCAGAGCCTATTCCATTGACCTTCATCTCATCGCAACAAATCACCCGTTTCCAATATTCCACTTTTCATTCTTTGCAAACTTGAGCCGACAGGTCTTTTGATAATATTGAAGTTGAGGCTTCTTCTTCACCTTTTTTCGGTCTACCATTCCAGACTTGTGAAATGTGCATCGATGGACATCTGTGATCTCACCATTATGAAGCATATGAGCCGCCTCCATTACCGGGTGTCACCAGAACTGATAGACCTTGTGATGAGCCGACTCGTTGCCTCCGATATTTTGCCTGGACATCACCTCTTGGCTTTTGAAGGGATGGATGAACTTAATTTCTTATTCTTCTACCTGTCATGGCCTCACATTATGCAGTTTTCCAATTTTCTTGGCCAAGAGACCTCTATCGATTAGCTGGATGATGCTATTTCTCTTTTCTTGGGGAATCTTCATGGCTGCTCTTTGATTCGAGCCAGTGACCTTTCACTTGGGAATCAATCTAATAACACATTGAGCTATTAGGGAATGTGAGAACAGGTTGTAATTTGTAAACTTGAAAACGAGGGAATCCAGCATCCCGTCCAAAATGTAAAAATCAAACCTTTATTGGATATGCATTAAAAAAATCCAAGTGCAGAATAAAATCAGAAAAGATCCATGGTATTACGCGTTTCGGACAAATGAGATTCCCTCGTTTTCAAGTTTGCATACTAGCCTGGCCGGCTATCTACCCGTGCACCGTCCCAGGAATGGAAGTCACCAACTAGAAGTGGGTGAGCTGGTTTTTCTTCTTTTTTTGTTACTTAGGTTGTCATTTGTAGTATATGTTAGGACCAGGAGGACGGGTAGGCCCAGGAGGTGGATCCACTGGACTGAGCACCCTACCGAGGGCAAGGTGCCCGGTAGCCGGAGCACTACGGGTAGCAGGACAATGCGATCAGAGGAGTGGAGTGAAGAAGTCCCTGGGACCACGGAGTCTCTGAAGGTAGTCCGGGTGACGAAGCTCAGGTTCGGAGGCCGAGATGATGTCAAGCAGAGTCCGGAACCAGCTGAGCGGGGAGGTTGGTCACCACACGGTTCCAGGGATCAGAGATGGTAGGGACTGACGAGATGGCGGACAGGCACCGTTCGGGGTTCTGGAACCGTCAGGACCGGTTGGCGAGACAGGAGCGACTCTACAAGAGAGATAGGTAAGTATGGGACAAGGCACAGGAAGACCTGACTCCTAGCTTAGCAAACACGAAGAACAGGCCCCGCCCACTTGGAAAGGATCCCCCTATATACCCTGTACCTGATTCTTCAATATCCTGTTGGAGGACGCTGGCCCTTTAAGAGAGGGTCAATGACCGCGCGCGCGCCCTAATGCGCATGCGCAAGGCCCGGGTGCCAGAGGCCAGAGCAGGAAGTGGTGCACAGGAGGCAGAAGTGCCGGGCTGGCTCAGCATCGCAGATGGGCGCCGGGAGCGGGGACCGGGTTGCCTGGAGGACACAGGTGAGGGAGCATGGAGGCTGTGGAGCGGGGGACCGGGAAGCGTGGCACGGGAGCCGGGAAGCGTGGCAGGGGAGCCGGGAGCGTGACAGGGGTGCCGGGGAGCGTGACAGTATACTGGAAGAAAAAGGAGCAAAACGGTAACAATGCAGTGACATGACCAGAATCTATATAATTAATCATATTCTAAATAGTTGCAAGTCACATTTATGTATGAGATAGCCAAGATGATTGTCTATAAAATGAAGGTCGTCTCACCTTCAGAGCTGTAGTGGATGATGACATATGGAGCCTGAAAGTCAAAAGGTCAAAACATTGTTACCCTTTTGCTTGTCAGTGTATTCTATTTATCCACCTCTTATCTATCACCATATCTCATATTCATCTCTTACTGGTTACGTGAGATGCGGCCTGTACTAATACACTATGTCAGGTTACTCAAGAGATTTCTAGGGAACAGGTGCAGCAGGAGAGAAGTCCTGGAGATGTCTGTCTGTTCCAAGAGCGGTTGTCACTTCCCTTCCCCCACTCCTTCTGTAATATCAGCTCCTGTATGAATGGAAATTATCCTTTTATCCTTTACACAGAGAACTTCCCCGCTACACATAACGTATATAGGCAATGCACGAAGGAAAGGAAAGCTGTGATGCTGGAACCGCCCGGCACAAGGGCTTCTGGGAGAGGTTTCGCCTTCATGCCTGGAATGCTGTCGGCGGAGGCCGGCTCTGCAGTTGCTGTTCTCTTTCAGGGAAGAGCTTAACTTGAAACAGATGGCTAATGGATTGGTTCTGCAACAGCACAATGCAAAATCATTTAGACAATGGTTTCCGGAAATTACACGTCTGAGCCCAGTTTATCTGTGCAGGAGGTCTATTGTATATGGGGATGTATACGAAAAATCCAGCATGCATTGCGATGGCCAAAACTTATACACAGGACTGCACTATTCAACCCAAACCATGCAACACAAACACTAAAGGGACCGTCTGACCCCTTGTGCATCAGAATCATTACTTAATGGAATCTGTCATCAGAAAACGACTTTGTCTTATATTTCATTTTTAAAACCTGTTTGGGAATTGTTTTTATATCACAATCTTTATTTTTAAAAAATAGTAATTTTGCAATTTTGACACAGATTTTTTTTTTAGACCTTTACCTCCTGCTTTTTTCAGAAAGCGTTTTCAGGAGGCTCATTATCATCAGAGGCAGGATTATAATCACTGATGACACCTCTCTACACAGCTGGTAGCACAAAATCCACCAATCAGAAAATTAATAGTCACTGCTCCCCTTTTCTTTGTAAGGCTCACAGTGCAACCAAGGTTTAGAGGGATCCACTGGATCAAAGGCGCCGATCCAGTGGAGGAGCGAACCTGAATGGCTACTGAGTCTTCACTAAAGCCACTGGAGGTGGTGCTATGCTAACATGCTAGTAGGTACCGAAAAGGGTAGTCCAAGGGGATCACGGTGTCCTGGCGCCAATACTCTCTGATAGTAGGAGCAGCAGTAGCCGGTATCGTAGGTTCGGCCAAAACGGGTAGTTGCAGCAGCCATATCGTAGGTTCAGCCAAGACAGGTAGTTGCAGGAGTGGCAGCTCAGATAGGTAGTTGCAGCAGCAGTGGCCGGTGTCATGGTTGCAGCCAGTGTGGACAATTGCACAGCAGTAGTAGGTATAGTTAGTTGCAGCAGCGGAGTCGTCATGCATTGGAACAAAGAAGAGCATCAGTAATACAGCACACAGCGCAATAACAGCAGCGTAAAGGGACCTGAGAATTAGCAACATTAGAAACATGTTGCCCAGGCACCTCCCTTTAGGGGAAGGTGCTTCAAATTACTGATGCCTCTTGGTGATAGGTTGAGAGGCGCTTCCGGGTTAGGGCATACTGGCCCTTTACAGAAGGGGGCGTATCCGCACACGCGACCTAAGGACACTCCCAGGAGACTTGTGCAGCGTGCGCTAGTCTCAGGAGACAGGGACAGAGCAGTCACCGCTGGGCGGCTGGGAAGGTGAGACTGCTGGTGTCCCCACCAGAGGAGGGGGGCAGGACAGTGTGGGGACGTCAGAACGGGTGTTACACCCTTCACAGTGATTGTTGCACATGCACATTAGATGCTTTCTTTGACATTTGGGAGAGTTTTATAAAACATTCACCTCTTAATATTTGGACCAACCAAATGGTCTAAAGGAAGGTTGAAGATGGGAGATCACTACATGATATGTCGGTGACATGGAGGCACAAAGCTGCGCAGACCGAGGATGAGATGCCCTACAATTACTACAATGTCTGTGAAAGAAGAGAGGAAGAAACTCGGGCAGATGACGTTGTTCTTGGCGCTCATTTGTTAAAATTCACCTAGAAAAATTCTATATAGATTGTTTTGCTTTGGTTTGTTTTAAAATCATCCATTGATTACGTTTTTTTTTTATTTATATACTGTAGTTTACGTATTTTTTGTAAATTTGAAAATGTGAATTTATTGTTTTGTTATATGAAATGTTAATATAATATTCTTTCCCTGAATTGTGCATTTAAAAACATCATTAATTTTTCTTCTCGCGACTGACGATAAATCATAAATCTTTATCAGAATTATAAAAATGCGCAACCACAACCGTAGATTATTCCTCCCCTCATCGTGCCTTGAGGAAGGAATAAATAAATAGAGGCTTATCGCTAATGTATTCTACTCGCTCCCCGGATTCTCCCCAGAAATCGACAACACGACATAATGAGCATTTAGTTTTCAAAACAGCAAATTAATCTGTTTTCCCATATTCATAATGAGTTAATGGTTCCTCACCCGGTCCTATTATCAATGCAGATAAGTCATTGGGGAGAGGAGGTCAGCCGGGAAGGGGCAGCGCACCGCGTGCCCCGGTGTACAGCATGAGGCACCCCGCGGCCCATGCCTCAAATATTGCATTATATTATGTGATTAGGTAGTTTCTGAGATGGGGCTTGCTTCTCTTTACCAAGAGAAAAAAATATATATATATATATATACATATATAAAATTACTAATACTATTATATATTATTACTATTATAACACTATAAATTGTGTATACTAATATATTGGAATACTAATACTAATTGAAAAATATATATAGAAATAGTATTCATATATAATAGTGTTACCATTAAATTAATATGTATTTATATAATATGATAATTTATATATATATATATATATATATATATATAACAAATTACTATTTATTTATATATCTTTATACACACTTTTCTAATTATTTAGGGGTTAAAGAAAAATAATTAGTATTTAAATATTAGTAATGATCATATTACATGATGCATTTTAATTGTTCTTTTTGCTAATTATAACTTATCATTTGGATATATTAATTGAAAGATAATAATATATATATATATATATATATATATATATAAAAATAATAAAATCATATTAATGTACTTTATTATATGTGTATGTATATATAATTAGTATAATTAGTATTAATAAATAAAAATATTAGTTATTTTATATATATATATATATAAATATAACAATTAAAAAAGGTATTTAAAATAAATAAAGTAGTATTAATGTACATTATTTTTTTTATATATATATATATATATGTATATATATATATATATATATATATATATATGGATGTTAGTAGTATAAATAAATATGTATTGTACTTAGTGTATAGGTAGTATTAATAAATAAAACATATTAGTTATTATAGTTAATACTTATTAATATTTATTAAAAAATGTAACAATGAAAAAAAGATATAGAAAATAAATAATAGTATTAATGTACATCATTTTATATACATATATATATATATATATAGATGTTAGTAGTATAAATAAATATGTATTGTACTTAGTGTATAGTTAGTATTAATAAATAAAACATCTTAGTTATTATAGTTAATACTTATTAATATTTATTAAAAAATATAACAATGAAAAAAAGATATAGAAAATAAATAATAGTATTAATGTACATCATTTTATATATATATATATATATATATATATATATATATGGATGTTAGTAGTATAAATAAATATGTATTGTACTTAGTGTATAGTTAGTATTAACAAATAAAACATATTAGTTATTATAGTTAATATTTATTAATATATATTCAAAAATATAACAATGAACAAATATATATAAAATAAATAATAGTATTAATGTACATCATTTTATATTCATATATATATATATATATATATATATATATAAACACACATATATATATATATATAGATGTTTAAATAAATATGTATTGTACTTAGTGTATATATATATGTATATAGATATATATATATATTTATATATATATATATATAAAATTAGTATTAATAAATACAAACTATTATTTATTATTCTTAGCATTTATGAATAGATATTCACAAGCATATATAAATAAATATTAAATAATTGTTCTATATTTATATGTACATGTATATATAATATAATAGTATTAATGTACATTTTATATATATATATATATATAATATCATACTATTTTATTTATTTTAGATGTCATTTATTTTATTACTATTTTTTTAATTATAAAACATATAGGAACCGTAGGTTACATATAATAGGTAACAACTCAGATTGATATGGAAATCTTAAATTAAAGAGTCTTTAAATTTACCAAGTAAAAAAGATACCCAAGAACAAGACGTGATTGAAATGTATAAACATTTTAATTATAAATATATTCCATAGGGTATAACATAGAATTTATCACAATGAATAACCTGGATATAGGAAGTGATGAAGGGGAAGAAACCCCACGTGACCCAGGAATGGATACCAGATCTCAAAGTGATCTGACAAGGTGCCCAGATAAACAACTAATTGCCCAGATGCAAGTGCAAAAATTGCCAGCAAAGAGGCAAGAGGAGTCTCAATACATGGCATAACAAAGGCAGAGTGGCTTACCAAACAATCAGATCACCTAGTTCAACCCGGGTAAACATGTGGGGCCTTTGTTATGCCATGTATTGAGACTCCTCTTGCCTCTTTGCTGGCAATTTTTGCACTTGCATCTGGGCAATTAGTTGTTTATCTGGGCACCTTGTCAGATCACTTTGAGATCTGGTATCCATTCCTGGGTCACGTGGGGTTTCTTCCCCTTCATCACTTCCTATATCCTGGTTCTTCATTGTGATAAATTCTATGTTATACCCTATGGAATATAATTTAAGATTTCCATATTTTTTTAATTAATATATCCAAATAATAAGTTATCATTGGCAAAAAAAAAACTATTTAAATGCGACATGTAATATGACCATAACTACTATTTAATTATTAATTATTAGGTTTTTTTTACCCCTAAATAATTAGAAAAGTAATGGTACGAATCAATATGAAATGGAAATTAAATGTAACAAACTCCAAGCCGATCCCCCCCCCCAAAAAAAAGAAAGTATTATTAATTATTTTAATTCATATTATTATTGTTAATCCTATTATTTAAAAATGATATTTTTGGTCATTTTAATCAAACATATTTTTATATTTTTTTATTACTATAATTTGAAGATTACATTTAAGAAATGGAAGCTTATGTTAGTGGGTGGTTTTAGAAGAAGATGCTCTGTTCAATCCACCCCTAATTGTTAAAAACATGATTTTTTTTCACATTTTTTTCATGGTATACGGCAAACTAATAAAGCTATTAGATTTAACTCCATAATGTCCTTGATGACCTGACGATGGCCTCCTTTTACTTTATATTTTCTTCATTTCTTCCTCTCCATATTTCAGCAGACATAACTTGCTTTTTTTTCATCATCACAGCTGCACAAGGTTTTTTTTTTTATGCAGATGAAATTGTGTTTTGGATGTTTTTTTCTTTGCTGTGTATATAAATTACAGTTTAATTTATCTTCATTTTTATATATATGTTCATTCAATTTACATTAATTTGATTAGTTTCGATATATTATATAAATAATATATTTATATGATATAATATATATATATATATATATATATACGGTATATATTTCTTACACTTTTGACTACGTTTCTTTTATTATAATCACTTTTTGCTGCATTTTCTTTAGTCGGGAAAATCTAATAAATTGACAGAAATCATCATCGGCATTTCTGCTTTACATTATGCATGTTTAGTGCATTTTTATACAGTTTGTCTATAGAAAACGCCATTTTTTTCATTGCTCTGAAAAATGTAATAAAATGCTGAAAGATCATCTGTCAAAATGAAATTTGTTTTCTCTTATTTTATTTTCGCTTTCAATTTTTTATTTTTTTTTAATCTTCCGTAAACTTCCAGATATGGGCCTTTCTATGTACTGCTAAATGTTATGATCTTTACAAGAGGGCGTGGCCAAGTGTCACTCCCTGGTACGTGTCTTTAGGCTGTGCTGCAAAATTACCCTCTAAGCTCCGCCCTTTTGGCAAAGACTAGAAAGCTTTGCACTAAATAAAAAAGGTCCCGTATCTTTGGAAATGTATGGTGGATGTAAAAGCCAACAAAAACTAGAAGACTCAGGGGGGGCAGTGGGAAGAAAATAATTACACACGTCTGAGCTAGGTAACAGGTCATGCCCGGAGATACATACATATATTCATATGTATCTCGGATCAACACTCACTCTCTCTCTGTCTCTTATTTTTCTCTCTCTTTCTTTCTCTGTCTCTCTCTTTTTCTCTCTTTCTCCCTTTGTCTCTCTTTCTATCTCCTCTCTACCTCGGTCCTTCTTTCTCTCTTTCTTTCTCTCCCTGGTCTCTTTCTCTCTCTCTTTCTATCTCCTTCTCAGTCTCTCTCTCCCTCTGTTTCTTTCTCCCTCTGTCTCTCCCCCCTTCTCTCTTTTTCTCTCTCTATGTCTGTCTCTGTCTCTTTCTCCTTTTCTCTACCTTTCCTCTGTCTTTTTTTTTTCTCTCCCTGTCTCTCTAGCTATCACTCTCCCTCCCTCTGTTTGTTTGTCTGTCTCCTTTTTTGCTTTGCTTTTCTCTCTCTTGGTCTCTCTCTCTCTCTGTCTCTATTTCTCTCCCTCTCCCTCTTTCTTTCTTTCTTTCCTTCTTTCTTTCTCTCTCTCTGTTTCTATCTCTCATGTCTCTGTTTTTCTCTCGCTTCCTCTTTTTCTCACGCTCCCTTTTTCTGTATCCTTATCTGTTTCTCTCTTTCTATCTCTCTTTCACACCATCTCTTTTTCTCTCCCTCTGTCTTTCGCTCGCTGTCCCTCCGCTTTCTCTCTCTTTGTCTCTTTCATTCTCTTTGTCACTTTGTCTTTGGCTCATTCCTTCAGCTGCTTTCTATCTCTCTTTCTCTCTCAGTCTCTTTCTCACTCCCTCTCTTTTTCTCACTCTCCCTTTTTCTGTCTTTTTATCTGTTTCTCTCTGTCTGTTTCTATCTCTCTTTCTCTCTCCCTCTGTCTCTCTTTCACTCTCTGTCTCCTTCACTCTCTCCCTCAGTCTTTTTCTCTCTCTCTGTCTCTCTTTTGTTTTCTCTCCCTCATTCACTTTCTTTCTCTCTCTCTTTCTTCCTCTCTTTTTCTGCCTTGGTCTCTTGCTCTCTCTGTTTCTCTCTCTCTGTCACTCTATCTCCCTCTATCCCTTTCTCTCTTTTTCGCTCTGTATGTCTTTCACTCTCTCCCTCAGTCTTTTTCTCTCTGTCTTTCTCCCCCTTTCTTTCTCTCTCTACCTCTGTCTCTTGCTCTCTCTGTTTCTCTCTCTGTATCTCTCTGTCTCTTTTTCTCTCCCTCTGTCTGTCTTTCACTCTCTCTCCATTTCTTTCTTTCTTTCTCTCCCTCGGTCTCTTTTTTTCTCTCTCCCTCAGTCTTTTTTCTCCCTCTCTCTTCCTCTCCCCCTGTCTCTCTCTGTCTATTTCTCTCTCTCCCTCAGTCTCTCTTTTTCCCTGTCTGACTTTCTCTCTCTTTCTCTCCCTCAGTCTCTTTCTTTTTCTCTCTCTGTCTTTCCCCCTTTCTCTTGCGCTCTCTGTTCCTGTGTGTCTCTGTCTCTCTCTTTCCCTCAGTGTCTTTTTCACTTTATCTGTCTTCCTTTCTTTCTCTCCCTCTTTCTCTCTCTCTCTCTCTCTATTTCTTTCTCTCCCTCAGTCTTTCTTTTTCTCTCTCTGTCTTTCTCCCTCTTTCTCTCTGTCTCTCTCTCTCAGTCTCTTTTTCACTTTCTCTGTCTCTCTCTATTTCAAATTCAAATTCAAATTCAAATTCAAAAATTCAAAAATTCAAAAATTCTCTCTTTGTCTTTCTCCCTCTTTCTCTCTGTCTCTCTCTCCCTCAGTCTCTTTTTCACTTTCTCTGTCTTCCTTTCTTTCTCTCTCTTTCTCTCTCTGTCTCTCTCTCTTTCTTTCTCTCTCTCAGTCTTTCTTTCTCTCTCTCTCTCTCTCTCTCTCTCACTCGGTCTCTTTTTCACTTTCTTTGTCTTCCTTTCTTGCTCTCCCTCTTTCTCTATTTCTTTCTCTCTTTTTCTCTCTCTGTCTTTCTCCCTTTCTCTCTGTCTCTCTCTCTCCCTCAGTCTCTTTTTTCTCTCTCTCTCTATTTCTTTCTCTCCCTCAGTCTCTTTCTCTGTCTCTCTCTATTTCTTTCTCTCCCTCAGTCTCTTTCTCAGTCTCTCTCTATTTCTTTCTCTCCCTCAGTCTTTCTTTTTCTCTCTCTGTCTTTCTCCCTCTTTCTCTCTGTCTCTCTCTCCCTCAGTTTCTTTTTCACTTTCTCTGTCTCTCTCTATTTCTTTCTCTCTCCCTCAGTCTTTTTTCTCTCTCTGTCTTTCTCCCTCTTTCTCTCTCTCTGTCTCTCTCTCCCTCAGTCTCTTTTTCACTTTCTCTGTCTTCCTTTCTTTCTCTCTCTCTCTATTTCTTTCTCTCCCTCAGTCTTTCTGTTTCGCTCTCTATTTCTTTCTCTCCCTCAGTCTCTTTCTCTGTCTCTCTCTATTTCTTTCTCTCCCTCAGTCTTTCTTTTTCTCTCTCTGTCTTTCCCCCTCTTTCTCTCTGTCTCTCTCTCCCTCAGTCTCTTTTTCACTTTCTCTGTCTTCCTTCCTTTCTTTCTCTCTCTTTCTCTCTCTCTCTATTTCTTTCTCTCCCTCAGTCTTTCTGTTTCTCTCTCTATTTCTTTCTCTCCCTCAGTCTCTTTCTCTGTCTCTCTCTATTTCTTTCTCTCCCTCAGTCTCTTTCTCTGTCTCTCTCTATTTCTTTCTCTCCCTCAGTCTTTCTTTTTCTCTCTCTGTCTTTCCCCCTCTTTCTCTCTGTCTCTCTCTCCCTCAGTCTCTTTTTCACTTTCTCTGTCTTCCTTCCTTTCTTTCTCTCTCTTTCTCTCTCTCTCTATTTCTTTCTCTCCCTCAGTCTTTCTGTTTCTCTCTCTATTTCTTTCTCTCCCTCAGTCTCTTTCTCTGTCTCTCTCTATTTCTTTCTCTCCCTCAGTCTTTCTTTTTCTCTCTCTGTCTTTCTCCCTCTTTCTCTCTGTCTCTCTCTCCCTCAGTCTCTTTTTCACTTTCTCTGTCTTCCTTCCTTTCTTTCTCTCTCTCTCTCTCTCTCTCTCTCTCTTTCTTTCTCTCCCTCAGTCTTTCTGTTTCTCTCTCTATTTCTTTCTCTCCCTCAGTCTTTCTGTTTCTCTCTCTATTTCTTTCTCTCCCTCAGTCTTTCTTTTTCTCTCTTTGTCTTTCTCCCTCTTTCTCTCTGTCTCTCTCTCCCTCAGTCTCTTTTTCACTTTCTCTGTCTTCCTTTCTTTCTCTCTCTGTCTCTCTCTCTTTCTTTCTCTCCCTCAGTCTTTCTTTTTCTCTCTGTCTTTCTCTCTCTCCCTCAGTCTCTTTCTCTCTCTCTGTCTCTCTCTATTTCTCTCTGTATCAGTCTGTTTCTCTCTGTCTTTCTCTCCTCTCTCTCTCTCCCTCAGTCTCTTTTTCACTTTCTCTGTCTTCCTTTCTTTCTCTCTCTTGCTCTCTCTGTCTCTCTCTCTTTCTTTCTCTCCCTCAGTCTTTCTGTTTCTCTCTGTCTTTTTCTCCCCTCTCTCTCTCTGTCTCTCTCTCCCTCAGTCTCTTTTTCACTTTCTCTGTCTTCCTTTCTTTCTCTCTCTTTCTCTGTCTGTCTCTCTCTCTGTCTCTCTCCCTCAGTCTCTTTTTCACTTTCTCTGTCTTCCTTTCTTTATCTCTCTTGCTCTCTCTGTTTCTCTCTTTCTCTCTCTTTAGGTATAAAACAATAATTATATTTATTATTTTTATTATAACTATTTCACTGGAATATTTTTAAAATGAAATTCTAATCACAAATACACTTTTATAATTTTACAATTGGTTGTAAAAAAATAAAATAATATTAACACATAATTTAGGTAATCTTTCTGAATGTTTTTTCCATTTATTCCTGGTTTTCGGATTTGTAGCAGAAGTGAGCAGGACACATAATGACTCCTCGGAGCGCAGTGTCATTAGCATGCGAACAACTTCCCGATTCTCTCTCAATGCAGATCCCGCTGCCATTACATCGCGCCGGTGAAAATGTCACCAAGGCCCCACTGTGCCACTGTGATGACTATTAATTATACATAGAGAGAAGGGCAAAACAGCAAAATATCTTCACAATATTTATACCCCTTCACCACGGGGCGCTCATTAGAAAGAAACGTGTAGATAAATCTTCCTAATTGTGTCTACACCGTTGAGGCCAAGAAAGCGGATTGCGTGTGACTCGCACAATTACCTGATTACTGAAATAGTGGGAAGCACTTGTAAGGATATAACAAAAGAAGTGGAAACCCTTCAGGATCTGTCACTATAAATATGCATTTTCTTTTTTAATCTGGTGTAAATGCTGCTGTTCTCCTGAATCCGGCGTTGTATTATTTTTGTTCCTACGCCTCACCGTTCCTGAGATTAGTTCAGCGCCTGCGCAGGGGATGAGTTCAGCGCCTGCGCAGAGGATGAGTTCAGCTCCTGCGCAGGGGATGAGTTCAGCGCCTGCACAGAGGATGAGTTCAGCTCCTGCGCAGGGGATGAGTTCAGCGCCTGCGCAGGGGATGAGTTCAGCGCCTGCACAGAGGATGAGTTCAGTGCCTGCACAGGGGATGAGTTCAGCGCCTGCGCAGGGGATGAGTTCAGCGCCTGCGCAGGTGATGAGTTCAGTGCCTGAGCAGGGGATGAGTTCAGCGCCTGCGCAGAGGATGAGTTCAGCGCCTGCGCAGGGGATGAGTTCAGCGCCTGCGCAGGGGATGAGTTCAGCGCCTGCGCAGGGGATGAGTTCAGCGCCTGCGCAGAGGATGAGTTCAGCGCCTGCGCAGGGGATGAGTTCAGCGCCAGCACAGGGGATGAGTTCAGAGCCTGCGCAGGGGATGAGTTCAGTGCCTGCACAGGGGATGAGTTCAGCGCCTACAGAGAGGATGAGTTCAGCACCTGCGCAGAGGATGAGTTCAGCGCCTGCGCAGAGGTTGAGTTCAGTGCCTGAGCAAAGGATGAGTTCAGTGCCAGCGCAAAGGATGAGTTCAGAGCTTACGCAGAGGATGAGTTTAGCGCCTGCGCAGAGGATGAGTTCAGAGCCTGTGTAGAGGATGAGTTCAGAGCCTGTATAGAGGATGAGTTCAGTACCTGCACAGGGGATGAGTTCAGCGCCTGCACAGAGGATGAGTTCAGCGCCTGCGCAGAGGATGAGTTCAGTGGTTGTGTAGAGGATGAGTTCAGTGGTTGTGCAGAGGATGAGTTCAGTGGTTGTGCAGTGGATGAGTTCAGCGCCTGCGCAGAGGATGAGTTCAGCGCCTGTGCAGAGGATGAGTTCAGTGCCTGCGCAGAGGATGAGTTCAGCTCTCTGCCACAGATAAGTTCAGTGCCTGTGCAGAGGATGAGTTCAGCGCCTGCGCAGAGGATGAGTTCAGCGCCTGCGCAGAGGATGAGTTCAGCGCATGCGCAGGGGATAAGTTCAGCTCCTGTGCACGGGATGAGTTCAGTGCTTGTGCAGAGGATGAGTTCAGCGCCTGCACAGAGGATGAGTTCAACGCCTGTGCAGAGGATGAGTTCAACGTCTGCGCAAAAGGTGAGTTCAGCGCCTGCGCATGGGATGAGTTCAGCTCTCCGCCACAGATCAATTCAGCGCCTGCTCAGGGGATGAGTTCAGTGGTTATGCAGAGGATGAGTTCAGCACCTGCTCAGAGTACGAGTTTAGAGGATGAGTTCTGCACCTGAGCAAAGGATGAGTTCAGCACCTGCGCAGAGGATGTTTGTCGCCTGCATGGAGGATAAGCTCAGCGCCTGTGCAGAGGATGAGTTGAGCGCAATTGCAAAGGATGAGTTCGGCGCCTGCAGAGAGGATGAGTTCAGCGCCTGCGCAGGAATTGGTGCAACCGAAGAAGCGATCACATGGTATAATCAAGTGACTGGCATTACCATCTTTGACCCCTTTAAAGTCCGATTCCTACACAAAAATGCAGGATTTATGCTGACAACAGCAAGCAGAGATCTTGAAAATGATTAAATTTCTAGAAGGCTGCCAAACTTTTCATTTAGCTTAAAATAATAATAATAATAAAAAATACTAGCTCATTTTGGAAAATGGAGTCGTATTGATCAGCTTTAATTTAAAAAAAAGGATCAACTTTAAATACCTAAAATTCCGTGTCCTTTAGGAGATTTTTATTTTAATCATAGGTCTAAATTCCCTGCAGTATTGTAGAATTCTGTGTGCCTGCAGTACCACTACAGACCACCAGAGGGAGCTACTCGCATACAGTAGTAATATAGAGTTCAATCTATGACCAGTATCTTATTAGCTCCTGAGCTCCCCCTAGTGGAGGCTGCAGATACAAAGAATTCTACCTTATGCATCGGGTTATGCAGGGCATTTGGAGCTGTGTATCAGTAAATAGAGCTCTGATCATTATAAATACAGTGCCTACAAGTAGTCTTCAACCCCCTGCAGATTTAGCAGGTTTGATAAGATGCAAATAAGTTAGAGCCTGCAAACTTCAAACAAGAGCAGGATTTATTAACAGAGGCATAAATCTTACAAAGCAACAAGTTATGTTGCTCAGTTAAATATTAATAAATTTTCAACATAAAAGTGTGGGTCAATTATTATTCAACCCCTAGGTTTAATATTTTGTGGAATAACCCTTGTTTGCAATTACAGCTAATAATCGTCTTTTATAAGACCTGATCAGGCCGGCACAGGTCTCTGGAGTTATCTTGGCCCACTCCTCCATGCAGATCTTCTCCAAGTTATCTAGGTTCTTTGGGTGTCTCATGTGGACTTTAATCTTGAGCTCCTTCCACAAGTTTTCAATTGGGTTAAGGTCAGGAGACTGACTAGGCCACTGCAACACCTTGATTTTTTCCCTCTTGAACCAGGCCTTGGTTTTCTTGGCTGTGTGCTTTGGGTCGTTGTCTTGTTGGAAGATGAAATGACGACCCATCTTAAGATCCTTGATGGAGGAGCGGAGGTTCTTGGCCAAAATCTCCAGGTAGGCTGTGCTATCCATCTTCCCATGGATGCGGACCAGATGGCGAGGCCCCTTGGCTGAGAAACAGCCCCACAGCATGATGCTGCCACCACCATGCTTGACTGTAGGGATGGTATTCTTGGGGTCGTATGCAGTGCCATCCAGTCTCCAAACGTCACGTGTGTGGTTGGCACCAAAGATCTCGATCTTGGTCTCATCAGACCAGAGAACCTTGAACCAGTCTGTCTCAGAGTCCTCCAAGTGATCATGAGCAAACTGTAGACGAGCCTTGACATGACGCTTTGAAAGTAAAGGTACCTTACGGGCTCGTCTGGAACGGAGACCATTGCGGTGGAGTACGTTACTTATGGTATTGACTGAAACCAATGTCCCCACTGCCATGAGATCTTCCCGGAGCTCCTTCCTTGTTGTCCTTGGGTTAGCCTTGACTCTTCGGACAAGCCTGGCCTTGGCACGGGTGAAACTTTCAAAGGCTGTCCAGGCCGTGGAAGGCTAACAGTAGTTCCATAAGCCTTCCACTTCCGAATGATGCTCCCAACAGTGGAGACAGGTAGGCCCAACTCCTTGGAAAGGGTTTTGTACCCCTTGCCAGCCTTGTGACCCTCCACGATCTTGTCTCTGATGGCCTTGGAATGCTCCTTTGTCTTTCCCATGTTGACCATGTATGAGTGCTGTTCACAAGTTTGGGGAGGGTCTTAATTAGTCAGAAAAGGCTGGAAAAAGAGATAATTAATCCAAACATGTGAAGCTCATTGTTCTTTGTGCCTGAAATACTTCTTAATACTTTAGGGGAACCAAACAGAATTCTGGTGGATTGAGGGGTTGAATAATAAATGACCCTCTGAATAAACTTTTCACAATTTAAAAAAAAAAAAAAAAAAAAAAAAAGAAATAATATTCTTTTTTGCTGCATTTCACACTTCCAGGCTGATCTACAGTCCAAATGTCACAATGCCAAGTTATTCCGAATGTGTAAACCTGCTAAATCTGCAGGGGGTTGAATACTACTTGTAGGCACTGTATATAGTATGAGATTAATCTGCCCATGACGTGTAGTTAAAAGGTGAAAATCGGCTGAAAAATCAATAAGTGACCTCTTATTGGAAGGTAAAATTCAACAAGCTGCAGATGAGTGACAAGTCATCAATATATTAAATAGTTAATGTTACTACCCCTTCTGTTATAGCAGTCAAGACTGTAGAATATAAAACTGTGTGATATTACTATGGACGGACTCGAGCACCTGCTTTTCCAGATGCTACATGACAACAGGGGGTGAACGCTGGTAAATTATAGATGACTCCACGGGGGTCCGAATACAACAGGGGTCATTACATAATAATCCAGAGAGGTAAAAAGTCATATTCATATATATATATATATATATATATATATATATATATATATATATATATATATATATATATACATGTAATATATATATATATATATATATATATATATATGTGTGTATATAAATATATATGTATATATATCTATATATAAAAAATATATAGAGATTTATTTTTATTTTTTTTTTTAAGGGTCCCATCATAGATTGTTGCCCTGTTCTTCCAGAGCCTCCTGGTTCATGAATAGAATGCAGAAGGACAGTAGTGACTGACACTGTATAGTCTGTAGCAAAATGATGATCCTGCTGGGACTTGTAGTATCTGGGTGTAAATCAGGAGCAGCAGCTGTTGTGTAACTACAACTCCCAGCATGCCAGGTTTACAACAACTGACGTACTTGACTCCCTTGTCTAATAGCTCTACTGGAAAAGTCATGCTGGGACTTCTAGTTCTCCATCCTTTTTCGAAACTACAGCTCCCGGCATGCAAGACTTTGGAGAGCCACACATTGGAATTTACTTCTTTTGGAGACATACAGATTACTGCTGGGTTTTGTAGTCCGCCAACAGCATGGAGGTTTAAAAACACTACTAAAGTGAAAACGATTGCCCCAATGTGTTTCCAGGCTACCATAGCAAGGCATGCTGGAACTTGTAGTTCTTCTGCAACTGATGGGACTCAAAGCTGTTGCTTTGCAAGAAATGCTGGAACTTATAGTTCTTCTGCAAGGATTCAAAGCTGTTGCTTTGCAAGAAATACTGGCACTTGTAGTTCTTCTGCAGCTGATGGGATTCGAAGCTGTTGCTTTGCAAGAAATGCTGGCACTTGTAGTTCTTCTGCAACTGATGGGACTCAAAGCTGTTGCTTTGCAAGAAATGCTGGCACTTGTAGTTCTCTTACGGCCGGATGCAAGTTGTGGTTTTGCAGTCAAAAATGGTCTCCGCTCAAGGTCTCCCAGGTCGCGAATGCTTCCTATGGATGAGGTTAACACTAGGAAGTTCACGCTGGGAGTTGTAGTGCGTAAACCATAGAGGCAAGGTCACCACTGCCAGGGCATGATGGGACTTGTAGTCTCATAGCCGCCACGGACAGAGGGGGTCTTCACTCATCACATATGTCTATGGCGTCGTCCAGGTCTGGCACCTTCGGGGACCTGCCTCTCCGCATTAAAATGTATGAACCCGGCCGTCACCTGGTGATGGACAGTGCGGCCCAGAAGACAAATCTGCACATGTCATTAGCGCTAATGAGGGCAGGATGTCACATCCACTGGGGAGAGCGGCGGGAAAATGGCTGAAACCGCGCAAAGACCTAAAAATGTCACGAGCTGCATCATTAGGCAAATGTGACCTTAAAACCTCGCTGCCATTCACTCCGCAATTAACTCCGCTAATTACCCGATATTTACTGTTTACAGATGGCGACAAAACAAACGGAAACTTCTGGGATTTTGTTGTTTTTTTTTAATTTTTGCAAAATCAAAATATTCCCCTCCGGGAAGCGGCGTTTCCCCACCTTTGGGATATTGGAAAGTTGTCGTAGATTTCCAGGGACTCATTGGACAAGATGGAAGAAATCTGCAAAATGTCAGACGCAACAACCTCTTAATAACCTGCACAATTTCACATGCAAAAGTCTGCGCCCCCCGTTGTAATTAGTGCATACCGGGGTATTGGGAGCCGGCGCCATCACTGAAGGTCACTTTGCCTTTTTGAGCTGATATTGTTCCGGGAGGGACGAAAAGGTCAAAAACCAGGGGAAGGATGGAACCGAGAAGACCTAAAACGTGCCGGGCATACAAATCCTCCATCCTCCGAGGGCGCACGCACTACAGGAATCCAAACTCAGTGTCAGGACAAGGATGTGACCCTGAAACCAGTGCCAGGCGGCTGCTGGAGAGGTGTAAAGCCACGTAAAAGGTATAAACCCTGAAACCAGTGCCAGGCAGCTGCTATAGAGTCCTAAAGCCACGTAAAGGCATAAACCCTGAAACCAGTGCCAGGCAGCTGCTATAGAGTCCTAAAGCCACGTAAAAGGTATAAACCCTGAAACCAGTGCCAGGCAGCTGCTATAGAGTCCTAAAGCCACGTAAAGGCATAAACCCTGAAACCAGTGCCAGGCGGCTGCTGGAGAGGTGTAAAGCCACGTAAAAGGTATAAACCCTGAAACCAGTGCCAGGCGGCTGCTGTAGAGTCCTAAAGCCACGTAAAGGCGTAAACCCTGAAACCAGTGCCAAGCGGCTGCTGGAGAGGCCTAAAGCCACGTAAAGGCATAAACCCTGAAACCAAGTCCAAGGCGGCACATGGAAAGGCGTAAAGCCACGTAAAGGCGTAAACCCTGAAACCAGTGTCAGGCGGCTGCTGGAGAGGTGTAAAGCCACCATCTCTGACCTTAATGTATATCTGGTGTCCTGATGGAGGAAACCTGTGGCTTCTATCAATTTGGTCCCTTAAAAGGCATATATAAAAATTACGACATGACAAAAGAGAAAACAATTAAAGGGAACCTGTCACCATTTTGGCTATAAGCTGCGGCCACCACCACCGGGATCTTATAAACAGCATTCTAACATGCTGTACATAAGAGCCCAGGCCGCTGTGACAACATAAAAAACACTTTATAATACTTACCTAACGGTCGCGCTGCGGTGGAATAGGGTCACGGAGGCGTCTCCATTCCCTGGTGCGGGCGCCTCCCCTTTCGGCCATCTTCGTCCTCTTTGTGAAGCCTGTGTGCATGACGCGGCTACGTCATACACACTCGCCGGTCCTGCGCAGGCGCACTACAATATTTTGATCTGCCCTGCTCAGGACCTGAATGCCGGCGAGTGTGTATGACATAGATGTGGCGCCCCTGAGGCTTCTGTCGCCACAGAGACATTGCACCTCCGCCAGAGGTGTGATGTCCCATCCTAGGTAAGGACAAGGGTACCGGTACCGGTTCACAGGCAAATCTACACAAACACTCATTGCTTGGCACATACAAGACCTTGAAGCTGCAACTCCTGGTGTCGCCTCCCTTTTGTTCTACACCGCACCACCATTGCATAGACTTTCATAAGCACCAACGGTTGCCCCGGGGTACCGCTCCACCTGTGGGGAGCAGAACTACCATATCTGCCATTACATCAGCCCCGGAGGCCCTATCCAGCAGCGGCGGCTCCATAGCCGCAATCCACAGGTGGCGTCACGAATCTTCCATAAACAATTATAATCACCATCCCCACAGTCGCAATATTAATTGACCCCGCCAGGGTCACGGAGCCGCTGACTACCTCCGGACTAGTCTGGCCTGGCACTGGGTGTCCCAGAGCCCTGGGGTGGGCGAGTCATAGACGCGTCATGCACCGCAGCTTCAGAAAGAGGACGAAGATGGCCGAAAGAGGCGGCGCCGGCACCGGACAACGGAGATGCCTCCGTGACCCAATTCCTCCGCAGCGCGACCATTAGGTAAGCATTATAAAGTGTTTTTTATGTTGTCACAGCAGCCTGGGCTCTTATATACAGCATGTTACAATGCTGTATATAAGAGCCCGGTGGTGGTGGCCGCAGCTTATAGTCAAAAAAAGTGGTGACAGGTTCCCTTTAAAGCAGCAACCTCTGCTGTATAGATGTTGCAACACCATATTTTTTCCCCTTGGTCATGGAGCCCTTTAATTTTTCAATATGCTCCTTCTAAGGGCACAAGTTGAAAAATAAAAATTGTCGAAAATTCCAATTCTACTTGTTAATATTAGAATAAGAAATATTGAGGTGGATGAGTGACAGGAGTAGGCCTGTCACTTTTGTGACTAAAATAATAATAATAATAATTTATTCATTTATATAGCGCTATTAATTCCACAGCGCTTTACATACATCAGAAACACTGTCCCCATTGGGGCTCACAATCTAAGGTCCCTATCAGTATATTTTTGGAGTGTGGGAGGAAACCGGAGAACCCGGAGGAAACCCACGCAAACACGGGGAGAACATACAAACTCCTTGCTTCCTGGCTTCCTGTGGCCACCACTAGGGGGAGCTCACCGCACTTGGATTGATGCAGCTCCATTGTGTTCTTTCGATTTATTATTACATTTGCACCTTTTTCGTGCAGTTTTTGTAGTTTTTTTTTGCCTAATTATCATTTGCACCTTAGTCTTCTAATTTGCCCCTGTTTTTTGTGTTGTTTTTTTCCATTCTTGACGAAGTTTGGAGTTTCCTGATTTCTTCTGGCAAATTTTTTGTGCAAATGTACTCACTCCCCTCACCCCCTCTGCTTTCGGATTTTATGTACATCTGATTTTTTTCTTTCCATTTTTTTTGCAATATTATAGCAGAATATGCAACCTTTTCTACTAAAAAGACACAAGAAAGGTTAAAAGTAGAAATAAAGAGCTTTTTTTCTATTTTGCACATTGTGAAGAATTTGGCCCAAAAATTGTCAATGAACAAAATTGTCAAAAAACCTGCAAATGATGAATCAGTCTGTGTGTGTTTAAATTTGTATGTATGGAGCTCCCCCCAGTGGTGACTGCAGGTATTAAGAACTTAATTTACAGGAGTGACCGCAACTTCTGAAAAGAAAACAGGTGAAAATGGAATAAAATAGATAATAAACGCCGCTCACTTCTTTTTGGGGATTCCAATGGTGACACTCCAGAGGTTTCCAGGTTAGTTTCCCAGCAGCCACCATGGGATGGGTCTGCTGTGCCAGGATGCCAATAGTACGGCCTCGGACCCCTGTAAACAAAGACCAGAAGGACCACCAGAGCTTCACAAGCTCAGAACGAGCTCACTGATAGATCCGCAGTTAACTCATTCTGCAGCCTGCAATAGACAGTGCTATAGAAGACAAACTGTCCAAAATCTTTAATGAAATCCAAATGCAAAAATGATTTTTAGCCCCAAATACATGCACTTAAGTAAAAAAAAAATGATGTCCCCAAAAGATGGACAATCCCTTTAAGGTTCAAATCGGCTGCTCTGATTGGCTGCAGGACAAACACATCGCTTATAAGAAATTCACTGGAAAAAATGGTGTTGCGTTGCCATCTAGAGGCAGAATATGGAAACACAGGGTTCATATAGCAGACAGACCAAAGTATGATCCAGCAGCCCCCTGGCAGTGGCGTAATGAGTTTAGACTAAAATTAAGGTAAAATGTGTCTGTCCCCTACAATTGGCTTATAGGGGCCATACGTGAGGTGTGAATATTACTACATGAAGGCACAGAGGGGGTACTATTATTATTTGGAAGTACAGGAGTCCATTATTATTACATGGGGGCACATTAGCATTCACATCGAAGCACAAAGGGACCGTTATTATATAAGGGCAGAGAAGGGCACTATTGGTTTATGAAGGTACAAAGGGGGTCACTGTTATATGGAGGCACAATGGGTGGCACTAATATATGGAAGCACAGAGAGAGGAACTATTAGTTTATGGACACACAGAGGGAATACTATTACTATGTGGATGCAAAGAGGGGGCACTTTTACTATGAGGTGGTACAAAGAGGGTCACTATTACCATGTGGTGACACAGAGTGGACACTATTACTATATGGTACAGATTGGGCACTACTACTTTGTGGTGCAGAGGCGGCACTATTACTATGTGGTGGTAAAGAAAGGTCACTATTACTATGTGGATGTACAGAGGGGGCACTATTACTATGTGGTGGTACAGAGGGGGCACTATTACTATGTGGAGGCACAGAGGGGGCACTATTACTATGTGGATGTACAGAGGGGGCACTATTACTATGTGGAGGCACAGAGGGGGCACTATTACTATGTGGTGCAGAGGTGGCACTATTACTATGTGGTGCAGAGGGGGCACTATTACTATGTGGATGTACAGAGGGGGCACTATTACTATGTGGATGTACAGAGGGGGCACTATTACTATGTGGAGGCACAGAGGGGGCACTATTACTATGTGGTGGTACAGAGCGGGCACTATTACTATGTGGATGTACAGAGGGGGCACTATTATTATGTGGAGGCACAGAGGGGGCACTATTACTATGTGGATGTACAGAGGGGGCACTATTACTATGTGGAGGCACAGAGGGGGCACTATTACTATGTGGTGCAGAGGTGGCACTATTACTATGTGGTGCAGAGGTGGCACTATTACTATGTGGTGGTACAGAAGCGGCACTATTACTATGTGGTGGTACAGAGGGGGCACTATTACTATGTGGATGTACAGAGGGGGCACTATTACTATGTGGTGGTACAGAGGGGGCACTATTACTATGTGGTGGTACAGAGGGGGCACTATTACTATGTGGTGCAGAGGTGGCACTATTACTATGTGGTAGTACAGAGGGGGCACTATTACTATGCGGAGGCACAGAGGGGGCACTATTACTATGTGGATGTACAGAGGGGGCACTATTACTATGTGGTGCAGAGGTGGCACTATTACTATGCGGAAGCACAGAGGGGGCACTATTACTATGTGGTGGTACAGAGGGGGCACTATTACTATGTGGTGCAGAGGTGGCACTATTACTATGTGGTGGTACAGAAGGGGCACTATTACTATGTGGTGGTACAGAAGGGGCACTATTACTATGTGGTGGTACAGAAGGGGCACTATTACTATGTGGTGGTACAGAAGGGGCACTATTACTATGTGGTGTTACAGAGGGGGCACTATTACTATATGGTAATACAGAGGGGGCACTATTACTATGTGGAGGCACAGACAGGGGCATTATTACTATATGGTAGTACAGAGGGGGCACTATTATTATGTGGAGGCACAGACAGGGGCACTATTACTATATGGTAGTACAGAAGGGGCACTATTACTATGTGGTGTTACAGAGGGGGCACTATTACTATATGGTAATACAGAGGGGGCACTATTACTATGTGGAGGCACAGACAGGGGCATTATTACTATATGGTAGTACAGAGGGGGCACTATTATTATGTGGAGGCACAGACAGGGGCACTATTACTATATGGTAGTACAGAGGGGGCACTATTATTATGTGGAGGCACAGACAGGGGCACTATTACTATATGGTAGTTCAGAGGGGGCACTATTATTATGTGGAGGCACAGACAGGGGCACTATTACTATATGGTAATACAGAGGGGGCACTATTATTCTGTGGAGGCACAGACAGGGGCACTATTACTATATGGTAGTACAGAGGGGGCACTATTATTATGTGGAGGCACAGAGTGTGGCAGGATTACGCTGTCTCGGGTATTATGGATGGTTACAGCAGTTTGTGTAGAGGTCGGGGAATGTGAGGAGGCTGCTGAGAAACCTGATGAACAAAAGATGTCTGTGGTACATTTTGCGGAGATAAGTTATGGATGGAAAAGTCATAATGGTGGACTGGGCCGGATGGAGAAGGAAAAGGACTGCAGAAGACCGATCAGAGCGACAGCAGCAGTGAGTGACTGGATCTGTGTGCACATGAGGGTTAGAGGGGCTGTAGAGCGCCTGTGTATATCTGGTATCTTCCACTATATGGTCACTTTATGGTGGCAATATTGTTTTTTTATATACCATTTGTTTGTTTTATTCAATCACCAGAGTAATAGGTGTATAGCGGTATTATTGATCTATGCATGAGATTTTGTAGTATGGTAATATTGTTTATTCACTAGGCTATGGTCATGGTTTGGGGGTATTATTAATACTGGTCTTCTCTCTAACTGTAGAGCTGGTGTCCCTTGCTCTCCTCCCAGGAGGGACACGCACTTACTCACCGCCACGGCTGGCTCTCTCCACGCTCTCTGCAGCACTCCACGTGGGTGCCTCCTGTTCCCCCCTCCCTGGACCTGTGCACGCAACACAGGTTCTCCGGCAGTGCTCCCAAAGCGTGCGCGTGCACCGCTGCCCTATTCTTAAAGAGCCAGCGTGTCACTTCCAGGAAGTGCCTCTCAACCTATCGTTGAGAGGCACTGGCTACTTAAGGCACTCTCCTATTGAGGAAGATGCCTGATCAATACCCTAGTTTGGTTCGCTAGTCTTCTGTGCTCTAGACAGCTAGTTTTTGGGTCTCCTTGTCTGTCCTGTCCTGTCTGTACCTGGTCTTAGCCTGTCTTGCCCTGTTGGCACCTGGCTCCAGTCCGTCCTGTCCTTCCTTGACCTGATCCTACCCCGTCCTGCCCCATTGACACCTATTCCAGTCCATCCTGTCCTGCCTGTACCTGGTTTCCGTCCGTCCTGTCATGTTGGTACCTGCTACCTGTCAGTCCTCCCCTGTTGTCTCTAGTGTCTCTGCCTGTCCATCCTGGCTGTTCCATCTGCCTCAGCCACTCCGGTGGTCTCAGCCTTGCTAGTTACTCTTCCTGTTCGTACTGCCTGTGCTATCTGCCTCAGCTACCCTGGTGGTCCCTGTCTACACTAGAGACTCAGCCTAACTTCACCTGTGTCTATCCCTGCCCTGGGGGTCAGCTGCCACAGTCCCGATCTCTGCCCTGGAAGTAGCACTCGGCTTCCACCTCGCGGTGGGTGCTTAGTCAAGCCCCTCCCACTAAAGGGTAGCTCGGGGTCCCCCTTTGGTCCAGTGGGTCCACTCCTGCTTGCATCTCCGATGGTGAGCGTTACAATAACCAATTAGATGCCACAATCCACCTTTACCACATCATCTAAAGGGGTAAAATGGCTACAATCGAAGGTATTTGTAAGTGCAGCAGTAACTGGTGGGTGTCTCCTGTGTAAGTATCCGCTCCATACAAAACTCCCCCCGACATCTGCTCTACATATAGGCCGGATGTTGAGAAATGCTGCATTCAGCCAGTAACCCTGCACGGCTTTAAAGGGGTTGTCTCATTTATTGTGGCTGATTGTAAAGAAAGCAAGTATGCAATTATTTGGAAATCTCTTGTCGCCATATTTTATTCGCACAGAACATACAGTGCCTTGCAAAACTATTTGCCCCCCTTGGCTTTTTACCCATTTTGTTACATTACAACCCATGTTTACATATTTTTGTTATCTGATTTGTGTGTGATGCATCCGCACTAAATAGTCTGGGGAAGTGAGAAAAATGTAGGCAAAAATTAAATTTATGTGAAAAAAGTTCCATATGCATATGTATTCACCTCATGCTATGAAGCCTCTAATATTTTCTGGTGCAAGCAATTACCTTCATAAGTCACATGCTTAGTGAGAGAAAGTCCACCTGTGTGCAATCTAAGTGTCTCAGGGACTGTCACTATATACACCTTCTCTGAAAGGCACAGAGGCTGCAACAGCATTAAGGAAGAGGCTCCGCCAACCAAACAACACCAAGAAGATCTCCAAACAGCACCATGAAGACCAAGGAGATTTCCAAACAGCACCATGAAGACCAAGACGATCTCCAAACAGCACCATGAAGACCAAGGAGATCTCCAAACAGCACCATGAAGACCAAGGAGATCTCCAAACAGCACCATGAAGACCAAGGAGATCTCCAAACAACACCATGAAGACCAAGGAGATCTACAAACAACACCATGAAGATCAAGGAAATCTCAAAACAACATCATGAAGGCCATGAAAATCTTCAAACAACGCCATGAAGGTCATGGAGATCTCCAAACACCACCATGAAGACCAAGAAGATCTCCAAATAGCAACCATGAAGGCCATGGAGATCTCCAAACACCACTATGAAGACCAAGAAGATCTCCAAACAGCACCGTGAAGCCAAGGAGATCTCCAAACAACACCATGAAGACCAAGGGGATCTCCACACAAGATCATGAAGTTCAAGGAAATCGCCGAACAACACCATGAAGGCCATGGAGATCTCCAAACAACACCATGAAAGGAGATCTCCAAACACCATGAAGACCAAGAAGATCTCCAAACAGCAACCATGAAGGCCATGGAGATCTCCAAACACCACAATGAAGACCAAGAAGATCTCCAAACAACACCATGAAGACCAAGGGGATCTCCACACAAGATCATGAAGATCAAGGAAATCTCCGAACAACACCATGAAGGCCATGGAGATCTTCAAACAACACCATGAAAGGAGATCTCCAAACACCAAGAAGAATAAGGAGATCTCCAAACAAATCAGAGACAAAGTGGTGAGAAGTACAAGTCTGGGTTGGAAAAAAAATATCCCAATGTTTGATGATCCCTAGAGCACCATCAAATCCATTATCATTAAATGGAAAGAACATCATACCACAACAACCCTGCCAAGAGAGGGTCGCCCTCCAAAACTCTCAGCCCGGACAAGGAGGGCATTAACCAGAGAGGCAGCACAGAGAGCAAAGGTATCTCTGAAGGAACTGATACAAAGCATCAAAAAAATCTGTGAAATTCCAGGTTGTGAGGAAGAAAACTACGAAAAATGACACTTTCACAGGGCACTGTAGAATGGATCAGAAGTTGGATGTTGGACATTTTTCCTTTTCATTTGAAAAAAATGAATTCATTTAGAAATTGATGGCTACGACATTGTGGCTGTGTCCAGCATTGTGTACCGTCCCCTTGTTTTTACTAGTCTGTAAATGTAATGGAAGTGAGGAGGCAATTGCTGGAGTTTTGAGAGAACATTGTCCCATTCTTGTCTAATGTTTGATTTTTGCAGCTCCTATGTCCTGGGACTACTTTGCTGGATTTTTCATTTCAGGATGCGCTATGTGATTTCTATTGGTGAAAGATCTGGACTGCAGGTGGCCCGTTAATCATCTGAACTCTTCTTCTGTGGAGCCGTGCTTTTCTGATGGATGCAGCACGTGGTTTACCATTGTCTGGCTGAAATATGCAAGGTCTTCATTGATAGATGTTGTCTGGATGGCGCAGATGTTGTTTTAGCACCTCTATAAAAGGCTCAGCACTGATAGCGCCTTTCATATGTAAGTTGCCCTGGCATATGCACTAATGCAGCCTCATATCATCATAGATGCAAAATTGTGCAATGATAACAAGCTGGATGGTTATCCTCAATAAAAAGCTTGATGGTCCTTCCAATCAATAAAAAGGTTGATGGTCCCTCTCCTCGATAACAAGCTGGATGGTCACTCTCCTCAATAACAAGCTGGACTGTCCCTCTCATCGATAACAAGCTGGATGACCCCTCTCCTCAATAACAAGCTGGATGGTCGAACTCCTTGATTACAAGCTGGATGATCCCTCTCCTCAATAACAAACTGGATGGTCACTCTCCTACATAGCAAGCTGGATTGTCCCTCTCCTAAATAACAAGCTTGATGGTCGCTCTCCTCAATAACAAGCTGGATGGTCGATCTCCTCAGTAACAAGATGGATAGTCCTTATCCTCAATAACAAACTGGATGGTCGTTCTCCTCGATAACAAGCTGGATGGTCGCTTACCTAGATAACAAGTTGGATACTCCTTCTCTTGAATAACAAGCTGGATGGTCGCTTACCTAGATAACAAGTTGGATACTCCTTCTCTTGAATAACAAGCTGGATGGTCCCTCTCCTCGATTAAAAGTTTGATGGTTTCTCTCATCAATAACAAGCTGAATGGTCCTTTTTGATAAAAAGCTGGATGGTCTTGCTCCTCGATAACAAGCTGGATGGTTGCTCTCCTCAGTAACAAGCTAGATGGTCCCTTTCCTTGATAACAAGCTTGATAGACCCTCTCTTCAATAACAAGCTGAATAGTTCTTCTGTTCAATAAAAAGCTGGATGTTTGCTCTCATCGATAACAAGTGGATTGTTGTTCTCCTCGGTAAAAAGCTGGATTGTCCCTCTCCTTGATAACAAGCTAGATGGTTGCTTTCCTCCATGACAAGATGAAAGGTTGTTCTCCTTGATAACAAGCTAGATGGTCGCTCTCCTAGATAACAAGTTGGATGGTCCCTTTCTTTGATAACAAGCTGGATAGTCGATCTCCTCGATAACATACTGGATGGTCTCTCTCCTCAATAACAAGCTGGATGGTCTCTCTTCAATAACAAGCTGGATGGTCTCTCTCTTCAATAACAAGCTCGATGGTTATTCTCTTTAATAACAAGCTGGATAGTCACGCTCCTCAATAACAAGCTGGATGGTCTCTCTCCTCAATAACAAGCTGGATGGTTCCTCTCCTTGATAACAAGCTGGATGATCTCTTTTCTCAATAACAAGCTGGATGGTTCCTCTTTTTGATAACAAGATGGATGATCTCTTTTTTCAATAACAACCTGGATGGTCCTTCTCCTTGATAGCAAACTAAATGGTCCCTATCCTCGATAACAAGCTGGATTGTCACCCTCATCGATAACAAGCTGAATGGTCCTTCTTGATAAAAAGCTGGATGGTCTTGCTCCTCAATAACAAGCTGAATGGTTGCTTTCCTCAGTAACTAGCTGGATGGTTCCTCTCCTTCATAAGAAGCTGGATGATCTCTTTTCTCAATAACAAGCTGGATGGTTCCTCTCCTTGATAACAAGATGGATGATCTATTTCCTCAATAACAAGCTGGATGGACCTTCACCTCGATTACAAACTGGATGGTCCCTCTCTTCGATAACAAGCTGGATGGTCTCTTTCCTCTGCAGGATACCAAGTCCGTGGTTTTCATAAAGAATTTCACATTCTGATTTATCCAACTACAGAACAGTTTTTCACTTTGCCTCAGTCCATTATAATTAGGCTTTGTCCCAGGGAAGAAGGTAGCATATGTGGATTGTGTGGAGCTTTAACTTGTATTTGTGGATTGCACAGAAAACTGTGTTCACAGACAATGATTTCTGGATGTATTCTTGAGCCCGTGCAGTGGTTCCAATGACTGACTCATGCCTGCTTTTAATGCAGTGCGGCCTGTAGATCACAAGTATCCAATATTGTCTGTCGACCTTATCCCTTGTGCACATGGATTCTTCAGAACCTCTGAATCTTTTGATGATATGATGTCCTGTAAATAATGGATATTCTAAATCTTTGCAATTTTACTTCGAGGAACGTTGTTCTGAAAATGTAGTATTGTTTTTAAACACACTTGTTCACAGACTAGTGACTTCTGACTTTCTTTACTTCTGAGAGACTCTGCCTCTCTAACATACTCTTTTACACAGTCATGTAATGCGGTTGAATATTGACCCTCCAGATGAATTTCATCAGTACCACTTAGTTTTTCAGCCTTTTGTTAACTCTGTCCTAACTTTTTTTGGAAGTGTGTTCCTGCCATCAATCTCTAAATTACTTCATTTTTGTTCTACTGTGGATATGAGAGATTTTTAGATTATTACATTTTGATGGGTTTTTTTTATATTTTACACAGAATTTTAACTTTATGGAACTGAATTGTGACTGTGTAAAGAAGATGGTGGACAAACCGGTGGATCTTAAAAGCATGGGGTGGCAGTAACCAGTCACTAGGCGCATGGGGGGTCTGTTCTGCACCTGATCATACAAGGTCTAATGCTCATAAATGTACCGTAATTTACATTACCTGTAATTTACAGACTGAGCAGCAGATGGCAGCATACAGTAAAAACAAATATATAAACTTCTGTCGACTAAAATCAATGTAAGAAAAATCCAGTATAGTAACTACTGTAGAAGTCACTGGGATCACAAAACAAAAATTGTCATTGAGCACCTCATACACCATACATGTGTGCATCATCCCTGTACTGTGACATCACTGTGTGTATTATCCCTGTACTGTGACATCACTGTGTGTATTATCCCTGTACTGTGACATCACTGTGTGTATTATCCCTGTACTGTGACATCATTGTGTGTATTATCCCTGTGCTGTGACATCACTGTGTGTATTACCCCTGTACTGTGACATCACTGTGTGTATTATCCCTGTACTGTGACATCACTGTGTGTATTATCCCTGTACTGTGACATCGCTGTGTGTATTACCCCTGTACTGTGACATCGCTGTGTGTATTATCCCTGTACTGTGACATCACTGTGTGTATTATCCCTGTACTGTGACATCACTGTGTGTATTATCCCTGTACTGTGACATCACTGTGTGTATTATCCCTGTACTGTGACATCACTATCACTGTGTATTATCCCTGTATTGTGACATCACTGTGTGTATTATCCCTGTACTGTGACATCACTGTGTGTATTATCCCTGTACTGTGACATCACTATCACTGTGTATTATCCCTGTATTGTGACATCACTGTGTGTATTATCCCTGTACTGTGACATCACTGTGTGTATTACCCCTGTACTGTGACATCACTGTGTGTATTATCCCTGTACTGTGACATCACTATCACTGTGTATTATCCCTGTATTGTGACATCACTGTGTGTATTATCCCTGTACTGTGACATCACTGTGTGTATTATCCCTGTACTGTGACATCACTGTGTGTATTATCCCTGTACTGTGACATCACTATCACTGTGTATTATCCCTGTACTGTGACATCACTGTGTGTATTATCCCTGTACTGTGACATCACTGTGTGTATTATCCCTGTAATGTGACATCACTGTGTGTATTATCCCTGTACTGTGACATCACTGTGTGTATTATCCCTGTAATGTGACATCACTGTGTGTATTATCCCTGTACTGTGACATCACTGTGTGTATTATCCCTGTACTGTGACATCACTGTGTGTATTATCCCTGTAATGTGACATCACTGTGTGTATTTTCCCTGTACTGTGACATCACTGTGTGTATTACCCCTGTACTGTGACATCACTGTGTGTATTATCCCTGTACTGTGACATCACTGTGTGTATTTTCCCTGTACTGTGACATCACTGTGTGTATTATCTCTGTACTGTGACATCACTGTGTGTATTACCCCTGTACTGTGACATCACTGTGTGTATTATCCCTGTACTGTGACATCACTGTGTGTATTTTCCCTGTACTGTGACATCACTGTGTATTATCCCTGTACTGTGACATCACTGTGTGTATTTTCCCTGTACTGTGACATCACTGTGTGTATTATCCCTGTACTGTGACATCACTGTGTGTATTATCTCTGTACTGTGACATCACTGTGTGTATTATCCCTGTATTGTGACATCACTGTGTGTATTATCCCTGTACTGTGACATCACTGTGTGTATTACCCCTGTACTGTGACATCGCTGTGTGTATTATCCCTGTATTGTGACATCACTGTGTGTATTATCCCTGTACTGTGACATCACTATCACTGTGTATTATCCCTGTACTGTGACATCACTGTGTGTATTACCCCTGTACTGTGACATCGCTGTGTGTATTACCCCTGTACTGTGACATCACTGTGTGTATTATCCCTGTACTGTGACATCACTGTGTGTATTACCCCTGTACTGTGACATCACTGTGTGTATTATCCCTGTACTGTGACATCGCTGTGTGTATTATCCCTGTATTGTGACATCACTGTGTGTATTATCCCTGTACTGTGACATCACTGTGTGTTATCCCTGTACTGTGACATCACTGTGTGTGTTATCCCTGTACTGTGACATCACTGTGTGTATTATCCCTGTACTGTGACATCACTGTGTGTATTATCCCTGTACTGTGACATCACTGTGTGTATTATCCCTGTATTGTGACATCACTGTGTGTATTATCCCTGTACTGTGACATCACTGTGTGTTATCCCTGTACTGTGACATCACTGTGTGTGTTATCCCTGTACTGTGACATCACTGTGTGTATTATCCCTGTACTGTGACATCACTGTGTGTATTATCCCTGGACTGTGACATCACTGTGTGTGTTATCCCTGTACTGTGACATCACTGTGTGTGTTATCCCTGTACTGTGACATCACTGTGTGTATTATCCCTGTACTGTGACATCACTGTGTGTGTTATCCCTGTACTGTGACATCACTGTGTGTGTTATCCCTGTACTGTGACATCACTGTGTGTATTATCCCTGTACTGTGACATCACTGTGTGTATTATCCCTGTACTGTGACATCACTGTGTGTATTATCCCTGTACTGTGACATCACTGTGTGTATTATCCCTGTACTGTGACATCACTGTGTGTATTACCCCTGTACTGTGACATCACTGTGTGTATTACCCCTGTACTGTGACATCACTGTGTATTATCCCTGTACTGTGACATCACTGTGTGTATTACCCCTGTACTGTGACATCACTGTGTGCATTATCCCTGTACTGTGACATCACTGTGTGCATTATCCCTGTACTGTGACATCACTGTGTGTATTATCCCTGTACTGTGACATCACTGTGTGTATTATCCCTGTACTGTGACATCACTGTGTGTATTACCCCTGTACTGTGACATCACTGTGTGTATTATCCCTGTACTGTGACATCACTGTGTGTGTTATCCCTGTACTGTGACATCACTGTGTGCATTATCCCTGTACTGTGACATCACTGTGTGTATTATCCCTGTACTGTGACATCACTGTGTGTATTATCCCTGTACTGTGACATCACTGTGTGTATTATCCCTGTACTGTGACATCACTGTGTGTATTACCCCTGTACTGTGACATCGCTGTGTGTATTATCCCTGTACTGTGACATCACTGTGTGTATTATCCCTGTACTGTGACATCACTGTGTGTATTATCCCTGTACTGTGACATCACTGTGTGTATTATCCCTGTACTGTGACATCACTGTGTGTATTATCCCTGTACTGTGACATCACTGTGTGTATTATCCCTGTACTGTGACATCACTGTGTGTATTATCCCTGTACTGTGACATCACTGTGTGTATTATCCCTGTACTGTGACATCACTGTGTGTATTATCCCTGTACTGTGATTGCCTCTTGAGGTCATGGTAAAACCTTTTTAAAATGGTTTTGGGGGCAAATCAGTAACTTTCTATTCCTAGATAGGAATATTTATTAGATATTTTCTGCCATCTAGTGGTGGAAAGTGACACTACATGATCCATAAACAAAGCTGTGATGGAAGTACCTGCAAGAAGTTAATGACTCTAAAAAGAAGGAAGTACTGTGTTATGTAGTGATATCTTCCATAGGCAGAGGAGCCATTCAGGTGTCTGGAAAAGCTGTGTGAATACCTCTCTATACAAGCTTCAATGGTAATTTATTGCATTTGTCTTGGAAGGAGATTCTCTGGCAGATTTTCTAAATTTGGATGGGAAATTAGACTCTAGGCTTTGCTTTTGTGGGGGTAGATAGAGATAACTCTGTACCACACTACACAATATGTTGGTGCTGTATAATAAGTGGCGATGAATGTACCTGATGACCCCCATTTATCATCTCTGGGCCATTGTATTGCGGCAGCTGGTGACATTGATGAAATTGTGCAGCAAGAGCTGACAGCCGGTGACCACAGATACCACACGAAAAATGTACCAAAGATTAAAGACGTCTCAAGAAATCTCATCAGCTGCTTTTAAATGGGCGAGATACTAATATGATTGAGGAGAAATTAAGAGCTTTAGGCTATGCGCCTGAATCTTCATGGTGACCCCCAAAGATGCATGCTTTTGGCCCAAAAAACACACCCATGGCAAAAATGCTACATCTGAACCTCACAGCGCGTGCCATAGAACATGACTGCCCGCTGTGAGCTCCACGCAGAGACTGAAGTGAGTCACATGATCAGCGGTGACATTACTCAGGTGATTTGCGGTCACAGGTGGAGGACTCCAGCTGTGGCTGCGGCTAACCTGAGTGACGTCACCACTGATCACACAGCTCACTTCCGTCGCTGCGTTGAGCTCACAGCGAGCAGTCATGTTCTATGGCGCTCACTGTGAGCTTCAGATATAGCAGTGGTGGAAGCGTCGTGGGACCTCGTATGGATTACATCAGACCTGCAGGGGTGTTTTGGGGGTTAATAAAGTGGTGAAAGAGGGGGCTTTTTTGTCTTTTATTTCAAATAAAGGATTTTTTTTCGATATTTGTGTTTATTTACTTTCACTTACAGATTAGTGTTGGGCCATATCATAGACTCTTCCCATTACTAATCTAGGACTTAGTGGCTGCTGTGGGCTGCCATTAACTCCCTTATTACCCCAATTGCCACTGCACCAGGGCAATTGTGAAGAGCTGGGTAAAGTGTCGGGACTATTTCATCTAATGGATGCGGCAATTCTGGGCGGCTGCTGGCTGATATTTTTAGGCTGGAAGGCTCCCAATAACCATGGGTATCCCCAGCCTGAGAATAGCATTACCCAGTTAGGCTTTATCTGTGCTAGTATCAAAAAATTATGAGAAACTGTGGAAAGAAAAGCGAAATAGGGTCTTACCCCAAAAGGGGAGGAAGATATGTAATAAAAACACACCTAAAATGGTTGTGCCAGTCACAACCACTATGCAGGCATGTATAAGATCCAGGTCCAGGCAGCAGTCCTAAAGTTGGCTGATAACAGAGAGTAATGGAAGAAGGGTCTTAATTCCGCGCCAAGGACTCAATGGATCCAGGAAGAGATTAATGCTTCAAATTTGATGTTCTCTTGCCAATGTCCTGATGAAGGGAGCTGTGTCTCCAGAAACGCGTAGGCTTGTGCATGTTATTAAAGAAGCATTAATCTCTTCCTGGATCCATTGAGTCCTTGGCGCGGAATTAAGACCTTTCTTCCATTACTCTCTGTTATCAGTATCAAAAAATGGGGGGGATCTTACACCATTTATTTATTTATTTTACTGTACAATATAGACCCGCCTTAACTGTCTGTGAATGGAAGCCTCAGCTGTCACGCAGTGTGGGGGCTCGTCTGACTTAACCAATGACAGACACCAGTGGGCAGGGGAAGCAGTGAATATGTATGAGCCTAATGAGCGGCCCGGAAAGAAGAATGAGAGGCCGCAGGAGCAGTGTGACAGCCGCCCCGGTGAATCGGTAAGTATGAAGCACTTGCTCCTACCCCTTTGTGCCGGATTCTGGTACTCATAGACTTTACATGGGGACCGGCAGCTGACCAGATACTATGCTTTACAGCGGGGGATGGATCTGCCAGTCCTCCGAAATGCAGGGACAGAACGCAAAAACAATTGTCCTGCTGAATCTGTCTGGTTAGAGCAAAGATGCAGCCAAAAAAACCTGCAACGTACGCACCTCAAAAATGAAATCTCATAGACTTTGCTGGGGAAGGAAATGCAACCAAAAAATGTGGGAAAAAACCGCAGCATGTGCACGAGGCCTTACTCCACTCAAAGGCTTCCGATGAAACAGTTTTCACCATAAATCTGGTGTAAAATGCACAGGTGTGCAACAGTTTTACAACTTTTGATGTATTTACACCGACTCTTTGAAAAGTGGGCACAGCTTGGCCAAGCACAGATGACAAATCACCGCACTCCCTCCGCTCTGTAATAATCTACAGACGATAGAAGAGTGAACAGTGGTGGTGGCACCATACGATCATATGATGTCCAGAGCACAGTGAGAAAGTTCCTGCCAGTGTTTTGTTCCATTTCTCTAGTGATTTTCCAACCGAGGCGAGCAGCTGATAACGACATGTGGAGGAATCCATGAAATCTCAATCCCGTGATTCGTGATGGGTATCGTATTCACCTCCCACCATATAAAATCATAGCGATGACCTGGGGGCTTGCTGGGTGGCACGCAGAGTTAGATGAACATCACATGGCTGCAGGGAACAGGTGGCTGCCTGGTATCGCAATCACCATTGGTAGGCTTTGTGCCAATCCCTTTAAGTGGATAGCATGTGTAACAGAGCGATTCTCACTGAAGATGCCAGGTCCAGCTGGCTACAGATGTGCCTTGAGGGGCTACAGTTACTCAATAATCCATGATGCTGCCAGTAGGGCACAAAATTCAGTGTAAAACTGAAGCTGAAATTGGAACAAACATGTCACAAATAAAACTTGTCTTCTACCTCAGCAATGAATATAATTAGTATATGGGACCAGAGGAACCGCTATGGGGGTGCATCCACGCCCCTAATAATTATCTCATACTTTATGATGTGGAACTGCTGGTATACAGAATTTGGGCTCGTCCAGCAGTGTCATTGTATTTCTCTGGGACTATGTCACTACTATTGTCAATATATGGGCCCAGAGGAACCGCTACAGGGGTGCATCCATGCCCCTAATAATTATCCTATACTTTATGATGCGAAACTATACACTACTCTGCTGGCATACAGAATTTGGGCTCGTCCAGCAGTGTCATTGTATTTCTCTGGGACTATGTCACTACTATTGTCAATATATGGGCCCAGAGGAACCGCTATGGGGGTGCATCCATGCCCCTAATAATTATCCTATACTTTATGATGTGAAACTATACACTACTCTGCTGGCCTACAATATTTGGGCTCGTCCAGCAGTGTCATTGTATTTCTCTGGGACTATGTCACTACTATTGTTAATATATGGGCCCAGAGGAACCGCTATGGGGGTGCATCCAGGCCCCTAATAATTATCCTATACTTTATGATGCGAAACTATACACTACTGTGCTGGACTACAATATTTGGACTCGTCCAGCAGTGTCATTGTATTTCTCTGAGACTATATCACTACTGTTGTCAATATATGGGCCCAGAGGAACCGCTATGGGGGTGAATCCACGCCCCTAATAATTATCCTATACTTATGATGCGAAACTATACACTACTCTGCTGGACTACAAAATTTGGGCTCGTCCTGCAGTGTCATTGTATTTCTCTGGGACTATGTCACTACTATTGTCAATATATGGGCCCAGAGGAACCGCTATGGGGGTGCATCCAGGCCCATGATAATTATCCTATACTTTATGATGTGTCACAACAATTTCTGATCAGCCCTTGACTCAGGAACTGTATGATTCTGTCCTGGCTCATGAAATTTAGACTCATCCAACTGTGTCATTGTATTTCTCTGGGACTCCGTCACTACTATTGTCAGTATAGGAGCCCAGAGGAACCACTATGGGGGTGCATCCATGCTCATAATAATTATCCTATACTTTATGATGTGTCACAACAATTTCTGATCAGCCTTTTACTCAGGAACTGTACACTAATCCACTGGCCTATGAAATTTGGGTTCGTCCAGCAGTGTCATTGTATTTCTCTGGGACTCTGTCTCTACTAATGTCAGTATATGGCCCAAGAGGAACTGCTATGGGGGTGCATCCAGGCCCATGATAGTTATCTTATACTTTATGATGTGTCACAACAACCAAGATTAATAGATGTACCATATTCAGTATATGTACTGTATCTCTGAATGCATTTGTCTAGAGGAGTATAAATGTCTAGGTATATGTAGAGTGGATATAAAAAAGTTTACACACCCGTTTAAATGCCGGGTTTTTGTCATGTAAAAGAATCATACGTATAGGTTTTTCCACCTGTAATGTCACCTATAAACTGTACAAATTCATTGAGAAATAAATAGGGTAGGAAAGGAAAGAACTAAATAATGTGGTTGGATAAATATGCACACCCATAAACTAATACTTTGTTGAAGTCCACAATTTATAACAGCATTCAGTGTTTTTGGGTAGGAGAATTTCCTCCACCTCTACTAAAGCCCCAGTTCCAGCTGCTGAAAACACAGCCCCAAAGCACAATGCTGCCTCCACCATGCTTCACTGTGGGTATGGTGATCTTCCACCATGCTTCACTGTGGGTATGGTGATCATTTTGTGATGTCTAATGTTGGCCTTGCAATTCTAATGTTTTTGGAATTAAACATTCCAGCTCGGTCTTATCAGACATAACACGCTTTACCACATGTTTTTAGGTTTTGACAGAATGTAGTCAGGCTTAAATATTTTTCCTTGTAAGAAAAGGCTTCCATCTTGCCTCCTACCCCTCAGACCGAGCATATGAAGAATGTGGGAGATTGTTGTAACATGAGGACACAGCCAGTACTTGTCTTAAATTCCTGCAGCTCCTTTAATGTTGCGGTCGGCCTATTGGCAGCCTAATGGGCCAATTCTCTTCCTCTCTTTTTATCAATTTTTGAAGTCCAGTTCTAGGTAATGTCCCTCTTGTGCCAAATTTTTGCCACTTCTCGATGACGTCTTCACAGTGTTCCCTGCTATGTATGCCTTGGAAATTGTTTTGTACAGATCTTCAGACTGATAACATTCCACAATAAGATCCCTTTTCTGTGTTGTCAGCTGTTTCCGAACCATAGCTTTTGTTGCAATATACAACTAAGACTCCGTCAGGAAAATCTTCCTAGAACAGCAAAACTTTACATGGGGTAAGTCAGAATCCCTGTACATTATGGCGGCAGTGTACTGACTACTATAAACTAATAATGCCCCCAGTGTGCCCAATTCACAATCACAATACACCGAGTACCCCTATAACAATAATGCTTAATATTTAATGTCTCCTGAATCCCCACATACATAGTTCCCCTTCACATAGTGTAATGCCCCCACAACTCCCACATAGTCAGATACACAGCTCCCTATACACAGCATGATGTGCCCCACAGAATCCCCCTCCCACTGTATGATGGCTCCCAGTATCCCCCACTTTATGACAGCCATCAGTAGCCCCCCATTATATGATGGCTCTCAGTAGCCCTATTCACACTCTATAATGGCCCTCAGTATTTCCCCAACATTGTATCATGGCCCCCATTATCCACTCATAATGTAATATGAACCCCAGTATTTCCCCTACACTGTAAAATGGCCGCCATATTTCTCCCACACTGTATCATGACCACCTGTATTCCCTCAAACTGTATCATGATCCCCAGTATCCCCCCACACTGAATCATAGTCCCCAGTATTTCCCCCACACTATAATATGACCTACAGTATTTCCCCCACACTATAATATGACGCACAGTATTTCCCCCACACTGTATCATGGCCCCAAGTATTCCCCCCCAAACTATAATAGGACTCAAGTATTTTCCCCACACTGTATGGACAGCCCCCAGTATCACACCACACTGTATCATGACTCCCAATATTTACCCCACGCTGTATCATGGCTCACAGTATCCACCCATACTGTAATATGACCCCCAGCATTCCCCTTCACACTGTAATATGGCCCCCAGTATTTCCCCTATACTGTAATATAGCCCCCAGTATTTCACCTATACTGTAATATGGCACCCAGTATTTCCCCCACACTGTACCATGACCCCCTGTATTCCCTCAAACTGTATCATGGCCCCCTTTATACCTCCACACTGTATTATTGCCCCCAGTATTTTCCCCACATTGTAATATTATCACCAGTATTTCTTCTACACTGTGGTATGGCCCCCAATATCTCGCCCACTCTGTAATATGGTCCCCAGACCCCCCACATTGTAATATAGCCTCCAGTATCCCCCCACAGTGTAATATGGCCCACAGTATCCACCCACACATTAATATAGCCCCCAGGATGACAATACGGCTCACACCGTAATATGGCTCTTAGTTTCCCCCCACACTGTAATATGGCCCCCAGACCCTCCCCCCGCACTGTAATATGGCCCCCAGTATTCCCCCGCACTGTAATATGGCCCCCAGTATCCCCCACAATGTAATATAACCCCAGTATTTCCCCATGAACCAAAAAACATCTTGTTCTCAGTAACCCCTGGATCCTGATGAGTCCTCCGGCACACAGGAACCAGCTTAGTGATGTCATCGTGTCGGGCCATGCAGAGTCCTGGTGTGGTGACATCATCACGCTGCTCCACGTCCCACCTCGTACGTCAGTCTTCCTGCTGTTCTGGAGACTGGAGGCCTATCTGGACCCACAGTCTACAGAACGGAGAGCGGCAGTGCAGGGAGGTTGTGTCTCTTGGTGTACCATAGAGTTTACCTGTATCCGCACTTTGCATGCCCATATACTTTACAGTAGTAGTAGCTCCGGGTGGGCCCCTGTGATCGCGGGGTCTGGGGAAACCGACCCCTCTATCATACGTTTCTTCTAATACTTCCCATTTTGAGGGCTGCGGTCTTCTTTCTTACTCCTGGTACATGGTGATTTCATGTAACATCTGCTCTTGGCGTTTGGGTAAGGTATTTTGAGTTCACATCAGGTGTTTTGCCCGAGACACGGATGGGGCGCATTCCTGTGGTGAGCTGAGGTTGTAGTCATTCTCCCCCTCGTCATCCAACCCTGGTGATTCTCTAGCGGCTCTTCACCTCCCGTTTCCGTCATCTCTTATAGAAGATTCACACACTAGGTAGAACCTGTTCTTACGGTTTATCATGACGTGGCCACGTGACCGTGTGAATCACGACCACTTGCGTCTGTACCAGATGCAGACGTAAAAGGAGCAGCAACATGAAACCGTCTAATATAAGAATATAAACATGGCCCCCGTGCTGTACGGCTGAGTCACCTTCCTCCAGACCCGCAGATTTATAGTGTTTTCAGTCCAGTCCGTTACTTTACCCAGAACATCGTGTCTCTGGGAGTATTTCCAGTCAGAGCTGACGCTAATGGCGAAGCACCGCGTCAGGACGGGGGTTAAAATGTAAAAACAACTATAAAAGAAAAGGAAGGAGACCCTTCAGAATTCCCTAAAATTCTGCATTAATTAAAAATAATTATTTTGAACTATTTTGTAGTTCATCTATTTGTGTTTGAAGTTTATCGTCTTTTTGCATCACCCAACGTCTCTACACTATACAACATTTACTGCTGCCATTACCAATTCATTGCTCCGATAATGCTCGCAACGCGTCCAGGAAGGAATCAGCCCCACAACGATGTTCTGTCCACCATGATGTTCACCCCAACATGATGTTCCTTCTACCACAATCATTCCCCCACCATTCGCTTTCTCCACCATGATGTTGTGGGTGATGTTTTCTCCAGCATGATGCCCTTGACTCTATGATGTGCCCTCTACCATGATGCCCTCAACGATAAACCTTCCTCTACCATGAATCTTCCTCAACCATAAGCCTCTCTTCAACATAAACCTTCTTCCATCATAAGCCTTCCTGCACTATAAACCTTCATCCATCATGAATCTTACTCTACCATAAGCCTTTCTCCAGGATGATGCTTCTTCCACCCTGAACTTTCTCCACCATGATGCTTTTCCATCATCAAACTTCCTCCACCATAATGCATCCTCCACCACAAACCTACCGTATTTCCATCATGATACTCCCTCTTCCATGATGCTTACGACAGTCAGATACTCACCACCATGAGTCTTCCTCCACCATAAGCTTCTCTTCAACATAAACCTTCTATCATAAGCCTTCCTGCACGATAAACCTTCATCCATCATGAATCTTCCTCCACCATAAGCCTTTCTCTACGATTATGCTTTTTCCACCCTGAACTTTCTCCACCATGATGCTTCTCCATCATCAAACTTCCTCCACCATAATGCATCCTCCACCACAAACCTATTTCCATCATGATGCTCCCTCTTCCATGATGCTTACGACAGTCAGATACCCACCACCATGAATCTTTCTCCATCATGAATCTTCCTCCACCATAAGCGTCTCTTCAACATAAACCTTCTCCAACCATAAACCTTCATCTATCATGAATCTTTCATCCACCATAAGCCTTCCTCCATGATAATGCTTCTTCCAATCTGAACATTGTCCACCATGATGCTTATTTCATCTCCATCTTCACTCCCCCACCATAATGCATCCTCCACCATGAGCTTTCCTCCACCACAAACCTGTTCCATCATGATGCTCCTTCTTCTATGATGCTCACGACAGTCTGATACCCACCACCAGGAATCTTCCTCCACCATGAATGTTCTTCCACCATAAGCCTTTCTCCAATATAAACCTTCCCCCACCAAAAACCTTCATCTATCATGAATCTTCATTCCACCATGTCTTCCTCCAGGATGATGCTTCTTCCAATCTGAACTTTCTTCACCATGATGCTTTTTCCATCATGAAACTTGCTCTACCATGATGTATCCTCCACTATGAGCTTTCCTCCAACACAAACCTGTTACCATCATGATGCTCCCTCTTCCATGATGCTCATGACAGTCTGATACCCACCACCATGAATGTTCCTCTACCATAAGCCTTTCTCCAATATAAACTTTCCTCCACCATAATCCTGCTTGATCTACCATAAATCTTCTTCCACCATAAGTCTTCCTCCAGGATGATGCTTCTTTTACCCTGAACTTTCTCCACCATGATGCTTTTTCCATCATGAAACTTCCTCCACCATGAGCTTTCCACAAACTGTTTCCATCATGATGCTCCCTCTTCCATGATGCTCACGACAGTCTGATACTCACCACCATTAACCTTTCTCCAACCAACCCAACCATAATGGGTCTTCCACCATGAATCTTCCTCCATCACAATCCTTCCTCCACCACAGTTGAGATCAGGTTTTGGTGTTATGTGCAGATTTTTTGCTCTACCCATAACATTATAGATTTGTGCTAAAATGTTCCACTCCTCTCCTCTTGTCCATAGAATATTTTTCTTGACACACTTTAACATCCAGGTGGTCTCAGGAAAACCTTTGATGGTCCAGCATGGTTTTTGTTCAGCAGACTTGTTCCATGAACACCACTCATACCAGCTAGTGGAATCATGAACAGAAGATTTGTGTTTTTTTTTGTGGTTTTGCAGAAGGTATTTTTGAGTTTTCTCGTTGTTCTCTTGGAGTGATCTTACAAGGATGCCCACTTGTGGGTAGAGGAGCAACAGACCTGACCAGAGAGGCATGGAACAGCAGAACCGTATGTGGTGGACCGCGTATGGAACAATGGGCTGGATACAGAAGAACTGAGTGGACAAGAACTTCAGTACAGCTGAACCGAGTGTGGGGACAAACACCTCGGTACAGCAGAGCGGAGTGCGTGGACAAACACAATGGTACAGTAGAGCTGAATGTGTGGATAAACACACTAGCACAGCAGAGCTGAGTGTGTGACTATGCACTGGAGATCAAAATTAGGAAAAAACATAATTTCCTAAATGTTGCGCTCATTGTGTCTTCCTATGTGATAATATCCTAACATCAGTAAACTCGCAGGATTTTCCGCTTGTTTCATAAATTGAAATTATTGTGAAGCAAAAAATAAAAATGTAACTTAGATAATTGTAAAATAACATGGATCAAAATTAGAGAACACTTTCATATACCTGCAAGTTATTGGTGTTAACCTGCACCTGGTGCTAATTTCCTTAATTTTCTGACAAACCCTATGTGACTGACAGCCTAACTTTCCAGTTTGCACTGACTTTGCCGTTCCAAAGTGACTGAAACCCTCCAGCAGCAGGTTGCCCAGAAGAAAGCCAAAGGGGTGACCCTATCAGCCATAGCAAGATTTCAAGAATATTGCATCTTTACAACTTCACAAACTCTTTCAAGTCCCCCAAGAAGGTTGGTCTCCGTCGAAAGACAAATGCAAGAGAGGACAGGATAATGCGGAGAATCTCCATGGGTAATTATCTCCACTGCAGCTGGAATTGCCGCCAGTTCAGCACTGAACAGGGTAAGGATCTGTCTCGTCACACAGTGTCACGATGTGTAAGAGCATTTGGACTGAAAGCCGACTCTGCAGTGACCAAACCTCTCATTAGCAGAAAGAATCACAAGGCTAGACTCACCTTTGGTGAGTAGCATGTTGTGTGGACCGAGGAGAAGTGTCCATGGGTCATTTTAGTGATGAAAGCAAATTTAACGTTATTGTGTCTGATGGGAAACATTGTTAATTGACAAACCAGGGAAAGACTGAACCCAAAGTGTGTTAATAAGTCAGTGAAAGGCGGTGGAGGAAGGGGCATGGTTTAGGGAATGTTTTCTGCAGCAGGAGTTGGACCTCTCATACAGCTACATGGCAGAGTGAATAGTGTGGATCAGAACCTTGTTCACATCACTCAATCAACCAGCAATATTCAGGAAGGACAAGGCCCCCTGTCACACAGCAAAGCAGATCCTGGAAACACTGAAATGGCCACTGTCCCGAGACCTGATCTAAACCCAATAGAAAACCTCTGGAAAATCCTGGTGACACAGTTATGGCCAAGAAACCCACAACAGTCAAAGAACTGTGGACGAGACTGGAAGAAGAGTGGTCCAAAATCCCCCCAGAGCAGTGTGAGAGACTAGTGATGTCCTGTGGAAGAGACTGGAGGAAGAGTGGGCCAAAATCCCATCCGAGCAGTGTGAGAGACTAGTGATGTCCTGTGGAAGAGACTGGAGGAAGAGTGGGCCAAAATCCCCCCAGAGCAGTGTGAGGGACTGGCGATATCCTGTGGAAGAGACTGGAGGAAGAGTGGGCCAAAATCCCACCCGAGCAGTGTGAGAGACTAGTGATGTCCTGTGGAAGAGACTGGAGGAAGAGTGGGCCAAAATCCCCCCAGAGCAGTGTGAGGGACTAGTGATGTCCTGTGGAAGGGACTGGAGGAAGAGTGGGCCAAAATCCCCCCAGAGCAGTGTGAGAGACTGGTGATGTCCTGTGGAAGAGAATGGAGGAAGAGTGGGCCAAAATTCCTCCAGATCAGTGTGAGGGACTAGTGATGTCCTGTGGAAGAGACTGGAGGAAGAGTGGGCCAAAATCCCATCCGAGCAGTGTGAGAGACTAGTGATGTCCTGTGGAAGAGACTGGAGGAAGAGTGGGCCAAAATCCCACCCGAGCAGTGTGAGAGACTGGTGATGTCCTGTGGAAGAGACTGGAGGAAGAGTGGACCAAAATCTCACCCGAGCAGTGTGAGAGACTAGTGATGTCCTGTGGAAGAGACTGGAGGAAGAGTGGGCCAAAATCCCACCCGAGCAGTGTGAGAGACTGGTGATGTCCTGTGGAAGAGAATGGAGGAAGAGTGGGCCAAAATTCCTCCAGATCAGTGTGAGGGACTAGTGATGTCCTGTGGAAGAGACTGGAGGAAGAGTGGGCCAAAATCCCATCCGAGCAGTGTGAGAGACTAGTGATGTCCTGTGGAAGAGACTGGAGGAAGAGTGGGCCAAAATCCCACCCGAGCAGTGTGAGAGACTGGTGATGTCCTGTGGAAGAGACTGGAGGAAGAGTGGACCAAAATCCCACCCGAGCAGTGTGAGAGACTAGTGATGTCCTGTGGAAGAGACTGGAGGAAGAGTGGGCCAAAATCCCACCCGAGCAGTGTGAGAGACTGGTGATGTCCTGTGGAAGAGAATGGAGGAAGAGTGGGCCAAAATTCCTCCAGATCAGTGTGAGGGACTAGTGATGTCCTGTGGAAGAGACTGGAGGAAGAGTGGGCCAAAATCCCACCCGAGCAGTGTGAGAGACTGGTGATGTCCTGTGGAAGAGACTGGAGGAAGAGTGGGCCAAAATCCCACCCGAGCAGTGTGAGAGACTAGTGATGTCCTGTGGAAGGGACTGGAGGAAGAGTGGGCCAAAATCCCACCCGAGCAGTGTGAGAGACTGGTGATGTCCTGTGGAAGAGACTGGAGGAAGAGTGGGCCAAAATCCCACCCGAGCAGTGTGAGAGACTGGTGATGTTCTGTGGAAGAGACTGGAGGAAGAGTGGGCCAAAATCCCACCCGAGCAGTGTGAGAGACTAGTGATGTCCTGTGGAAGGGACTGGAGGAAGAGTGGGCCAAAATCCCCCCAGATCAGTGTGAGGGACTAGTGATGTCCTGTGGAAGAGACTGGAGGAAGAGTGGGCCAAAATCCCACCCGAGCAGTGTGAGAGACTGGTGATGTCCTGTGGAAGAGACTGGAGGAAGAGTGGGCCAAAATCCCACCCGAGCAGTGTGAGAGACTGGTGATGTCCTGTGGAAGAGACTGGAGGAAGAGTGGGCCAAAATCCTACCCGAGCAGTGTGAGAGACTGGTGATGTCCTGTGGAAGAGACTGGAGGAAGAGTGGGCCAAAATCCCCCCAGATCAGTGTGAGGGACTAGTGATGTCCTGTGGAAGAGACTGGAGGAAGAGTGGGCCAAAATCCCACCCGAGCAGTGTGAGAGACTAGTGATGTCCTGTGGAAGGGACTGGAGGAAGAGTGGGCCAAAATCCCATCCGAGCAGTGTGAGAGACTAGTGATGTCCTGTCGAAGAGACTGGAGGAAGAGTGGGCCAAAATCCCCCCAGAGCAGTGTGAGAGACTAGTGATGTCCTGTGGAAGGGACTGGAGGAAGAGTGGGCCAAAATCCCACCCGAGCAGTGTGAGAGACTGGTGATGTCCTGTGGAAGAGACTGGAGGAAGAGTGGGCCAAAATCCTACCCGAGCAGTGTGAGAGACTGGTGATGTCCTGTGGAAGAGACTGGAGGAAGAGTGGGCCAAAATCCCCCCAGATCAGTGTGAGAGGCTAGTGATGTCCTGTGGAAGAGACTGGAGGAAGAGTGGGCCAAAATCCCACCCGAGCAGTGTGAGAGACTAGTGATGTCCTGTGGAAGGGACTGGAGGAAGAGTGGGCCAAAATCCCCCCAGAGCAGTGTGAGAGACTAGTGATGTCCTGTGGAAGAGACTGGAGGAAGAGTGGGCCAAAATCCCCCCAGAGCAGTGTGAGAGACTAGTGATGTCCTGTGGCCACAGATGTGCTGAGGTCATTCACAGTGACGGCCGGTGCACGTCCTACTGATTGTGACTGTTGTTAGTGGCATGGTGCGGCCCTTACAAAAACCTTCACATGTTCATCAATGTAGATAAAAAAGAAAGGGTCTGAACATGTCTGCGCTGCCCTGATGTCTTCATCAGGCGCGAGCTCTGAAGATGACGTTGAATTTCTACTGTACTTATACAATGGGTTAAATTAGACACAATACAATGGAGTCGGCGGATGCTGCGCGGTATTCTAGTAATGCGACTACAATGCAGTGAACTGTGGGTGACCCACACATCGCATTATACAGGTTGTAATCTACCTGCACATGGATATGCCCTGCCCCCAGCCATGTAATATATACAAACACTGCGCGGCCGGGGAGAGACCCGAAACACACAGGAGGCGCAGGCCGGGGGGGGGACCCGAAACACACAGGAGGCGCAGGCCGGGGGGGACCCGAAACACACAGGAGGCGCAGGCCGGGGGGGGACCCGAAACACACAGGAGGCGCAGACCGGGGGGGACCCGAAACACACAGGAGGCGCAGGCCGGGGGGGACCCGAAACACACAGGAGGCGCAGGCCGGGGGGGACCCGAAACACACAGGAGGCGCAGGCCGGGGGGGGACCCGAAACACACAGGAGGCGCAGACCGGGGGGGACCCGAAACACACAGGAGGCGCAGGCCGGGGGGGACCCGAAACACACAGGAGGCGCAGGCCGGGGGGGGACCCGAAACACACAGGAGGCGCAGACCGGGGGGGACCCGAAACACACAGGAGGCGCAGACCGGGGGGGACCCGAAACACACAGGAGGCGCAGGCCGGGGGGGACCCGAAACACACAGGAGGCGCAGGCCGGGGGGGACCCGAAACACACAGGAGGCGCAGGCCGGGGGGGGACCCGAAACACACAGGAGGCGCAGACCGGGGGGGACCCGAAACACACAGGAGGCGCAGGTCGGGGGGGGGGGGGGATAATGCACATTAATTATTATATATGGAATAGATAAACCTCCGACAGCAAATATCACTAATGTCATTATATGAAAAAAATTCTATTATACTGGGTATATAGAGATTATACTGGGTATATAGAGATTATACTGGTTATATAGAGATTATACTGGGTATATAGAGATTATACTGGGTATATAGCGATTATACTGGGTATATAGAGATTATACTGGGTATATAGAGATTATACTGGGTATATAGATATTATACTGGGTATATAGAGATTATACTGGGTATATAGAGATTATACTGGGTATATAGAGATTATACTGGGTATATAGAGATTATACTGGGTATATAGAGATTACACTGGGTACATAGAGATTATACTGGGTATATAGAGATTATACTGGGTATATAGAGATTATACTGGGTATATAGAGATTATACTGGTTATATAGAGATTATACTGGGTATATAGAGATTATACTGGGTATATAGCGATTATACTGGGTATATAGAGATTATACTGGGTATATAGAGATTATACTGGGTATATAGATATTATACTAGTTATATAGAGATTATACTGGGTATATAGAGATTATACTGGGTATATAGAGATTATACTGGGTATATAGAGATTATACTGGGTATATAGCGATTATACTGGGTATATAGAGATTATACTGGGTATATAGAGATTACACTGGGTATATAGAGATTATACTGGTTATATAGAGATTACACTGGGTATATAGAGATTATACTGGGTATATAGAGATTATACTGGGTATATAGAGATTACACTGGGTATATAGAGATTATACTGGGCATATAGAGATTATACTGGGTATATAGAGATTACACTGGGTATATAGAGATTATACTGGTTATATAGAGATTATACTGGGTATATAGAGATTATACTGGGTATATAGAGATTACACTGGGTACATAGAGATTATACTGGGTATATAGAGATTATACTGGGTATATAGAGATTATACTGGGTATATAGAGATTATACTGGGTATATAGAGATTGCACTGGGTATATAGAGATTATACTGGGTATATAGAGATTATACTGGGTATATAGAGATTACACTGGGTATATAGAGATTATACTGGGTATATTGAGATTATACTGGGTACATAGAGATTATACTGGGTATATAGAGATTATACTTGGTATATAGAGATTATACTGGGTATATAGAGATTATACTGGGTATATAGAGATTGCACTGGGTATATAGAGATTATACTGGGTATATAGAGATTATACTGGGTATATAGAGATTACACTGGGTATATAGAGATTATACTGGGTATATTGAGATTATACTGGGTACATAGAGATTATACTGAGTATATAGACATTATACTGGGTATATAGAGATTACACTGGGTATATAGAAATTACACTGGGTATATAGAGATTACACTGGGTATATAGAGATTATACTGGGTATATAGAGATTACATTGGATATATAGAGATTACACTGGGTATATAGAGATTATACTGGGTATATAGAGATTACACTGGATATATAGAGATTACACTGGTTATATAGAGATTACACTGGGTATATTGAGATTACACTGGGTATATAGAGATTGCACTGGGTATATAGAGATTGCACTGGGTATATAGAGATTATACTCGGTATATAGCGATTACACTGGGTATATAGTGATTATACTGGGTATATAGAGATTATACTGGTTATGTACAGATTATACTGGTATATAGAGATTATACTATGTATATAGAGATTATACTGGGTATATAGAGATTATACTGGGTATATAGAGATTATACTCGGTATATAGCTATTATACTGGGTATATAGAGATTATACTGGGTATATAGCTATTATACTGGGTATATAGAGATTATACTGGGTATATAGCGATTATATTATGTATATAGAGATTATACTGGGTATATAGAGATTATACTGGGTATACAGAGTTTATACTGGGTATATAGAGATTATACTGGGTATATAGAGATTATACTGGGTATATAGAGATTGCACTGGGTATATAGAAATTATACTGGGTATATAGAGATTATACTGGGTATATAGAGATTACACTGGGTATATAGAGATTATACTGGGTATATAGAGATTGCACTGGGTATATAGAGATTATACTGGGTATATAGAGATTATACTGGGTATTAGGAGATTACACTGGGTATATAGAGATTATACTGGGTATATTGAGATTATACTGGGTACATAGAGATTATACTGAGTATATAGACATTATACTGGGTATATAGAGATTACACTGGGTATATAGAAATTACACTGGGTATATAGAGATTACACTGGGTAAATAGAGATTATACTGGGTATATAGAGATTACATTGGATATATAGAGATTACACTGGGTATATAGAGATTATACTGGGTATATAGAGATTACACTGGATATATAGAGATTACACTGGTTATATAGAGATTACACTGGGTATATTGAGATTACACTGGGTATATAGAGATTGCACTGGGTATATAGAGATTGCACTGGGTATATAGAGATTATACTCGGTATATAGCGATTACACTGGGTATATAGTGATTATACTGGGTATATAGAGATTATACTGGTTATGTACAGATTATACTGGTATATAGAGATTATACTATGTATATAGAGATTATACTGGGTATATAGAGATTATACTGGGTATATAGAGATTATACTCGGTATATAGCTATTATACTGGGTATATAGAGATTATACTGGGTATATAGCTATTATACTGGGTATATAGAGATTATACTGGGTATATAGCGATTATATTATGTATATAGAGATTATACTGGGTATATAGAGATTATACTGGGTATACAGAGTTTATACTGGGTATATAGAGATTATACTGGGTATATAGAGATTATACTGTTTATGTACAGATTATACTGGGTATATAGAGATTATACTGGTTATGTACAAATTATACTGGGAATATAGGGATTATACTGGGTATATAGAGATTATACTGGGTATACAGAGTTTACACTGGGTATATAGAGATTATACTGGTTATGTACAGATTATACTGGGTATATATAGAGATTACACTGGGTATATATAGAGATTATACAATCTCGATGGGCCACCCTCCCCAATGGGCCCCAGTGCCTTGAAGGGTCACACTCTGCAATGGGCCACCCATAAATATAACATTTATAACTTGGAAATGCGGAGACTTTGTCAGGAGTTTATAGAATAAAAGAACAATTTACATTTTACTCAAAAATATAAAGAGAAAAATCAGAAAAACTGAAAATTGTGCAGTGGTCTCCGTCTCTTAATTTTTGCCAGTGTATATATTGCAGTGCACTGTATACAGTATGTATGTGTTGCAGTGAAATACTACACACACACACACACACACACACACACACACATATTGCAGTGCACTGTACACAGTATGTATGTGTGTTGCAGTGCAGTAGTAGACATATATTGCAGTGCACTGTATATGGTATGTATGTGTTGAAGTGCAGTAGTATACACATATATTGCAGTGCAGTAGTATACAGATATGTTGGCGTGCACTGTACAGTGTATATATTGCAGTGCACTGTACACAGTATGCATGTGTTGCAGTGCATTAGTATAAACATATATTGCAGTGCATTGTACACAGTATGTATGTGTGGCATTGCAGTAGTATACACATACAGTATATTGCAGTGCACTGTACACAGGCTCCGCCCCCGCAGCTGTCACTGGATCCCTTGGGAATGCTGCGCCTCCACCTAACCTCTCCGCAGGCTCCGCCCCCCGCAGTGACAGCCGATGCTGCTGGCCGCTCATGCTCCGCTTTCTTTTGTTATCCTGCGGGAGGAGGAGGTGGGGGAGGGCATGCCGTGCTCTGATTGGCTGTCCCTGCTGTCAGTCACGCTCCCCGTTGGCCCCGCCCGGCGCCTCTGCCCGGTCCGTTCCAATGTCTCAGTAAGCGGCGGACAGCAGAGCGGGGGCAGCGGCCGGGATTACAGGAGCAGCTCCGCTGCCCGGGATGTGAGTGCGCCCGCCGCCTGCCTGCCCGCCCGCCCGCGGGATGGGGGACGGCCCCTAGTCTGCCCTCACTGCGCTGCTGTGTCACCCCGGCCCTCGCGATGTCGGCGAAGGAGAACCCGTGCAAGAAGTTCCAGGCCAATATCTTCAACAAGAGCAAATGTCAGAACTGCTTCAAGCCGCGGGAGTCTCATCTCCTGTCAGACGAGGACCTGAACCAGGTGAGCGGAGGCCCCCGCCCCGGCGCTCCGCACTGCCCCCTGCCGGCCCCGGCGCTCCGCACTGCCCCCTGCCGGCCTCCCGCCCCGGCGCTCGGCACTGCCCCCTGCCGGCCCCGGCGCTCCGCACTGCCCCCTGCCGGCCCCGGCGCTCCGCACTGCCCCCTGCCGGCCCCGGCGCTCCGCACTGCCCCCTGCCGGCCCCGGCGCTCCGCACTGCCCCCTGCCGGCCTCCCGCCCCGGCGCTCGGCACTGCCCCCTGCCGGCCCCGGCGCTCCGCACTGCCCCCTGCCGGCCTCCCGCCCCGGCGCTCGGCACTGCCCCCTGCCGGCCCCGGCGCTCCGCACTGCCCCCTGCCGGCCCCCCGCCCCGGCGCTCCGCACTGCCCCCTGCCGGCCTCCCGCCCCGGCGTTCCGCACTGCCCCCTGCCGGCCTCCCGCCCCGGCGTTCCGCACTGCCCCCTGCCGGCCTCCCGCCCCGGCGTTCCGCACTGCCCCCTGCCGGCCTCCCGCCCCGGCGTTCCGCACTGCCCCCTGCCGGCCTCCCGCCCCGGCGTTCCGCACTGCCCCCTGCCGGCCTCCCGCCCCGGCGTTCCGCACTGCCCCCTGCCGGCCTCCCGCCCCGGCGTTCCGCACTGCCCCCTGCCGGCCTCCCGCCCCGGCGTTCCGCACTGCCCCCTGCCGGCCTCCCGCCCCGGCGCTCCGCACTGCCCCCTGCCGGCCCCGGCGCTCCGCACTGCCCCCTGCCGGCCCCGGCGCTCCGCACTGCCCCCTGCCGGCCCCGGCGCTCCGCACTGCCCCCTGCCGGCCCCGGCGCTCCGCACTGCCTCCTGCCGGACAGAGGTGCACGGTCTGGGACGTCTGCCAGTGGGTGCAGGAGGTGTTGTGGGGCCTGGTTACCCCCATCATAATGTGCGTAGGGCTCCCATCATAATGTGCGCAGGCCCTGACCCCCACTTCCCCATCATCAACGTTTGCCCTCCTGACAGTGTTGGTCCTCTGTTTTATTCGTTTGCCCTTTTACCCTTTGACGGTGCAAGTCCGGTGCCAATTACCCCCCCTGATGGTGACGGTCCACTCCATTTTGATCCATTTGCCTCCCTCACGGTGCCGATCCTCTCTGTTGATACAGTTCCCCCCCACGGTACCAGTCCTCTGTAATGATACGTTTACTCTCCTGGTCGTGCCGGCCCTCTCTGCGTTGGTCCGTTTGTCCCTCTGGCGGTTTCGGCCCTCTCTGCGTTGGTCCGTTTGTCCCTCTGGCGGTTTCGGCCCTCTCTGCGTTGGTCCGTTTGTCCCTCTGGCGGTTTCGGCCCTCTCTGCGTTGGTCCGTTTGTCCCTCTGGCGGTTTCGGCCCTCTCTGCGTTGGTCCGTTTGTCCCTCTGGCGGTTTCGGCCCTCTCTGCGTTGGTCCGTTTGTCCCTCTGGCGGTTTCGGCCCTCTCTGCGTTGGTCCGTTTGTCCCTCTGGCGGTTTCGGCCCTCTCTGCGTTGGTCCGTTTGTCTCTCTGGCGGTTTCGGCCCTCTCTGCGTTGGTCCGTTTGTCCCTCTGGCGGTTTCGGCCCTCTCTGCGTTGGTCCGTTTGTCCCTCTGGCGGTGACGGCCCTCTCTGCGTTGGTCCGTTTGCCCCTCTGGCGGTGACGGCCCTCTCTGCGTTGGTCCGTTTGTCCCTCTGGCGGTGACGGCCCTCTCTGCGTTGGTCCGTTTGTCCCTCTGGCGGTGACGGCCCTCTCTGCGTTGGTCCGTTTGTCCCTCTGGCGGTGACGGCCCTCTCTGCGTTGGTCCGTTTGTCCCTCTGGCGGTGACGGCCCTCTCTGCGTTGGTCCGTTTGTCCCTCTGGCGGTGACGGCCCTCTCTGCGTTGGTCCGTTTGTCCCTCTGGCGGTGACGGCCCTCACTGCGTTGGTACGTTTGTCCCTCTGGCGGTGACGGCCCTCTCTGCGTTGGTACGTTTGTCCCTCTGGCGGTGACGGCCCTCTCTGCGTTGGTACGTTTGTCCCTCTGGCGGTGACGGCCCTCTCTGCGTTGGTACGTTTGTCCCTCTGGCGGTGACGGCCCTCTCTGCGTTGGTACGTTTGCCCCTCTGGCGGTGACGGCCCTCTCTGCGTTGGTACGTTTGTCCCTCTGGCGGTGACGGCCCTCTCTGCGTTGGTACGTTTGTCCCTCTGGCGGTTTCGGCCCTCTCTGCGTTGGTACGTTTGCCCCTCTGGCGGTGACGGCCCTCTCTGCGTTGGTACGTTTGTCCCTCTGGCGGTGACGGCCCTCTCTGGGTTGGTACGTTTGTCCCTCTGGCGGTGACGGCCCTCTCTGCGTTGGTCCGTTTGCCCCTCTGGCGGTGACGGCCCTCTCTGCGTTGGTCCGTTTGCCCCTCTGGCGGTGACGGCCCTCTCTGCGTTGGTCCGTTTGTCCCTCTGGCGGTGACGGCCCTCTCTGCGTTGGTCCGTTTGTCCCTCTGGCGGTGACGGCCCTCTCTGCGTTGGTCCGTTTGTCCCTCTGGCGGTGACGGCCCTCTCTGCGTTGGTCCGTTTGTCCCTCTGGCGGTGACGGCCCTCTCTGCGTTGGTCCGTTTGTCCCTCTGGCGGTGACGGCCCTCTCTGCGTTGGTCCGTTTGTCCCTCTGGCGGTGACGGCCCTCACTGCGTTGGTACGTTTGTCCCTCTGGCGGTGACGGCCCTCTCTGCGTTGGTACGTTTGTCCCTCTGGCGGTGACGGCCCTCTCTGCGTTGGTACGTTTGTCCCTCTGGCGGTGACGGCCCTCTCTGCGTTGGTACGTTTGTCCCTCTGGCGGTGACGGCCCTCTCTGCGTTGGTACGTTTGTCCCTCTGGCGGTGACGGCCCTCTCTGCGTTGGTACGTTTGCCCCTCTGGCGGTGACGGCCCTCTCTGCGTTGGTACGTTTGCCCCTCTGGCGGTGACGGCCCTCTCTGCGTTGGTACGTTTGTCCCTCTGGCGGTGACGGCCCTCTCTGCGTTGGTACGTTTGTCCCTCTGGCGGTGACGGCCCTCTCTGCGTTGGTACGTTTGTCCCTCTGGCGGTGACGGCCCTCTCTGCGTTGGTACGTTTGTCCCTCTGGCGGTGACGGCCCTCTCTGCGTTGGTACGTTTGTCCCTCTGGCGGTGACGGCCCTCTCTGCGTTGGTACGTTTGTCCCTCTGGCGGTGACGGCCCTCTCTGCGTTGGTACGTTTGTCCCTCTGGCGGTGACGGCCCTCTCTGTGTTGGTACGTTTGTCCCTCTGGCGGTGACGGCCCTCTCTGTGTTGGTACGTTTGTCCCTCTGGCGGTGACGGCCCTCTCTGTGTTGGTACGTTTGTCCCTCTGGCGGTGACGGCCCTCTCTGCGTTGGTACGTTTGCCCCTCTGGCGGTGACGGCCCTCTCTGCGTTGGTACGTTTGTCCCTCTGGCGGTGACGGCCCTCTCTGCGTTGGTACGTTTGTCCCTCTGGCGGTGACGGCCCTCTCTGCGTTGGTACGTTTGTCCCTCTGGCGGTGACGGCCCTCTCTGCGTTGGTACGTTTGTCCCTCTGGCGGTGACGGCCCTCTCTGCGTTGGTACGTTTGTCCCTCTGGCGGTGACGGCCCTCTCTGCGTTGGTACGTTTGTCCCTCTGGCGGTGACTGCCCTCTCTGCGTTGGTACGTTTGTCCCTCTGGCGGTGACGGCCCTCTCTGTGTTGGTACGTTTGTCCCTCTGGCGGTGACGGCCCTCTCTGTGTTGGTACGTTTGTCCCTCTGGCGGTGACGGCCCTCTCTGTGTTGGTACGTTTGTCCCTCTGGCGGTGACGGCCCTCTCTGCGTTGGTACGTTTGTCCCTCTGGCGGTGACGGCCCTCTCTGCGTTGGTACGTTTGTCCCTCTGGCGGTGACGGCCCTCTCTGCGTTGGTACGTTTGTCCCTCTGGCGGTGACGGCCGTCTCTGCGTTGGTACGTTTGTCCCTCTGGCGGTGACGGCCCTCTCTGCGTTGGTACGTTTGTCCCTCTGGCGGTGACGGCCCTCTCTGCGTCGGTACGTTTGTCCCTCTGGCGGTGACGGCCCTCTCTGCGTCGGTACGTTTGTCCCTCTGACGGTGACGGCCCTCTCTGCGTCGGTACGTTTGTCCCTCTGGCGGTGACGGCCCTCTCTGCGTCGGTACGTTTGTCCCTCTGGCGGTGACGGCCCTCTCTGCGTCGGTACGTTTGCCCCTCTCTGTGTCGGTACGTTTGCCCCTCTGGCGTTGCCGGCCCTCTCTGTGTCGGTACGTTTGCCCCTCTGGCGTTGCCGGCCCTCTCTGTGTCGGTACGTTTGCCCCTCTGGCGTTGCCGGCCCTCTCTGTGTCGGTACGTTTGCCCCTCTGGCGTTGCCGGCCCTCTCTGTGTCGGTACGTTTGCCCCTCTGGCGTTGCCGGCCCTCTCTGTGTCGGTACGTTTGCCCCTCTGGCGTTGCCGGCCCTCTCTGTGTCGGTACGTTTGCCCCTCTGGCGTTGCCGGCCCTCTCTGTGTCGGTACGTTTGCCCCTCTGGCGTTGCCGGCCCTCTCTGTGTCGGTGCGTTTGCCCCCCTCTCTGTGTCGGTGCGTTTGCCCCCCTCTCTGTGTCGGTGCGTTTGCCCCCCTCTCTGTGTGTCGGTGCGTTTGCCCCCCTCTCTGTGTGTCGGTGCGTTTGCCCCCCTCTCTGTGTGTCGGTGCGTTTGCCCCCCTCTCTGTGTGTCGGTGCGTTTGCCCCCCTCTCTGTGTGTCGGTGCGTTTGCCCCCCTCTCTGTGTGTCGGTGCGTTTGCCCCCCTCTCTGTGTGTCGGTGCGTTTGCCCCCCTCTCTGTGTGTCGGTGCGTTTGCCCCCCTCTCTGTGTGTCGGTGCGTTTGCCCCCCTCTCTGTGTGTCGGTGCGTTTGCCCCCCTCTCTGTGTGTCGGTGCGTTTGCCCCCCTCTCTGTGTGTCGGTGCGTTTGCCCCCCTCTCTGTGTGTCGGTGCGTTTGCCCCCCTCTCTGTGTGTCGGTGCGTTTGCCCCCCTCTCTGTGTGTCGGTGCGTTTGCCCCCCTCTCTGTGTGTCGGTGCGTTTGCCCCCCTCTCTGTGTGTCGGTGCGTTTGCCCCCCTCTCTGTGTGTCGGTGCGTTTGCCCCCCTCTCTGTGTGTCGGTGCGTTTGCCCCCCTCTCTGTGTGTCGGTGCGTTTGCCCCCCTCTCTGTGTGTCGGTGCGTTTGCCCCCCTCTCTGTGTGTCGGTGCGTTTGCCCCCCTCTCTGTGTGTCGGTGCGTTTGCCCCCCTCTCTGTGTGTCGGTGCGTTTGCCCCCCTCTCTGTGTGTCGGTGCGTTTGCCCCCCTCTCTGTGTGTCGGTGCGTTTGCCCCCCTCTCTGTGTGTCGGTGCGTTTGCCCCCCTCTCTGTGTTGATACCGTTTCATATGCACTGATTACTCTTATACGCAGCGTCACATCTTCATTGATTGTGTGATATTTGCCGTCATGTGACCCGGCCCTCGTATTCGGGGCCTTGGAGAACGTCCAGCCGTGGATGAGGCCTTGTGTTAGGCCCCACTTGATTGCTCCCCCCCCCCCCCTTGTCTTGTGTGAATGTGCGGCAGCGGAGGGGTTAATCCTCGATCATTCCGCCTTGGGCAGCAGCCGTCCTTCTCCAGCTTTACGGGTTGCACTTAGCAGTGGAAATTGCATATTTCCTGAATGTGCAGCAGAATTCCTGCGCCCAGGAGCCTGGAATCATCATCATCATCATCATCACCGTCACTATGGGAGGATTCCTCAGGCTTTCCACTTGTCTATCTGCAGGAGGAGGAGGGCGGCGGATCCAATGGATCCAAAATCCCAGCCAGCGACGGTTTCATTACCAAGAGCTGCTCACTTCCCGACAAGTCTTCTCCCTTTTTCTGCTGTTTGGTGTCTGTATATTGGGGGCTTCCTGTGACCGGGGGGTGGGGGGGCGGCTGTCAGTGCATTGTAGTGACATGAATGGCCGCAGTCATTGCACCCGGTGTTGTGTGTCTCCATGGCATAATGCATGAATCTGCAGAGAAAAGGGGGCTATAAACTCCCATCCGGGGTCTTGTAAGACGTTCCTATCCTGTAAAATAGATGTTCCTTGGAGAATGCTGTGCTGTGTGTTAGGAGCCTGGACCGAGCCCCTCCTAGTGCGCACGGTCGGGGGGTCCATGTAATTTGGAATGACTGTTACTATCAACCTGCAGCCAAAAAAAAGACCTCTCCAGCCCTGAACTAAAGTACAGTAAATACAGGCTGCACAGAGAATGTGTTCACTATGACAATGTATCACATTGCATGTCTCCTGTATTCTACCCCAGAGCAGCATTCACTATTCTGCTGGTGCAGTCATACATTACCTCCTGTATTATACTCCAGAGCTGCACTCACTATTCTGCAGTTGCCGTCAGTATGTACATACATTACTGATCTTGAGTTGCCTCTTGTATTATACTCCAGAGCTGCGCTCACTATTCTGCTGGTGCAGTCACTGTGTACTTACATTACATTACTAATCCTGAGTTACCTCCTGTATTATACTCCAGAGCTGCACTCACTATTCTGCTGGTGCAGTCACTGTGTACTTACATTACATTACTAATCCTGAGTTACCTCCTGTATTATACTCCAGAGCTGCACTCACTATTCTGCTGGTGCAGTCACTGTGTACATACATTACTGATCCTGAGTTACCTCCTGTATTATACTCCAGAGCTGCGCTCACTATTCTACTGGTGCAGTCACTGTGTACATACATTACTGATCCTGAGTTACCTCCTGTTTTATACTCCAGAGCTGCACTCACTATTCTGCTGGTGCAGTCACTGTGTACATACATTACATTACTGATCCTGAGTTACCTCCTGTTTTATACTCCAGAGCTGCACTCACTATTCTGTTGGTGTAATTGTTTACTCTATATTTTCCCATGGGTGACTGGGGGGAGTGAGCTGCAGCATAGCAGAGCCCTTCCTCCTTCCCCGTTGATGATGTGACCCTATATAAATGCCCCTGTGTAGCCCCGGCCTCCGGAGGTTTGTGAGGACTGGTGAATCAGCGCCCGTCTTCCTATGTAATAATACCATGGACCCCCCCCACCTTCTGCGCTGCACCCTGTATGGTTATGTCCCTTTGTGCAGTGATGATTGGCAGCCCCTCTTAGTATTTGGGATATATCCGGCCGGCGGGGGGACGTCGTCTTCCAGGAGCTCTTTACTCCTGGTGGTTTTGCAGCTTCTGTGCGGAGCCCCGGAGGCAGAGTCGTCTCATCACTGACCGAGCATGAATTAAACATAACTGACTTCTTTCCCAGGGCTCTATGCTCTCATAGATTTCAGGCCCCCACAAGCCCGCTCCAAATTCTCACACCTGGAGATGACGAGGGAAGCCAGGGCGGAGGGCAGTGCCACCGCTGTGCTGGGATGTCATTATATACAGAGCGTAATTACAGACAGTGTAATGCATAGGACTTCCAACTGAGCACACCTCGCTTTGCTGCACATTGTGCGTTTACACCTGAGGCCAGGACACTTTGTTGCACACTGCAGTGTTATAGCTGAGGACAATTAGCCTTGCACATGCGCATTGCACAGATGCAGTTGTTGACAGTTCATCTAGCTTTGCTGCGCGTGCGCACTGTACAAATGCAGCTTAGGGCAGGTCTACTCACTGCGCATTGCATGGATACAGACAAGCACAAGTCGCTTCACTTTCCTGCGCATGCGCGTTGCACATACACAACAGAGGTCAGATCACCACACTTCATTGCGCATGTGCACTGCAGCTGAAGACTAGTTGCTGCGCATGTGCATTACATAGATTCGGGCAGGTTGCCTCGCTGCTCATGCGATTTTCATAGGTGCAGCTGAGAGCAACTCATCTAGCTTTCCTGCGTATGCGCACTGTACAAATGAAACTTAGGATAGGTCGACTAACTGCACAGTGCATGGATAAAGCAAAGCACAAGTCTCCTCACTTGTTTGCGCATGCACAAACAAGGTCAGGTCACATCGCTTCATTGCGCATGCACTGTGCAGCTGAAGACGAGTTGATGCGCATGCGCGATTCTGGCAGGTCACCTCGCTGCTCATGTAATTTGCCCAGGTGCAGCTGAGGACAGGTCACATTGCTTTATTGCGCATGCACAACTGCAGCGGAGGTCAGGTTGCCTCACTGCCCATTGCACAGATGCAGCGGAGTACAGGTCACCTTCTTTGCGCATGCACAGATGCAGCGGAGGACAGGTCACCTGCTTTGCACATGCACAGAGGCAGCGGAGGACAGGTCACCTTCTTTGCGCATGCACAGATGTAGCGGAGGACAGGTCACCTACTTTGCGCATGCACAGAGGCAGCGGAGGACCAGTCACCAAACTTTGGTGTTTTTGAACCCGGTGCAGCTGCACTGTTTGCCTGAAACCTTGGACATTAGGAAACCTGCGTGACCTTCCCATGGAAACCATAATTAATGTCTGTGCAGATGTTTCTGGTAATCTTCAATGACAACTGCATGAGACAGGGAGCAATGAGAGCTCATTATAGCCGTGCAGCCCGCGTCACCAGTCTGGGGGTCAGCGACCAGGCCCCGGCCCCCTCGTTCTCTGGAATCTTGACACGATGGGATTGTTTTCCTTTCCTCCTTCCTGCGGACTCCGGTTGCTCGCCTTTTGATCTGGCCAATTATTTCGGGAACGCCTTTGTTGTCGTCGCCTTCGTCTATTATCTGGGAGGATGCACAGTGCTGGCTTTTGTCACTCGGTGCTGGGATATGTAGTTCTGCAGACGCCGGCCGCTTGGCTCTGCTGTAAAGCCCCCTGTTTATTTAGGACGTGCTCCTGGTGACACACATCTTGTATATTTGGGCACAGGATTAGAAGGTGGCTACGGACGGTGCGTGTTGGCAGAGACCACTATGTACACAGCCCGTCAGTCATCCCCTGCAGATTCTGCCAGAACATGAAATACTATACAGCGCAGCACAATTAATCCCGGGCATTACTAGTCTTCATCCGGAGCCAGGACCTTGTGCACGGGGATAAGACGCGTGAATGCCGCAGGGTTATGTTAGCGCCCATGCATTTTACCAAAGACCCACGCGGTTTGTCCCAACTCCCTTCACATATTTCGAGCGCCAAGTGCTGATTAATTTGCGATGAGTCTTGGTACATTCGTCCCTCCTAAGTCATAGCGATTGCATGAGTGCAATCCTTTTAGGCAGGCTATTGTTCTCTTTTATCAGGCCGGCATTGTCCCTGTTAGTGTTGAGCGGACCCGGACTTCAAAAATCCGGATCCGCGCGGTTTCAGCGGTAGATCCGGATCCGACCCGGACGCGGGATTCCGGGTGCACGATCCGGATTCGGCTTGTGTTTTTTACTCTTTCTTTTTCTCTTTTTCTTTTTTCTCTTTTTCTTTTTCTCTTTTTCTTTTTCTCTTTTTCTTTTTCTCTTTTTCTTTTTCTCTTTTTCTTTTTCTCTTTTTCTTTTTCTCTTTTTCTCTTTTTCTTTTTCTCTTTTTCTCTTTTTCTTTTTCTCTTTTTCTTTTTCTCTTTTTCTTTTTCTCTTTTTCTTTTTCTCTTTTTCTTTTTCTCTTTCTCTTTTTCTCTTTCTCTTTTTCTCCTCTTTTTTTCGGATTTCCCTGTCAACCCACCACTGATCCGCCGGACCCGGATTATTAGCAATTCACTCAACTCTAGTCCCTGTCTGTTGATGAGCTCCACGTCCCGACCCACCGCGGAGGAGACAACATTTTGCAGCTCCGCTTGTCGCATGCCCTCGGCATATATGGAGGGGTTAATGGAGGGCTGTGGAGTCTGGATTTTACAGTCTGCACCGTTGTCTTCGGTTTTCTGTGTGGGCCCCGGCCGGTGACATAACAGCGTAATCCACTGCGGTGATGTAACCAGTAATCTTATTGCTCTAATGAGTCTCTGCCAAGTGACTCACTCGGGGAATGTTGGCTCTCGTCTCCACTCTGGGCGGCTCGCAAAAGATCTGGTCTGGGTTTTTTTTTTTTTTCTTAATGGGTTAAGTATTTTTTTAAAGTTTAAAGGGGACCGCCATGGGTCCGTGTCCATCCCTCAATCTACTATGATATAAAGATGCTTGTCGTCAAAGGGACAGACACCAAAAGAGTGTGCTCTGCATGGCACTGTATTATGAATGCGTCCTAAAATATCCGTGGTGGACAGTGAGGCCCAATTACCTTCTATAGGTGCCTTATTTCACCTTCCTCTGGCATTGCAATGCTGAACGGTCCCCCGAGCGCAGAGTGCCTCTGGGTGATATACAGCAGTTTCTGGGAGGTAGACCCAGTCTGTAATGACGGGGGGCTGCCCGGACTTTCCTGATTTGGTGAGGGCTCCTTGGGGCCGCTCAGTGTCTCCTAATGTGCCCGGATTTGCATAATGACAGGTTTGAGAAGCGTCTTATTACACCGGAGCAGGTAGGGGAGGCGTCTGTAGAATTGGGAGCCGCGGTGACACGGTCATATCCTCAGGTTAATATGCGGATGCGAGTGATGAAACATGGACGCCCCGGCATTGGATACGTAAGTGACAGCCGCAGACCCCCCCTATCTACAGGTGTGCGTCGCTCCGCACTGATCCGCTTCTATGCAGCGCATTATTCTCCTACCTCTCTGGTTGGAAGCACTCGCTCCCCTACTGCTTTGTCTAATGTACATTCTGCCCTAGTGCATCATGGGACATGTAGTTCTAACTGTTGCGTTTGGACTCTATGCGGGGAGTTGTAGTTTGGCAACAAGTAGGGGGAGACCCCCTGTAAATGAAAGTAGATGTTTTCTGGCAATGAGAGGCGCCTATCGGTTATCTATGACGTACGGGCGACATTACTGCTGCTCCTCCTGAATCCGGTCAGTGACATTTTGAGAATTACCCTTTTATCCGCGGACCTCTCATGACCTTCACTATTTCTTTGTGTAAGGTTGCCTTGTGTCTCTTATCTTTTAATATCTGTTATTTCATTAAAGCAGTTCCTCCTTTAGGTGTGTGTGGCTGCAGTGTAAAGCATGGCAGCCCGAGCCTCTAGGACGGGAGGCAGATTTCAGACTCCAATAGACTGACTCCACCTTTAGATGCATTTTCTCCTCGGGCAGCTTTTTTTTTTTTACTCTCTCAAGGTCTTCCTCTAATGGCCGAGCTAAAATCCGACGTGTGACTCTTCTGATCCACAATCCCGAGGTCTTTCTCTAATGGGAGAGCTAAAATCCCACATATCTGACTCTTCTGATCCACAATAACAAGGTCTTTCTCTAATGGCCGAGCTAAAATTCGACATGTCTGACTCTTTTGATCCTCAATCCCGAGGTCTTCCTCTAATGTCCGAGCTAAAATCCGACATGTCTGACTCTTCTGATCCACAATCACGAGGTCTTCCTCTAATGGTCATGCTAAAATCTGACATAGGTGACTCTTCTGATCCTCAATTGCTCGTCTTCCATGCTCCAGGTCGTTGTCTGCCGTATACAGAGGGATGGTGGAAACTCTCCTACAGTAGATGTCCTCCTCCATACCAGTCCTAATCCCAGAGGACCCTGCACCTAGAGGATCACTGCGGGGGCCACAGTTCTTGGGTCTACACTACTGTCTCTGCCTCAATGCGATGCTACAATGTCGGCCATATTGGTGGTCACCAGTCCGCCATGATATAAAGTGGCGGTATTGTGCCAGGATCTTTGAGGTTAAGGCTACATGGAGACCTTAGCCATGATCCACATGTCTCAGCCAAAGATGTACAAGGCAGATAATGCCGGCAAATTGTGACCCACAAATTGTCCCAAAATATCCAACCGGTTCTGACTTTGTGCTTGCGGTCGTGGTTCTTTGGAGGGGACGCACCCTCTCTGATCAAGCTGAGGGTCCCGGTTTTGGCTTGTCTCTGATTCTTAGCTCCATCTCTGCAGATATTTGGGGGCCGTGGGGCTCGGTGGTCCATGTTTTGACCTGCTCATGAGCGGTGGATCCGGCACACGTGACGCCTGCTCATCGTCTTCTCGGCTCCGGGCGGCGGAGCTGGTCGGGGTTGTTTACACGGCCGTACTCTTGGACGTACATCCGATGCCGAACCTGGCCCCGTCCGTCAGCGCTCAGGGATTTCCTCTTTGGTTTTGTACCTTTCTAAAAACAGACGGACAGCTGCCATGTGAGGATATCGGGAAGACGAAACAATGCGACAGCTGGACGCGGCCCCCCGAACGCCCCTCGTGTTACATTACAGCCGGTGTTTGTTACTGTTGCATCCAGCGTGCTACAATGTATGAGTGCGGAGAACCGGATTCCGGTGCACTGGAGGGGGCTGGCTGCAGATGGCATTGGCCCCTGTAAATATCGTGAAGTCGCGGCGTCACTCTGCTCGCTGTTGTCACCCAGTTTACAGCCGCCTTCTGGTTTATGTGGCAGAGACCTATTATCAGAGCGGTTATTTCGGGAGTGACGGGGCCGCCGGACCGGACGGATCGCCCATTCAATAAACCGAGCATTAAAAGCCTCGCAAACTGTCCCGGGCGGCATCAATGGAGCATTTCACAACCGTCGTAAACATTGTCACCGCCATATACAAAATGTGTCACCTCCAAGTGCACGAGGGGCGGTGAGGGGGGGGACGCGAAGAAGCATTGAGCTTAAATTTAGCATTTCGGTGCTCAAAAACTGTTACCGCACAAAAAAACGACCATAAAACCGCCCCCATGTGAATACAGCCCAACCGCTGTGGTATATATTACAGGGACGCGTCCGCGGGGAAGGGTTTGGTCACTTTTCTCCGCTTTATTTGCGCAAATTTTGCAATATTTTCTCGGAATGTTCTAATACGAATCCTATAGAAGTGTACAGTTCTGTGTCCTCCTCTGGCTGAGGCCGGGGGGCTCCTCTAAGCCCGGAGGTCCGGGGGTCTGTGTGATGTCTGGGTGATGTCAGCAGGCCGCGAGAAGTAAACTGTTTATATTCCGCGCACCCATCACTTATCCCTTATATAGTCATACGGTGCCGGCCCGGACCACCGAGGTGACTGATGGATCCGAGAGGTCCGAGGGGGCTTCTGTACGACTTGACCACAGGTGACTTGTGAAATCCACACTCTTGGGAAACATGGCGGCCGCGGTGCTGCGCAGGATCTCTGTGGCAGATCTTCCTGTAGCGTGTAAACTAACCCCGGCACTTCCCGCTGGCCTTCCTCTCCTGTCACCCGCTGGCGCGTGTTAAGGTGCTGCTGTCACCTCTGATCCTGTGCAGGCGCCGACGACACTGAGCAGAGCAGCCGCGCCGGCCGACGTGTATATACAGGTGCAATGCGCAGACATGGTGATAAATCCTCTAACACCCAGCTTTCCCAGGCTACTGAATGGCAGAGATGAATTAGAGCCAAATGTAGCTCTGCTCAGAGATTATCACCCAGCTTTCCCAGGCTACTGAATGGCAGAGATGAGTTAGAGCCAAATGTAGCTCTGCTCAGAGAGAATCACCCAGCTTTCCCAGGTTCAGATAGGACTTTACTATGGGGTTATATTGGACCAAAAAAAGATGGCTTACAACCAAGTGTAGCACAGGTCATGGAGATCATCACCCAGCTTTCCCAGGTACAGAAAGGACTGTATGGGGTCATATTGGACCAGAAAAGATGGGTTACAGCCAAATGTAGCGCAGGTCATTGAGATCAACAACCCAGCTTTCCCAGGTACAGATAGGACTTTGGTTATGGGGTCATCTGATGCGGCGCTTGTTCTTGTACATCGAGGATCCTATAATTCGATTTCTTTTTTGTTTTTACAGGCCAAGCCGATTTATGGAGGATGGCTCCTGCTCGCGCCGGAGGGCACTGATTTTGACAATCCAATGCACAGATCCCGGGTAAGAAAAAAAAACCTCATCCACACATTAAAAGGCTTAAAGTTTGTCTTGTGCCGGCTGCGGTCTGCACCGCTCCGTTATCTGCGCTGAGGAGCGTCGGTGCGTGCTACACCCCTCCATATTACCAGTACCTGGCATTGTGGAAGCCTTAACGTTTCCTTAAATCGCTCAATCTCAGTGACAATCAGATGCTTTGTTGGTTTTTTTTTTTTTTTTTTTTTTTTATTGGGGTTTTTGGAGTCTCTGCTGGCAGACCCACTAAGAATGCTTCGGTATAGTACCAAAAAATAGATAAATGAGGGGCCTCCAGGATAGTGGGTCTTATGGGACAGACCTGTACCATAATCCTATGGAATTATAAGCTCAGGATAGCCCTTTAAAAAAAGAAACTAGATTTAACACTCAAAGGGAAGGTTGAACCTAAAGAAAAGGATTTTCATACATCTTTATAAAAATCTGATTACTAAAGCAGAAGATGAAGACCCCGAAAGTAATATATATATATATATATATATATATATATATATATTTTTTTTTTTTTTCTTTTTTCCAGAACAGCCGACGATCAATCACCAGATGAAATTGATCATTTCAGACAACTTACTGTGTTTTTCAGATTATAAGATGCACATTTCCTTACAAAAATTTGGGAGGAAAATGAGGGGTGCGTCTTAAAATCCAAATGTAGCTTACTGGGGGTGGTGAAGGGTCACCGGAGGCAGGGCAATGCTGTGGTGCACTCTGCGGCCCTGCTCTGTGGTGGGCAGCGACATGTACGGGCCATTCTGAAAATGTTGGCGTTAAGGGCTTTCAAATAATGGCACCCAGAGTCGGCGCGTGCGCAGACTGAAGTTCTCATCTGCGCACCCGCCGACTTTTGCCACCACTTGTTTGAAGCCTGCAGCACCGACATCTTCAGAATGGCCAGTGCCTCACTGTCTACAGTGAGGGTCAGGTCAGAGCCGCGCCGCCTGGCCCAGGTCAGGTGAGAGCTGCGCCGCCTGGCCCAGGTCAGGTGAGAGCCGCGCCGCCTGGCCCAGGTCAGGTGAGAGCCGCGCCGCCTGGCCCAGGTCAGGTGAGAGCCGCGCCGCCTGGCCCAGGTCAGGTGAGAGCCGCGCCGCCTGGCCCAGGTCAGGTGAGAGCCGCGCCGCCTGGCCCAGGTCAGGTGAGAGCCGCGCCGCCTGGCCCAGGTCAGGTGAGAGCCGCGCCGCCTGGCCCAGGTCAGGTGAGAGCCGCGCCGCCTGGCCCAGGTCAGGTGAGAGCCGCGCCGCCTGGCCCAGGTCAGGTGAGAGCCGCGCCGCCTGGCCCAGGTCAGGTGAGAGCCGCGCCGCCTGGCCCAGGTCAGGTGAGAGCCGCGCCGCCTGGCCCAGGTCAGGTGAGAGCCGCGCCGCCTGGCCCAGGTCAGGTGAGAGCCGCGCCGCCTGGCCCAGGTCAGGTGAGAGCCGCGCCGCCTGGCCCAGGTCAGGTGAGAGCCGCGCCGCCTGGCCCAGGTCAGGTGAGAGCCGCGCCGCCTGGCCCAGGTCAGGTGAGAGCCGCAGCCCCGCAGCATGTATCTGGGCCCCCCCTCTGCAGCGCCCGCAGCATCTTCAAACTGTTGTACCGCCTCTGCCTCCTGGGACCCCCGATGCCGCCCCACCTCACCGGTAAGACACCACTGGATTATAAAACGGACCCCATTTCATTAATTTTTTTACCCTTTTTATCTCAAAACTATGGGTGCATCTTATGATCCAGTGCATCTTATAAAATGAAAAATATGGTATGTAGCGAAAAGAGATTTGGCAGGACTTATCCCTGGCGTCTTCTGATCACTTACTGCCTTAGTAATCAGATTTTTTTTTCTTTTTTTAATCTGATCACACCTTCTAGGTGTAGAATCGTGACCTCTTATAAATGGCGCAGTCTAACTAAAGTTTTCCTGTGGCATATTGCCATCTGTGGGAATATAATCTCCGGTCTATGTATGTAAAGATAAAAAAAAAATCTAAAGTTCTTGTCAACTAGTCCACAATTAAAATAAAAAAAAAATAACCAAAAAACATACTTTCCTCCCGGATTGTTGTCACTCATGCAATGTTGGAGCGGTCTCCTGGGAGTCCCGTGACTGTTTTAGCCAATCAATTGCTATTGATTGGCTGCAGCGTTTCAGTATTCTGTTGGTACCCTTTCAACAAGACAGATAAGAGTCTTTGCAGGACTCGTCCCCGGATGTGTCCATCCCGACAAAACTGCCATATCTTTATCTGGATTGTGCGGTCACTGGACACTTTTTTTTTTTTTTGGTTCGGCCTACTTTATTAATCAGATTTTTCTGTATTTGTAGACAATGTTCCCAAGTTTAGCGCTGTACCATAAAAGTTTTTTTGATTGGAATTCCACATTTTAAAAAAAGGAAAAAAAAAATAACATTTTAAGGGGAAAATCTCAATTGTTTTTTCATTCATTCATTCATTTTCATCTTTTTTTTTTTTTTTTTTTTTTTTTTAATCTGATTACTAAGGCAGCAAGAGAACAAGAAATAAAAAATCTGATTAATAAAGTGGCTGAGCCTGAAGATGTCCGTGTCAGTTCCGTCTCAGATTGTCTGGCTGTGATGGGTACATTAGGTGCAATGGTTCTCTCTTAACGAGACTGATAGGACGTTTGGCAGCACTTTTTGCGGCTTTATTAATCAGATTGATAAAATCAGATTAATCAGTTCAGGCTCAGGGCAGCACGGTGGCTCAGTGGTCAGCACTGTATGGTGGCTCAGTGGTTAGCACTGCAGTCTTGTGGTGGCTCAGTGGTTAGCACTGCAGTCTTGCAGCGCTGGGGTCCTTGGTTCAAATCCCACCAAGGACACATCTGCAAGGAGTTTGTATGTTCTCCTCGTGTTTGGGTGGGTTTCCTCCCACATTCCAAAGACATACAGATAGGGACTCTAGATTGGGAGCCCCAATGGGGACAGTGTTCCTGATGTATGTAAAGCGCTACAGAATATGTTAGCGCTATATAAAAAAAATAAAGATTTGATTTGATTTTTCTGTATATGTAGACCTTGTTCCCAAGTTTAGCGCTGTATCATAAAATTTATTTTATTGGAATTCCACATTTAAAAAAGGAAGAAAAAAAATAACATTTTAAGGGAAAAATCTCAATTGATTTCTTTTCACCTGGATATTTATTTTATTTTAATTTTTTTTTTTTTTTAAATCTGATTACTAAGGCAGTAAGAGACTGAGAAAGAAAAAAGCCTTTAGTAATCAGATTTTTAACAAAAGGCCTCTTAGACTTGTGCAGTGTTGTTTCGTTCCCTCTTATAAGTGGGTTATATCAATCAAATATTTTCTTTTATGTATTATTAGGGTTAAAAAAAAAAAATCTGATTAATAAAGCAGCGGAGACTGAAGATGTCAGTGTCGGCCGAGGTCTGTCCCAGATAATGTCAGGCTGTGATGGATACATTAGGGGCAATGGTTTTCTGGTAACAGTTTGGCAGCACTCGTCCGGTTTTATTAATCAGATTTTTGTACATAGACTGCAGATCTGGTACTTTCTTTGCCCGTCCTGTTGGGGGATTGGTCTGGTGTGAGAAGATTGTCCCTCCGACATCTGCTACCGATTATATAGGGGTTAATTCCTTCCCTGCTTTTCCCATTGGAGACTATATATCCCGTCGCATTTCGCCTCGTGTCTGCTCTGCCTCTGACCTCATTGTTTAATAATAGGTTAAATATAGAAGGTTAACGGATAGAGAGAAAACCCAATCATTTGGGGATTAGGCCACATCCAACCACCACAGGAGCCAAAACCCGACATACCCCTGCAAAGCAGACGTGCGGTCTGCAGCCGGGCAGCATCGTCGCGGCACGCCGGGAGTTAAATGCTGCGATTTTCGTTTATCTCCAGTATAATCTTCCGACACGTTGTGTGAAGCTTGTGTCATTCCCCAAAATAGCAGCGGGATATGAGAGACTTTGCCTTTTTGATTAAGGTTTAATACAAGAAGCTCGGTCTATACGGGCAGAAGCAAATATTCTCTTATAAGGAAGAAAGTGCCTCTGTGGGGGAGGAGGGGTCCGAGGCTGCAGAGCCGGCAATGTGGTCTGATATTGGCACTGCGGGTTAGGGCTTACTGAAATTTAGGAGGCTGGTATCACAGTAGGATCTTTGCTACCGACGTGACCGTATCCTGAGGGCGAGGTCCTGAGTTGTAGATTGTAAATGAACATGTTATGATTCACTGACAGCAAGCAGGGGTCTTAGACATCAGAATTTAGATGTCACGTATGCAGTACTATTAGGGGATTAAAACTGATCTCCTGGACTGCAAAAACATGGCTCCCGGGAGGTATATACTTGCCTCCTGGACCACTAACATTTCTCCTGGACTACAGGTCTGACTGAATAGTGAAGGCTGCAGACGAACAGTGATTGGCTGCAGTGGTCACATGACTGCTGAGGTGAGATTGGAAGAATGGAACGGTCAGATTATAAAACGCACTTTTACTCCCAAAAATGTGGGCGGAAAATGAGGGGCGCGTCCTATAATCTGCATGTAGCTTACCGGAGGTGGTGGGAAGGGGTAGCAGGAGGCAGGGGCAATGCTGCGGAGGCAGGGGCAATGCTGCGGAGGCAGGGGCAATGCTGCGGAGGCAGGGGCAATGCTGCGGAGGCAGGGGCAATGCTGCGGAGGCAGGGGCAATGCTGCGGAGGCAGGGGCAATGCTGCGGAGGCAGGGGCAATGCTGCGGAGGCAGGGGCAATGCTGCGGAGGCAGGGGCAATGCTGCGGAGGCAGGGGCAATGCTGCGGAGGCAGGGGCAATGCTGCGGAGGCAGGGGCAATGCTGCGGAGGCAGGGGCAAGGACTGGGGCGGCTGGCTGGGCTGGGTCTGGGGCGGCTGGCTGGGCTGGTTCTGGGGCGGCTGGGCTGGGTCTGGGGCGGCTGGCTGGGCTGGGTCTGGGGCGGCTGGCTGGGCTGGGTCTGGGGCGGCTGGCTGGGCTGGGTCTGGGGCGGCTGGCTGGGCTGGGTCTGGGGCGGCTGGCTGGGCTGGGTCTGGGGCGGCTGGCTGGGCTGGGTCTGGGGCGGCTGGCTGGGCTGGGTCTGGGGCGGCTGGCTGGGCTGGGTCTGGGGCGGCTGGCTGGGCTGGGTCTGGGGCGGCTGGCTGGGTCTGGGGCGGCTGGCTGGGCTGGGTCTGGGGCGGCTGGCTGGGCTGGGTCTGGGGCGGCTGGCTGGGCTGGGTCTGGGGCGGCTGGCTGGGCTGGGTCTGGGGCGGCTGGCTGGGCTGGGTCTGGGGCGGCTGGCTGGGCTGGGTCTGGGGCGGCTGGCTGGGCTGGGTCTGGGGCGGCTGGCTGGGCTGGGTCTGGGGCGGCTGGCTGGGCTGGGTCTGGGGCGGCTGGCTGGGCTGGGTCTGGGGCGGCTGGCTGGGCTGGGTCTGGGGCGGCTGGCTGGGCTGGGTCTGGGGCGGCTGGCTGGGTCTGGGTCTGGGGCGGCTGGCTGGGTCTGGGGCGGCTGGGTCTGGGGCGGCTGGCTGGGTCTGGGGCGGCTGGGTCTGGGGCGGCTGGCTGGGTCTGGGGCGGCTGGGTCTGGGGCGGCTGGCTGGGTCTGGGGCGGCTGGGTCTGGGGCGGCTGGGTCTGGGGCGGCTGGGTCTGGGGCGGCTGGGTCTGGGGCGGCTGGGTCTGGGGCGGCTGGGTCTGGGGCGGCTGGGTCTGGGGCGGCTGGGTCTGGGGCGGCTGGGTCTGGGGCGGCTGGGTCTGGGGCGGCTGGGTCTGGGGCGGCTGGGTCTGGGGCGGCTGGCTGGGCTGGGTCTGGGGCGGCTGGCTGGGCTGGGTCTGGGGCGGCTGGCTGGGCTGGGTCTGGGGCGGCTGGCTGGGCTGGGTCTGGGGCGGCTGGCTGGGCTGGGTCTGGGGCGGCTGGCTGGGTCTGGGGCGGCTGGGTCTGGGGCGGCTGGCTGGGTCTGGGGCGGCTGGGTCTGGGGCGGCTGGCTGGGTCTGGGGCGGCTGGGTCTGGGGCGGCTGGCTGGGTCTGGGGCGGCTGGGTCTGGGGCGGCTGGCTGGGTCTGGGGCGGCTGGGTCTGGGGCGGCTGGCTGGGTCTGGGGCGGCTGGGTCTGGGGCGGCTGGGTCTGGGGCGGCTGGGTCTGGGGCGGCTGGGTCTGGGGCGGCTGGGTCTGGGGCGGCTGGGTCTGGGGCGGCTGGGTCTGGGGCGGCTGGGTCTGGGGCGGCTGGGTCTGGGGCGGCTGGGTCTGGGGCGGCTGGGTCTGGGGCGGCTGGGTCTGGGGCGGCTGGGTCTGGGGCGGCTGGGTCTGGGGCGGCTGGCTGGGCTGGGTCTGGGGCGGCTGGCTGGGCTGGGTCTGGGGCGGCTGGCTGGGTCTGGGGCGGCTGGGTCTGGGGCGGCTGGCTGGGTCTGGGGCGGCTGGGTCTGGGGCGGCTGGCTGGGTCTGGGGCGGCTGGGTCTGGGGCGGCTGGCTGGGTCTGGGGCGGCTGGGTCTGGGGCGGCTGGCTGGGTCTGGGGCGGCTGGGTCTGGGGCGGCTGGGTCTGGGGCGGCTGGGTCTGGGGCGGCTGGGTCTGGGGCGGCTGGGTCTGGGGCGGCTGGGTCTGGGGCGGCTGGGTCTGGGGCGGCTGGGTCTGGGGCGGCTGGGTCTGGGGCGGCTGGGTCTGGGGCGGCTGGGTCTGGGGCGGCTGGCTGGGCTGGGTCTGGGGCGGCCGGGTCTGGGGCGGCCGGGTCTGGGGCGGCCGGGTCTGGGGCGGCCGGGTCTGGGGCGGCCGGGTCTGGGGCGGCCGGGTCTGGGGCGGCCGGGTCTGGGGCGGCCGGGTCTGGGGCGGCCGGGTCTGGGGCGGCCGGGTCTGCGGCGGCTGGGGCAGTGGCTCGGGCTGCGGCGGCTCGTCTGGTGCTGAGGGTGGTGAGGGCTTCCAAAAATGGTGCCTGGAGTTGGCGCGAGTGCAGATGAGATCTAAACTTGTCATTGAGCCAATAGCTCAATCTGCGAACGTGCCGACTCCGGGCACCATTTCTTTGAAGCCCGCACCACCGACATTCAGGATAGCGGCCCCGCCACACCGCCAACAGTGCAGCAGAGCCTGTCAGCGCCTCCGTCCACAGCGAGCATCTGGAACACCCGCCGCACAGACGGCAGCATCGTCCTACTCCAGCACCGCACCTGCCTCCTGTGACACCCCCCCCCCCCACCTCTGCCGCCCCCTCCGGTATGACCCCACTGGATTATAAGATGAACACCATATATTTTTTTTTTTTTCTCCTCTAAATTTGGGGTGCGTCTTATAAACCGAAAAATACGGGGGTGCTCAGCTTACAAGACCCATAAACTTTATTGGTTTAGGAGAGGATCGTCTGTCCGGATCAGCGTCTGTCACTGTGTAATGCATCGTTTCTCCACTGGTGGCGCTGCAGGAAATGTAACAGTCACTGTCAGGTTTCCCAATAGATCAGAGCAGATCGCGGGGAGGGGTCCCAGATTATGGAGTGTGCGGGGCGAGTGCTGGCTGATCAGAGGGGGGTGTCCTGGCTCCTCGCTGCCATTAGTTTGGGTGTGAAGCTTAGACCCGGGGGGTGTAACTGTACGACCCCCCCCAGAGTAATGATTCCCCTGCAGACACGCTGCTTCTGCTTCTTGGCTTCCCTAGTGCCAGATTGCAGGACACGCCGCATGGTGGTGGATGTGCTGCGGCCTGCGCTGCTGCTGTGACCAGGTGACCCTGGCTCCCCTCCCCCGCCGCTCGCCCGCCGTCCTCCCTCCTCCCTCCAGAAGAAAGTTGGAGCTGGAGTTTATTGGAGCAGAATTTGCCTCCTGGATAATGCTGCCTTACATGGGCATCCAAAGAGCAGGCAGCGGGGGGCCGAGCCCCAGAGGGGCTGCTGACACAGACCCCAATCCCTGTGGCAGATGTGGGGTTAAACCGATGGCTGTGTGCGCCCCTTCCCCCCCCCCCCCCCCCAAAGCAGAATGGGGTTATTCTAGGGAAGCCGTTGACTTTCCAAGAATAATAGAGACCAGGCAATGGCATTTACAGTAGGAGGGATAATTACCGGGCCGGCGGGGTGCGGCGACCTCCAGGACTGGTGAGGTTGGCGCTGTCAGCGACAGATAAACCCGTTACCTTTTTAAAGCAAAAATCTAAAATTACAGCCAGTCTATGGCTGATACCATAGAACAATAGTGAAGGGAATGATAATCGATAATATCCCGTAAATGTTGGGGCGCAGTCCAGCCGCTCGCTCGGCTCCTGTTGTCTGACAGCCGCTCATGTTTCCTAGTTGCTGACACTTGGCGGTAATAGTCAGATGATGGATGGCGCTGCCTCCTGCCAGGCGGGCTCTGCCGATGTGGTGTTAACAAGTCCGGGGTCTGCTTCTGCCTCCGATCGTCGGCTCAGCCTCAAGGTGACAGCGAAGAGAGGCAGCGCTGCACAACCGGAGGGTGTCCTGTCCACACTGTGGGGGGGGGGGCACTGACTGCCCTGTCCACACATGGGGGGGGGCACCGACTGTCCTGTCCACACTGGGGGGGCACTGACTGTCCTGTCCACACCCTGGGGGGGGGGAGGAGGGCACCGACTGTCCTGTCCACACTGGGGGGGGGCACTGACTGTCCTGTCCACACATGGGGGGGGGGCACTGACTGCCCTGTCCACACATGGGGGGGGGGGCACCGACTGTCCTGTCCACACTGGGGGGGGCACTGACTGTCCTGTCCACACCCTGGGGGGGGGAGGAGGGCACCGACTGTCCTGTCCACACTGGGGGGGGGGCACTGACTGTCCTGTCCACACACTGGGGGGGGAAAGGGCACAGACTGTCCTGTCCACACACTTGGGGGGGAGGGCACAGAATGTCCTGTCCACACACTTGGGGGGGAGGGCACCGACTGTCCTGTCCACACACTTGGGGGGGAGGGCACCGACTGCCCTGTCCACACACTGGGGGGGGGGGAGGCCACCGACTGTCCTGTCCAGTCCACACATTGGGGGGGGGAGGGCACCGACTGTCCAGTCCACACATTGTGGGGGGGGTTGGAGGGCACCGACTGTCCTGTCCACACACTGGGGGGGGGGGGGAGGGCACCGACTGTCCTGTCCACACACTGGGGGGGGGGGGGGAGGGCACCGACTGTCCTGTCCACACACTGGGGGGGGGGGGAGGGCACCGACTGTCCTGTCCACACACTGGGGGGGGGGGGGAGGGCACCGACTGTCCTGTCCACACACTGGGGGGGGGAGGGCACCGACTGTCCTGTCCACACACTGGGGGGAGGGCACCGACTGTGCCGTCCACACTGGAGGGGGGGAGGTCCACACTGTCCTGTCCACACTGGGGTGGGGGAGGCCCGCAGACTGTCCTGTCCACACTGGGGGGGGGGGGGGGGAGGCCCGCAGACTGTCCTGTCCACACTGGGAGGGGGGGGGCACAGACTGTGCTGTCCACACTGGGGGGGCACAAACTGCCCTGATCCTCGGGACCAAATCGTGCTCACTGCTCACCCTGTACAATGACCACTTTTATTTGTAAAATTCATAGTCCTCTGCGATCATAACAGAGAACAATAGATTGACTTCATTGAGGTGCCTTTTTTGCTTTTGTGATTGTCTTTCTTTCTCTAATCCTTTCCTCTTCCTTCATCTACAGAAATGGCAGCGGAGATTCTTCATCCTGTACGAGCACGGCCTGCTGCGCTACGCCCTGGACGAGATGGTGAGTGCCCCCCTCCACCGCCGCCGTCACCTCCTGTCCCATTACCTACAGGACACAATGAAATGTTTGATATTCGGCGGCTCCTCTGTTATTTCTGGCATGTGGGGAACGTGTCCACAGAGTATCCTCTCCAGAAGCCGGAGGATCAGGTTTAGTAGTTGTGCCGCTCACTGCGAGTCCTTGCGGTATTTTCTTAGAGGCTGTTATTATAGGGGCGGCATTATGTGTGTGATTTCCTGGGTGTCGTCATCTTGTGATTTTTTTTTTTTTTTTTCTCCCTTCTGTTCTGGTGATATTTCCACTCTGCTCCCGTGAGAACTTTCCCAGAAAATTATTGCAATTACACATGTATACTTCCTGTGTGTGTGTGTGTGTGTGTGTGTGTGTGTGTGTGTGTGTGTGTGTGTGTGTTGGAACAACACAAAAAAAACTGAGGAAAAAGGCAAATTGGAAATAATTTCTTACAAAACTCCATAAATGTGCCTGACAAAATTGTTGCTACTTTTCCAAAATTGTGGGTAAACCATTTTTTCAAGCCTGTCATGCTCGCTCAAACTAACCTGTGGCAAGTAATAGGTGTGGGCAATATGAAAATCACACCTGAAACCTGATAAAAAGGGAGAAGTTGTCTGAATCTTTGCATTGTGTATTTGTGTGTGCCACACTAAGCATGGAGAACAGAAAAAGAAGAGAACTGTCTGAGGACTTGAGAACCAAAATTGTTAAAAAATATCAGCAATCTCAAGGTTAGAAGTCCATCTCCAGAGATCTTGATGTTCCTTTGTCCATCTCCAGAGATCTTGATGTTCCTTTGTCCATCTCCAGAGATCTTGATGTTCCTTTGGCCATCTCCAGAGATCTTGGTGTTCCTTTGTCCATCTCCAGAGATCTTGGTGTTCCTTTGTCAATCTCCAGAGATCTTGGTGTTCCTTTGTCCATCTCCAGAGATCTTGGTGTTCCTTTGTCCATCTCCAGAGATCTGGGTGTTCCTTTGTCCATCTCCAGAGATCTGGGTGTTCCTTTGTCCATCTCCAGAGATCTGGGTGTTCCTTTGTCCATCTCCAGAGATCTGGGTGTTCCTTTGTCCATCTCCAGAGATCTGGGTGTTCCTTTGTCCATCTCCAGAGATCTGGGTGTTCCTTTGTCCATCTCCAGAGATCTGGGTGTTCCTTTGTCCATCTCCAGAGATCTGGGTGTTCCTTTGTCCATCTCCAGAGATCTGGGTGTTCCTTTGTCCATCTCCAGAGATCTGGGTGTTCCTTTGTCCATCTCCAGAGATCTGGGTGTTCCTTTGTCCATCTCCAGAGATCTGGGTGTTCCTTTGTCCATCTCCAGAGATCTTGGTGTTCCTTTGTCCATCTCCAGAGATCTTGGTGTTCCTTTTGTCCATCTCCAGAGATCTTGGTGTTCCTTTTGTCCATCTCCAGAGATCTTGGTGATCCTTTTGTCCATCTCCAGAGATCTTGGTGTTCCTTTTGTCCATCTCCAGAGATCTTGGTGTTCCTTTTGTCCATCTCCAGAGATCTTGGTGTTCCTTTTGTCCATCTCCAGAGATCTTGGTGTTCCTTTGTCCATTGTGCGCAATATGAGAAGTTTACAACCTATCACACTGTAGCTAATCTCCCTGGACGTAACCGACAGAGAAATTTAAATGAAAGTTGCAACACAGGATAGTTCGGATGGTGGATAAGCTCCAATCAAGGTCCCAATAAATCCAAGCGGTCCTACAGCTCAGGGGGCACCAGGGTTAGTGCAAACTTTCCGTCCACATCTGAATGAAATGAAAGACTATGGAGGAGACCCAGGAGGACTCCACTGCTGAGACCGAGACAGAAAATAGCCAAAATGTATGTGAGTAACCAAAATCCTTCTGAGAAAGCGTCTTGTGGACAGATGAGACCAAGATAGAGCTTCTTGGTAAAGCACGTCATTCTACTGTTTACCGAAAACAGAATGAGGCCTACAAAGAAAAGAACACAGGACCTACAGTCAGACATGCTGGAGGTCAGAGGTGACTTACGGTTGCTTTGCTGTCTCTGGCACTAGGGACCCTGACTGTGTGCAAGACATCATGAAATCTGAAGATTACCAAAGGGTTTTGGGTGGCAATGTAGAAAGCTGGGTGTGCGTCCTAGGTCAGGGGTCTTCCAGGGGGACAAAGACCCCAAACACTTCTAGAAGCCGCAAAAATGGGTGGAAACAAAGCGCTGGAGAGTTCTGAAGTGGCCGCAATGAGTCCGGATCTGAATCCCATTGACACCTGTGGAGACATCTGAAAATTGGGAGAAGAGAAGACTCCTTCAGATATGAGAGACCTGGAGACGTTTATAAAGAAGAGTCCGAGATTCCAGGTGAGAGGAGGAAGAAGCTTGTGGACGGTTATAGGAAGCGACTGATGGCAGGGATTTATTCCATAGGGTAAAGGGGGTGCAGCCGAATATTAAGAGGAGAGGGGAGCGTTTTGAGACTTTTATGTGCAATTCTCTCCAATTTGCCTTTTTTTTTTCTGTCGTTCCGATACACAAAGGAAACAAACGAGTAATTGCAATATTTTTCTGGGAGAAATACTTCATTTTCTGGAACAGTTTCAAGGGCGCCAACACTTTTGGGCACGACTGTAGATGGAGACATAAAGTTAGATCCCATTAACAAAAAATAAAATATTCCCACCTTTTGCTCCGTTCTTTGCTGTCAGTGAATGGAGACCTGCGCTGCCCTCCCGCGAGGACACGTAACCCCCAGACAGATGGTGAAAAACGCTCCCCGGGAGAATGTGGATCCGCGGTGTGTGACTGTCAGTTGTGCCCCAGGACAGAAGACAAAGCCCAGAATCAGCACTAACACATACAGACATGTCTAGGGATGCTCCAATAAGCTGTGGCTCTGCCCCCGTAGGGACTACAGGGCTCAGCAGTCACTGGTTAGCCCAGTAGTTATTGGTGTCGAGACCAGGGAAGCGGCGAACCCATAATAGATTATATAGAAAACCCACTGCCCCCGTTCCAGCAGGCATCATGGATATTCCTACCTATAAGGGGGGTGCAACGGGGTGTGGGCTTTGGTGATCGTCATCAGCTCTCTATTTAAGACCTAACGTGACATTGTGAGTCCGTAGAACAGCTGGTAATCTTGTCTGCTCTCCGCCCGGCTGTGAAGGGGTTAAGCTTGTACACGAGCAGCGGATCCGGTGTATGCAGGAGCGTGTCGCTACGTGCCGCAGCCAGCGTATAATGTGCATTCCTCAGCACCGTCTTCCACCTGAGCGGCGGCATCTGTCTGTAGGCGCCAGCCGCCTCCCCCCCCCAAAAAATGTCAGCCACACAAGAAATAATTAAGAGGTGAAAAAGTATGAAAATAAGATTCTCTCTAGTTTCCAAACGGCACAACAGCACACCCCCTCCCCCCGCCCGCCGCTGAGAATACTATCCCAACACCAGCCAGGAGCCTACGAGGGGTTGACAAACTTGTCTAAATGATTAATGATTTGCGTTGCCGCACACAATGATGCCCTCTGGTATTCTGCCTGTATCCTAGAGACCGGCGATCGGGCAGGTAACAAACCGCAAAACCAGGACACGGGTTGTCCGCCCCCCCCTCCCTCTGCCGCCCTCCCTCCCTCTTCTCTCCAGGCAGTAAAAAGGCCAAAGAAATATCATCACCGGTGTAGCCCTTTAAGAGACTCATTTTTTTGCAACATTCTAATTAAATATTAATCTTTCTTTTCTGTCAGGGGCAATGGCAGCAATCCCCCCCCACCTTCTTGTATTGGGGGTGATGGCAGCAGTCCCCCCCCCCCCCCCCCCTTCCTGTATCAGGGGTGATGGCAGCAATTCCCCCCCCCCCCTTCCTGTATCGGTGGTGATGGCAGCAATTCCCCCCCCCCCCCCCTTCCTGTATCGGGGGTGATGGCAGCAATTCCCCCCCCCCTTCCTGTATCGGGGGCAATGGCAGCAATCCCCCCCACTCTTCCTGTATCGGGGGCAATGGCAGCAATTCCCCCCCCCCTTCCTGTATCAGGGGCAATGGCAGCAATCCCCCCCACTCTTCCTGTATCGGGGGTGATGGCAGCAATCCCCCGCCTTGCGGTGCCCGTCTGGGAACATCGGGTTCTTCTCGAATGTTTTCAGCACAAGTCGTAGTAAATAAAGCGAGTAGCCTCGGTGTCTTCCTTATGCACGAGATGTAAATGAGAGGGAAGATGCAGAAGGATCGATTAGAGCGACTGTGCACGTAACCGGCGCTCTGATAAAGAAAACAAACAGACCCGCAATTACTTGTGATCATCCCTTTTTCTCGCGCTGCCGTTCAGATGGCTTAATAACGGGTTGGGGATATGGCTAAATGCATTGCGGGGAAAAAGCTGCGCCCCCCCCCTTCCCAAACCTCTGTGGTGGCCCCAGGGCTTCATTCTTACTACCGAGTGTTGTGTAGACAGAATAGACATTCACAGTCCTGGTGTAAAGTTACCGCATCTACCCTGTATCCTGGGCACGGATCTCATTACCGTGTGTACCCCGTCCTCTGTGCACAAGTGTGTAACTACTATAATACTGCCCCTATGTACAGGAATAGAACTACTATAATACTGCCCCTATGTACAGGAATAGAACTACTATAATACTGCCCCCTATGTACAAGAATATAACTACTATAATACTGCCCCCTATGTACAAGAATATAACTACTATAATACTGCTCCCTATGTACAAGAATATAACCACTATAATACTGCCCCTATGTACAGGAATAGAACTACTATAATACTGCCCCCTATGTACAAGAATATAACTACTATAATACTGCCCCTATGTACAAGAATATAACTACTATAATACTGCCCCTATGTACAGGAATAGAACTACTATAATACTGCCCCTATGTACAGGAATAGAACTACTATAATACTGCCCCCTATGTACAAGAATATAACTACTATAATACTGCCCCCTATGTACAAGAATATAACTACTATAATACTGCTCCCTATGTACAAGAATATAACCACTATAATACTGCCCCTATGTACAGGAATAGAACTACTATAATACTGCCCCCTATGTACAAGAATATAACTACTATAATACTGCCCCTATGTACAAGAATATAACTACTATAATACTGCCTCTATGTACAAGAATATAACTACTATAATACTGCCCCTATGTACAAGAATATAACTACTATAATACTGCCCCCTATGTACAAGAATATAACTACTATAATACTGCCCCTATGTACAAGAATATAACTACTATAATACTGCTCCCTATATACAAGAATATAACTACTATAATACTGCTTCTATGTACAAGAATATAACTACTATAATACTGCTCCCTATATACAAGAATATAACTACTATAATACTGCCCCTATGTACAAGAATATAACTACTATAATACTGCCCCTTTGTACAAGAATATAACTACTATAATACTGCCCCTTTGTACAAGAATATAACTACTATAATACTGCTCCCTATATACAAGAATATAACTACTATAATACTGCCCCTATGTACAAGAATATAACTACTATAATACTGCTCCTATGTACAGGAATAGAACTACTATAATACTGCCCCTATGTACAGGAATAGAACTACTATAATACTGCCCCTATGTACAGGAATAGAACTACTATAATACTGCCCCTATGTACAGGAATAGAACTACTATAATACTGCCCCTATGTACAGGAATAGAACTACTATAATACTGCCCCTATGTACAAGAATATAACTACTATAATACTGCCCCTTTGTACAAGAATATAACTACTATAATACTGCTCCTATGTACAAGAATATAACTGCTATAATACTGCCCCTATGTACAAGAATATAACTACTATAATACTGCCCCTATGTACAAGAATATAACTACTATAATACTGCCCCTATGTACAAGAATATAACTACTATAATACTGCTTCTATGTACAAGAATATAACTACTATAATACTGCCCCTATGTACAAGAATATAACTACTATAATACTGCTCCTATGTACAAGAATATAACTACTATAATACTGCCCCCTATGTACAAGAATATAGCTACTATAATACTGCCCCTATGTACAAGAATATAGCTACTATAATACTGCCCCTATGTACAAGAATATAGCTACTATAATACTGCCCCTATGTACAAGAATATAGCTACTATAATACTGCCCCTATGTACAAGAATATAGCTACTATAATACTGCCCCTATGTACAAGAATATAGCTACTATAATACTGCCCCTATGTACAAGAATATAACTACTATAATACTGCCCCTATGTACAAGAATATAACTGCTATAATACTGCCCCTATGTACAGGAATATAACTGCTATAGTACAGCTGATGTGGTAGTTGTGTGTTGCTGTAGCTTCTTGCACTGTCTGCAGAGGTCTTGTGCTTTCCATGTTGCTGATTAGCTCCGGTTCTTGGTGTTGTTGCGTTACCTTCTATCTTGGGTTTATCCTCACTACAACCTTTTGGTTTCTATCTTTTTGGGAAGTCAGATAGTGTTGTGAAAGTTTCTCTTCTCTGGGTGGATATGTGTTTATCATGGGAGTTTTCCCGCAGCTAAGCTGAGCTGTCAGAGAACTTTGTCACCATCGCGCTGCTCTGGGGTTGTAGCCGGGCATTTCCTGGTGCTGTAAGGGCATCGGCCGCATTACTCTGCCTATGATTATTGTAGGGCATTTTGGGCAATGATAGATATATAGATGTGTGTGTGTGTGTGTACATATATTTTTATATTGTTTTTATATTAATAACATAAAATTATTATTATTTTGTGTATATTATATATTTTTGTATTTTTATTATTTTATATTATATATTGATACATTTTGTATATATTATTATTTATATATATATATATATATATAATGTGTGTGTATATGTATGTGTGTGTTTTATATTTTAAATATTTTTATATTTTTTTTTTTTTTATATAAATATAATTTATTATAATATATTTTATTATTATCCCACACCCTTTTGTAATTGGAATCAAATAGACAGGAGCACAATAACATGACGCGTCCGTGTCCTCCGGCCCCTTCTCCCATTACCGCAGGCCCAGGCATCATGGGAGCATGGGTCTGACTCGCTGGGTTATAGTGGACTCTGTATCTTCAGCCGCTTCCCATGGACTCTGTGTTGCGTCTCCAGGAAGTGTGGGGGAGGGGAGTCTGTCCCCGAATGGTTAAATTAACACACTGCCTATATATAAATAGATGGCAGGCGCTCCCAGGATGCTGCCATACTCATTTATAGGCCTTCACAGTGATTTATGTAGGGGGCAAAAGATTCGCGTCTGATGCCAACAGACTGTAGCAAATGCGGCATATGGGGAGGGCAAGTCCAACCGCTACTGCAAGACTGTACAGAGATGTCATAAGGAATGGCCTTTTCTTTCTTGATAGTTACAATCTTTGAAGACCTCAGAATCTAAGACAAACCCCTTTAAATTAGGGAATCTGCAATGTGGCTTAAAGGGGTTTTATGACCTTAAGCAACTTCTTAACCTCAATGTAATATCCTGTCTGCAGTCACCATTTGGTGGAGCTCCCTGTATACAGAGATACATGATAAGATCCTGTCTGCAGCCACCACTAGGGGGAGCTTCCTGTATACAGAGATACATAAGATCCTGTCTGCAGTCACCACTAGGGGGAGCTCCCTGTATACAGAGATGCATGATAAGATCCTGTCTGCAGCCACCACTAGGGGGAGCTCCCTGTATACAGAGATATGATAGGATTCTGTCTGCAGCCACCACTAGCGGGAGCTCCCTGTATACAGAGATACATAAGATCCTGTCTGCAGCCACCACTAGGGGGAGCTCCCTGTATAGAGATACATGATAAGATCCTGTCTGCAGCCACCACTAGAGGGAGCTCCCTCTATACAGAGATACATAAGATCCTGTCTGCAGCCACCACTAGGGGGAGCTCCCTGTATACAGAGATACATAAGATCCTGTCTGCAGCCACCACTAGGGGGAGCTCCCTGTATACAGAGATACATGATAAGATCCTGTCTGCAGCCACCACTAGGGGGAGCTTCCTGTATACAGAGATACATAAGATCCTGTCTGCAGTCACCACTAGGGGGAGCTCCCTGTATACAGAGATGCATGATAAGATCCTGTCTGCAGCCACCACTAGGGGGAGCTCCCTGTATACAGAGATATGATAGGATTCTGTCTGCAGCCACCACTAGGGGGAGCTCCCTGTATACAGAGATACATAAGATCCTGTCTGCAGCCACCACTAGGGGGAGCTCCCTGTATACAGAGATACATAAGATCCTGTCTGCAGCCACCACTAGGGGGAGCTCCCTGTATACAGAGATACATGATAAGATCCTGTCTACAGCCACCACTAGGGGGAGCTCCCTGTATACAGAGATACATGATAAGATCCTGTCTGCAGCCACCACTAGGGGGAGCTCCCTGTATACAGAGATACATGATAAGATTCTGTCTGCAGCCACCACTAGGGGGAGCTCCCTGTATACAGAGATACATGATATGATTGGCTATTTGATGGTTTGGGGGTTAGATTTCCTGCGTTTCTGGGGTTGTGAGGCGCTGTATGGAGGCTTTGGCTGTCTGGTTGTGGATGTGTCGCCCGTGTGCCTGGCGAGGAGCGAGGGAGTTAACTCCTGATGTCATCCCCTCGCCTCCATCTGGTCCCGGTAGCAGAAGCAGCTGTTCTCCTGCGTCTGGAGTGTCAGCTCCTCTGGTAGCTGCTGTGTGTAATTACAGTGGAAAATCGCTCCCCGCAAAGTCCTCAAAAAAAGCCAAGATTCTCTTCTTTGAACCACGTCCCGGCCCTTCTTGTACGATACCTGGGCTCTGCGATGTGTCCGCGCCGTCTCCTGTTATGGGCAGGGTCCGCGCTCCGGGTGTTATGGGCAGGGTCCGCGCTCCGGGTGTTATGGGCAGGGTCCGCGCTCCGGGTGTTATGGGCAGGGTCCGCGCTCCGGGTGTTATGGGCAGGGTCCGCGCTCCGGGTGTTATGGGCAGGGTCCGCGCTCCGGGTGTTATGGGCAGGGTCCGCGCGCCGGGTGTTATGGGCAGGGTCCGCGCGCCGGGTGTTATGGGCAGGGTCCGCGCTCCGGGTCACCACGTCCCATCCGAGGTGTAAACTGGGATTAGCGGCCGGTGACTGTCCTCTGTCCTCTGCCCTCAGACTTATCGGCTTTCGCTGCCTTGTGCTGCTATTTCCAGGTCGGGCATGCTGATCAAATGAGCCGCGCTGGGGAAGATCTCACGTCGGGGAATTGCTTTTTGGGCAGTTGTCCTGCGGAGTCTCAACGCTGATCCGGATACTCGTGATTCTGCTTTGAGCTTAGAGCCACATTAATGGTGTAGCCCTTTAATTAAAGGAGTATTCCACTCTCTGAATGCGTTGCTTGCTCTGTTGTTTTTTTTTTTTTTTGGGGGGGGGTTGTAGACCAGATTTAGCGCAGGAGTGCGCACATTCCCTTCTTCTTTGTCTCTGCCCCGGCTCAGTGTCTCTGCTCTGCTCCTATTAATATTTTGAGTGTAAGGCCTTTAGCGTCCCACCCTGCGGACCCCCGCTGCTTGTGGGAAGCCTAAGCCTCAGGCTCTATTCTCAAGCATTCCTAAATTCGGACATATCCCCATCCTCCATTGGCATCGTGCCTAATTGATCCGTTACTTGTGCTTTCTCATTTTTTTCCTTCGGATGTATTGGGCTGAGGAGTGGACGTCCTCGAGCTCAGTGACATGGAGACCAGGGCTCCCGGTGACACCACCACCATGGGGGGCAGAGGATGTGGAAACCAGATGATGTGTTGTCAGCAGCAGAGCTGGAAATGGGAGAGCGTAGGGCAAGACGAGGCGGTAGTCAGCCAGCTCCCAACATTAATGCTGCGCTTCTGGTGTGATACACAGGGCAGGGGTAGTACAGTCTGCTTTCATTAGATGAGGGGCAGTGGTGGTCAGCCAGCTCCCAACATTAATGCTGCGCTTCTGGTGTGATACACAGGGCAGGGGTAGTACAGTCTGCTTTCATTAGATGAGGGGCAGTGGTGGTCAGCCAGCTCCCAACATTAATGCTGCGCTTCTGGTGTGATACACAGGGCAGGGGTAGTACAGTCTGCTTTCATTAGATGAGGGGCAGTGGTGGTCAGCCAGCTCCCAACATTAATGCTGCGCTTCTGGTGTGACACACAGGGCAGGGGTAGTACAGTCTGCTTTCATTAGATGAGGGGCAGTGGTGGTCAGCCAGCTCCCAACATTAATGCTGCGCTTCTAGTGTGACACACAGGGCAGGGGTAGTACAGTTTTTCATTAGATGAGGGGCAGTGGTGGTCAGCCAGCTCCCAACATTAATGCTGCGCTTCTGGTGTGATACACAGGGCAGGGGTAGTACAGTCTGCTTTCATTAGATGAGGGGCAGTGGTGGTCAGCCAGCTCCCAACATTAATGCTGCGCTTCTAGTGTGACACACAGGGCAGGGGTAGTACAGTCTTTCATTAGATGAGGGGCAGTGGTGGTCAGCCAGCTCCCAACATTAATGCTGCGCTTCTGGTGTGATACACAGGGCCAAGAGTAGTACAGTCTGCTTTCATTAGATAAGGGGCAGTGGTGGTCAGCCAGCTCCCAACATTAATGCTGCGCTTCTTGTGTGACACACAGGGCAGGGGTAGTACAGTCTGCTTTCATTAGATGAGGGGCAGTGGTGGTCAACCAGCTCCCAACATTAATGCTGCGCTTCTAGTGTGACACAAAGGGCCAGGGGTAGTACAGTCGGGTTTCATTAGTGGAGGGGCAGTAGATATCTGCTAGTTCCCAACATTAATACTGTGCTCACAAGTTGCGCTTCTTGTGTGACACACGGGGACATGGATAATGGCTTTCAATAGTCAAGGAGCAGTGAATGTCAGCCAGCTCCCAACATTAATGCTGCGCTCACAAGCTGCGCTTCTTGTGTGAGACACAGGGCCGTGGATAATACAGTCGGCTTTCAGTAGTCAAGGAGCAGTGAATGTCAGCCAGTTCCCAACATTAATGCTGTGCTCACAAGTAGTGCTTCTTGTGTAACAAACGGGGCCATGGGTAATACGGTTGGCTTTCAATACTTGAGGAGCAGTGGTTATCAGCCAGCTCCCAACATTAATGCTGTGCTCATAATTTGCGCTTCATGTGTGACACACGGGGCCAGGGGTAGTACAGTTGGCTATCATTAGATGAGCGGCAGTGGTTGTCAGCCAGTTTCCAACATTAATGCTGCGCTTACAAGTTGCGCTTCTTGTGTAATTCTCCCCCCCCCCCCCCAATCTCTGGTTCTGCAGGCGGCAGGTTTTATCAGATGGATCTCATCCGGGTTCACTTACTTTCGTTTTTGCTAAAGCAAGTGAATCTTGGTGAGGTCCAGCTGATCAAAACCTGCCGAACCGGGGCTTTGGGATAAAAGAAAATCACACAAGAAGCACAACTTGTGAGCGCAGCATTAATGTTGGGAGCTGGCTGCAACCACTGCCCCATATCTGATGAAAGCCAACTGTACTACCTGTGTGTAGATTGCAGGCTCTGCGGGAAATTTTCTAAATCATAACCTACACACAAGTACTACAATCGGCTTTCATCAGAGATGGGGCAGTGGTTGTCAGCCAGCTCCCAACATTAATCCTGCGCTCACAAGTTACGCTTCTTGTGTGATTTTTCTATTTTTTTTTATTTTTTTTTTTCACCCTAAAGCTCCAGTACGACAGGTTTTGATCAACCGGACCTCTTCCAGGTTCACTTGCTTGGTTGGCGAGTTAAAAAAAAAAAAAAAAATAATTCCCTAAGAGCTCAGAATCTACACACGGGGCCATAAGTGGTACAGTCTGCTTTCATTAGACGAGGGGCAGTGGTTGTCAGCCAGCTCCCAAGATTAATCCTGCGCTCACAAGTTGCGCTTTTTGTGACACATGGGGCCAGGGGTAGTACAGCCAGCTTTTATGAGATGAGGGGCAGTGGTTGTCAGCCAGCCCCAACATTAATCCTGCGCTCACAAGTTGCGCTTCTTGTTTGACACACGGGGCCAGGGGTAGTACAGCCAGCTTTTATGAGATGAGGGGCAGTTGTTGTCAGCCAGCCCCAACATTAATCCTGCGCTCACAAGTTGCGCTTCTTGTGTGACACGCGGGGCCAGGGGTAGTACAGCCAGATTTTATGAGATGAGGGGCAGTGGTTGTCAGTCAGCCCCAACATTAATCCTGCGCTCACAAGTTGCGCTTCTTGAGTGATATTTTTTATTTTTTTGTCGACGCTCCGGTTCGGCAGGTTTAATCAGCCCGACCTCATCCAGGGTTCGGTTGCTTTTGTTAGTGATTTCGAAAATTCCCCGCAGAGCTTGCAATCTACACACACGGGGCCATAGGTAGCACAGTCGGCTTTCGTTAGATGAGGGGCTGTGTACATCATCGTGTCTTGCAGATTATCATCACAGGGGTAGGGAGCGGTTTTCTAGGAATATTCGCAGCAGTGGTAAAGTGAAACCCCCTCCTGCACACGTCTGCACTTACGAAACAGAAGCGAAGTTGCACAACGTGAGGAATGAGGCCGGGACGGGACGGGAGCACCTGGAGACAGTCGGGGGGCGGCCAGCCATCGTCACTCAGATATTGCCCGAGTCTCGTCTCCTGCAGAGCCTGGCCATTGTAGGGACAGTAGGTCTTATCGCATTGTGACATCTATTGCTCCCTGTTATCAGCCATTTCAGGGTCTGATCACTGCTGTTATACATTATTTGCAAACTAACAAGTCCAACTTCTGCTTCTTTATTCGTTCGCGGAGGATGTGAAGACAGAAATGGTGATGGGGCAGTAACCTCTGGGCCCCTCTGTTCATTGCCCCAACCGGGCCACTGGTGGGGTTTTTCCTGTTTTTTTGTTGTTGTTGTTTTTTTTTTGTTTTTTGTTTTTTTTTCTCTTCTGCTGCCGACGTTTATTTTTTTTGGATATTATTTTTAGGCCTTTTCCATTTTATTAATAGTCTGCGGAAATTAACTCTCCGCGCATCCTGTGATCGCAAATCCAGCGTCAACTTCACGAAAGTGCGGCTGCTCCCCCCCCCCGTCCGAGGCTTTGTCTCATTGTAGCCTTCTCGTATGTCGGATGTTTACCTCCGGGCCGCCGAATAACAGGAAAGGGGGCATTGTGTGCTCATTAGTAAGGCACTGCGAGATCTCCTCACGGTGATAGGGACTCCCCGGAAGAAAGACGTCTTCTCCAAGAACGGACTCCACGTTACACCGTGGACTTGTTCTCTAGTCACATCCAGAGCTGCGTTTACCAGTGGAGTTTACACTTTTATTCTCGAGCAGGGGTTGTCAAGACCAGCAAAATTATTGGAAAATGAGCGGAAATTGGTGTAAAATATGAAAAAAATCGCTACTCGCCCTCCCCAATTAATCCAGCGTTGGCCTGATTCACACCATTCACCACTATGGTTATTGACTGGCGGATCCGGCGTTTCCAGTGGGACGGGACACACAGACCAATGGGGACAGGGTATTCTGCAGAATGGGAGCTGTGGGGGAGGGTCGCTATCCATTCTTCAGAATCTGAGATTTTATCGTCTAGGCGTCCCCTTTAAGAATGCAAATTTTAACACTGCCTTCAAGATCTCTGCTTGCTGTTGGTGAATGGAAACCTTGAGCAATCAGGAGACGTTAGGGCTTCATTCACCCGTTTCCATTAAAATCCACCAAAAACTGACCCATTTTCTCTTGCGCGCTTTATATTCCCATAGACTTCAAGGGAAGAGTCCGGTGTGCAAAATCGGAATAATACATGAACTGAATTGAGCGGAAGAGTCGCATGGGTCCGATGTGACCGGTTCCATTAAACCCGGTGTACCGGATGCAGATGACACGCAAAAATGGAAAAATGAGAGTACCGCTATTCATTTTAGCCCCTCAATAGAAGCCAAGAATTCACTGATACATTGTGACAAACTGCAGCTGTGTGAACAGGTCTAAAGCCGGCCATTCAAGTTAATGGCTTTTGGCAGACTGCGGACACCCGTACCCAGGGGCTCTCGTCCTGCCCCCCCCCTGCACATTGGCTCTCATCCTGCCCCCTCCCGTGCACAGGGGCTCTCGTCCTGCCCCCCCCCTGCACATAGGCTCTCATCCTGCCCCCTCCCGTGCACAGGGGCTCTCGTCCTGCGCCCCCCTCCCGTGCACACAGGGGCTCTCGTCCTGCGTCCCCCTCCCGTGCACACAGGGGCTCTCGTCCTGCGCCCCCCTCCCGTGCACACAGGGGCTCTCGTCCTGCGCCCCCCCTCCCGTGCACACAGGGGCTCTCGTCCTGCTCCCCCCCCCCTTCCGTGCACACAGGGGCTCTCGTCCTGCGCCCCCCCCTCCCGTGCACAGGGGCTCTCGTCCTGCGCCCCCCCTCCCGTGCACAGGGGCTCTCGTCCTGCGCCCCCCTCCCCCCTCCCGTGCACACAGGGGCTCTCGTCCTGCGCCCCCCTCCCGTGCACAGGGGCTCTCGTCCTGCGCCCCCCCCAATCATGTACAGGGGCTCTCGTCCTGCGCGCCCCCCCCCCCCCCATCATGTACAGGGGCTCTCGTCCTGCGCCCCCCCCATCATGTACAGGGGCTCTCGTCCTGCGCCCCCTCCCATCATGTACAGGGGCTCTCGTCCTGCGCGCCCCCCCCCCCCATCATGTATAGGGGCTCTCGTCCTGCGCGCCCCCCCCCCATCATGTATAGGGGCTCTCGTCCTGCGCCCCCCCATCATGTATAGGGGCTCTCGTCCTGCGCCCCCCCATCATGTATAGGGGCTCTCGTCCTGCACCCCCCCATCATGTATAGGGGCTCTCGTCCTGCGCCCCCCCCCCCCCCATCATGCACAGGGGCTCTTGTCCTGCGCCCCCCCCCCTCCCATCATGTACAGGGGCTCTTGTCCTGCGCCCCCCCCTCCCATCATGTACAGGGGCTCTTGTCCTGCGCCCCCCCCTCCCATCATGTACAGGGGCTCTCGTCCTGCGCCCCCCCCCTTCATGTACAGGGGCTCTCGTCCTGCGCCCCCTCCCCCATCATGCACAGGGGCTCTCGTCCTGGCCCCGCCCCGTACACAGGGGCGCTCGTCCTGCGGACCCCTTCTGCGTTCTCAGAGAAAGCTGTCGCTGTCATGTCAGCTGGCAGCTCATCTCAACAAGCACCAGGCGATGTCAGTCCGAGATCTGGTGCTGGATCGGTATTTTCCCCGAGGATCCGTTGTCCGGGCCCCATACACATTTGTATTTCAGGCCTTAAGTTGGGTGAGTGTTTCCATTAGAAGACAGAAAGCGGAGATCTTGACCCGGAGTGTATCAGAAAGTTTTTGCTTTTTTCGTTTCTGCCCCTAGGGTCACTCGAAGACGCAGGTGATCCCGTCATCGCAGTCACTGTGTACAATCCCGCAACAAATCGAGCCTTATAAGTGCAGCGCGCAGCGAGCGCAGGGTTTTACAGGCTGTGCCTGTTTATCAGAGGCCCGGTTTACAGGCCTAGTAAAAGGCGGCTTTTCTCTGTAGCCTCTCCCTGCGTTCCATCATCTACGGCTTTATACGTTTTATATTGCAGATGACCTCACCGCCAGATCATCCACAGCCGCCAACTGATACATGGTAACTAACGGGACGGCACGGACACATCCGCAATCTGACTCCAAAACCACATGTTTCCATTTGCTTACAGCAAGCAGGGATCTTACATGGTTATGGGGAGAGAGAGGATTTTAGGTCCCCCATATTTGCATCATGGTAGAAAAAAAAACAAATGGTCACGTCCCCCTGTTGTGGATGACACGTCCGGGGATGTCGCACAGATCAGTGCTATGAATGTGGCATTGTGCTGCACATCGGGGCTGTGTGATGTGGGAACCTCGGATGGTGAAGGTCGGGGGTATGAATGCATTGTTCACGCCCGCACGCCCTGCGCATAGTTTCCAGCGTGCACACATACGCTCGCGTGTTGACATCTGCTGGCACAGGTCCGTCCTGTTCCAGGTCCCCAGCACATACCTGTACGGCACTGATCCGACCAGCAAACACTGCTCCATTCATGCCGTGTAATGCCGCCGACTACAACCACACCGCCCAGGCCGGATCACCGCTATATGACAGGCAGGAGGAGACGTTATCTGCAGGCTGTGACCGGAGATACAAGTGTGCAGACTATCCTGCCATGGACGCACAGGTGCACCGGATCATCATGAAACCCGCACCTGTGCGTCCATCACATCACCAGACCTAAGTATAAGCAATGAAGGGATTAAAGGATTGTGGGGTCCTCTGTCACTTCTGTGCCGACACTTCCCTACTTCCCAGGGTCCAGCGATGATGATGTATCTGCAAAATATTTGACCGCTGCAGCCAATCATTACGGACACAGTCAGGCCCAACCCGTTCCATGCGGGAATCACCCAACCAACGAGCAAAACTTTTATTCAGCAGATAATTGCGTTATTCATTCCGGCCATAAAATCGCCGTTTTCGGCAGCAAATCACTTAGGTGTAAACAGGACATGTGCTGCCGATAACATGTTTTATGCTCCTGCTTTAACGACCAACCTTTCAGATCAGCCATAAAGCGACGGCCGATTTGCTTTGCGTGTCTCTTAAATAGGCGGTTGTTTAACAGCAGCGATTGGGGCAAAGTGTAAATGGATTAATAGATACTTGTAAAAAAATAAATATATATATATACACATACAGTTAGGTCCAGAAATATTTGGACAGTGACACAAGTTTTGTTATTTTAGCTGTTTACAAAAACATGTTCAGAAATACAATTATATATATAATATGGGCTGAAAGTGCACACTCCCAGCTGCAATATGAGAGTTTTCACATCCAAATCGGAGAAAGGGTTTAGGAATCATAGCTCTGTAATGCATAGCCTCCTCTTTTTCTAGGGACCAAAAGTAATTGGACAAGGGACTCTAAGGGCTGCAATTAACTCTGAAGGCGTCTCCCTCGTTAACCTGTAATCAATGAAGTAGTTAAAAGGTCTGGGGTTGATTACAGGTGTGTGGTTTTGCATTTGGAAGCTGTTGCTGTGACCAGACAACATGCGGTCTAAGGAACTCTCAATTGAGGTGAAGCAGAACATCCTGAGGCTGAAAAAAAAGAAAAAATCCATCAGAGAGATAGCAGACATGCTTGAAGTAGCAAAATCAACAGTCGGGTACATTCTGAGAAAAAAGGAATTGACTGGTGAGCTTGGGAACTCAAAAAGGCCTGGGCGTCCACGGATGACAACAGTGGTGGATGATCGCCGCATACTTTCTTTGCTGAAGAAGAACCCGTTCACAACATCAACTGAAGTCCAGAACACTCTCAGTGAAGTAGGTGTATCTGTCTCTAAGTCAACAGTAAAGAGAAGACTCCATGATAGTAAATACAAAGGGTTCACATCTAGATGCAAACCATTCATCAATTCCAAAAATAGACAGGCCAGAGTTACATTTGCTGAAAAACACCTCATGAAGCCAGCTCAGTTCTGGAAAAGTATTCTATGGACAGATGAGACCAAGATCAACCTGTACCAGAATGATGGGAAGAAAAAAGTGTGGAGAAGAAAGGGAACGGCACATGATCCAAGGCACACCACATCCTCTGTAAAGCATGGTGGAGGCAACGTGATGGCTTGGGCATGCATGGCTTTCAATGGCACTGGGTCACTTGTGTTTATTGATGACATAACAGCAGACAAGAGTAGCCGGATGAATTCTGAAGTGTACCGGGATATACTTTCATCCCAGATTCAGCCAAATGCCGCAAAGTTGATCGGACGGCGCTTCATAGTACAGATGGACAATGACCCCAAGCATACAGCCAAAGCTACCCAGGAGTTCATGAGTGCAAAAAAGTGGAACATTCTGCAATGGCCAAGTCAATCACCAGATCTTAACCCAATTGAGCATGCATTTCACTTGCTCAAATCCAGACTTAAGACGGAAAGACCCACAAACAAGCAAGACCTGAAGGCTGCGGCTGTAAAGGCCTGGCAAAGCATTAAGAAGGAGGAAACCCAGCGTTTGGTGATGTCCATGGGTTCCAGACTTAAGGCAGTGATTGCCTCCAAAGGATTCGCAACAAAATATTGAAAATAAAAACATTTTGTTTGGGTTTGGTTTATTTGTCCAATTACTTTTGACCTCCTAAAATGTGGAGTGTTTGTAAAGAAATGTGACAATTCCTACAATTTCTATCAGATATTTTTGTTCAAACCTTCAAATTAAACGTTACAATCTGCACTTGAATTCTGTTCCAATATGGTGGCATGCAGAGCCCAACTCGCGAAAATTGTGTCACTGTCCAAATATTTCTGGACCTAACTGTATGTATATATAAAATAAATAATATATTATTATTATAAAATATTTATTTTTATGTTTTTATATTATAAAATATTTATTTTTGTTTTTATATTAATATAAAATTATTTTTTATTTTATATATTTTTATTTTATTATATATTTTTTTATATATTTAGATATATTTTTATATATTATATATTTTTATATATTTCTATATATCTGATATTATTTTGATATATATAAAAATATATATAATAATTATATTTTAATAACTGAATTTTTAATAAATTTTTCAAAGCATACAGAAAAAAAAATAATGGATGTACTCCACTAACATGTGAGCAATTAGCAGAAGACCATGTATCAGGATATACCGTATATTATTTTTTTTATTGGGTTCAGACGAAAAATTTATTTTTGTTTTACAGTTTTAATATCTTTGCTTGCTGTCATTTAATTCTGCTCAATAAATAACCCCTTGAAAATAAATCTATTGGCTGACATGGTATTGCCCCTTTTTAAGACACAACCAGGTCTGGATAAAGTAAAAAAAAAAATATTAAAAAAAATAATTGGGGTGGGGGGGTGAAATCTTAGTTGGGAAAGGCAAGAGAAGGGTTAACTCGGAGAGATGTCAGCATATGTAGGAAATGTGAGAATCCTTGTGGCCGGCCCGGGGGTATCAGAACTGGGTCCATCTGGATGTAGCGCGCCCCTGGATGAGGCTGATGGGGGGCGAGCGAGCCTGTGATGGAGCCGCGTCTGCCGTCCGCTCGCAGAATGGCCTTATAAGGACACAGACGGACCCCGCTCTCTGGTGGAATCTCGGCTTTTCTGTGTGCGCTTGAAGCAGACAGATTAGTTATTTTGGGTATAAGGTCGTGTTCCAATTACACCCTCCTTCCCAGGCATTTGTTTTGGGGAAATTTAGAGGAAGGGGGGAGGATTAACCCCTTCCTCAGTGTCTTAAAACATTAGCCCATATATCATACTTTTACCCCTAAACTGATATCTGTGTGATTTTAGTGGAGCAGCCAGCGCCGTTGTATGAGGACGGACCCCGGCGACCCGAGCCTTGCTGCCTCCAGGTCTCCAGCGACCGGACGTCTGCTCTTCTCATTCAAGTCCGGTCGCTGCGTCTCGATGCCTCGCTTCCTCCATGACGCCTTCACTTTCCAAAGGAGGAGCACGTGTATGGTTTTCTTTCATATTTGAGGCCATCGACGTCAAAAATGCCCCCAGACTCTGCCTCTTGCATTTGCCTTTCTTACCTGGAGAGGCGACACTTAAACACTGCACTTAGAAAATATTGCATGATGACTATTGGGGGTGGGGGGAAAAGTCCCCCCCCCCCCTTTCCATTCCCAGTAGTTACTTTTCCCCACCAGCCGCAGTAGTAACGTTCCCCCACCGGCCCCAGTAGTAACGTTCCCCCACCGGCCCCAGTAGTAACGTTCCCCCACCGGCCCCAGTAGTGTAACGTTCCCCCACCGGCCCCAGTAGTAACGTTCTCCCCCACCGGCCCCAGTAGTAACGTTCCCCCCCACCAGCCCCAGTAGTAACGTTCCCCCCACCAGCCCCAGTAGTAACGTTCCCCCCACCAGCCCCAGTAGTAACGTTCCCCCCACCAGCCCCAGTAGTAACGTTCCCCCCACCAGCCCCAGTAGTAACGTTCCCCCCACCAGCCCCAGTAGTAACGTTCCCCCACCAGCCCCAGTAGTAACGTTCCCCCACCAGCCCCAGTAGTAACGTTCCCCCCAGTAGTAACGTTCCCCCCACCAGTAACGTTTCTCACCAGCCCCAGTAGTAAACCCCCCCCCCCCCATCCCCAGTAGTAACACCCCCCCCCATCTCCAGTAGTAACCCCCACCCATCCCCGGTAGTAACTTCCCCCCCCCCCCCCCCCCCCATCCCCAGTAGTGACTCCTCCCCCCCCATCTCCAGTAGTAACTGTTATCGCTGGGGAGGGGGGGGGAGTTCACAAGTGATGACGTGATTTTCTGTGAAAACCCCCAAAATTCACAAATAAAGGCCATAGGATGCACACCAGATCAGAAGAAAGAAATTTGCCAAGGATGATCCTTGTGCCCCCCCCCCCCCTTCTGAAAACACGCGGAGAAGACTCATCAGGCCTCTGATTAGTCAGATTGCTTACATTGCTTACATATCTGTAGTAGCTGTATTAGTGGCGCTATTATCCTCCACACTGCATTGTGTATATAGGTCATTACGGAAGAATGTCACTAATGTTACGGCACTACTATATAGGCCACTCGATGGTTGTTACGCTGCTGTATAACTCCGGAGGGAAGATTTCAGAGTCGCTGATGCTGGTTATAGAGCAGCTCTCTCCATTGCTGGGTTCTTGGCTCCGACACATGGTTTATTTTGCCAACAGAATACAAAAAATTCACTTTGACAGATGGAGTCAAAAATTTGCATGTTTCGTATTGTCCCTGGCTTCATCAGGGGCACCATCTTTCGGGGGTTTCGCCTACAAGGCTTCATCAGAGGCAAGAACTGGTCTCAGATGTGGTGAAACCCCGAGGTGAGGACCTTCAATCAATATGATGGTTACCCATCCAAAGCAGTTTGGTGGATTTGTACGTTACGTCTCTTTTGACCGGGGTTAGAGGAAATGCCTAATGTTTAGAAAGCTCCCTTCACTTTTTGCCTCGGGCGTTGCTGAGCTGTCGGTGAAGTCTCACGCTCTTCAGTCATCCATCATCCCCCGCTTCTGTCTTTCAAAGAGGCCTCTTCCTCGCAGCCGGCATCGTGACATACAGATTAGCAAGTTCTTCAGCCTCGTTACTTGGAAATCTCATTTCTTCTTTATATGTCAGTATGACCATCACTGACAGTCTCCATGGATGTAAGGGAGCAACGGTAATTATCACACCTAGATGAATGGCAGGTGACTGTGACAGTAAGCCACGCCACTGCAAGACGGAGCCATCACCACCCGCAGGACCGAGGCATTTATATCTGCTGTAAATTATATAACTGTTATTAGAGTGTGTGGTCCTCTCCCTCCTGTACTGCTGCCTGTGCTATGACCATATGTACTTATAGTATTACCTGCATACCCGAGGGAAGAGGCATAACCTGCTCACCCAACTGTACTGACTATAATATCATTATATACAAGAATACAACTACTAGAATACTGCCCCTATGTACAAGAATATAACTACTATAATACTGCCCCTATGTACAAGAATATAACTACTATAATACTGCCCCTATGTACAAGAATATAACTACTATAATACTGCCCCCTATATACAAGAATATAACTACTATAATACTGCCCCTATGTACAAGAATATAACTACTATAATACTGCTCCTATATACAAGAATATAACTACTATAATACTGCGCCCTATGTACAAGAATATAACTACTATAATACTGCTCCTATGTACAAGAATATAACTACTATAATACTGTCCCTATGTACAAGAATATAACTACTATAATACTGCCCCTATGTGCAGGAATATAACTGCTATAATACTGCCCCCTATATACAAGAATATAACTACTATAATACTGCCCCCTATATACAAGAATATAACTACTATAATACTGCCCCTATGTACAAGAATATAACTACTATAATACTGCCCCCTATGTGCAGGAATATAACTGCTATAATACTGCTCCCTATATACAAGAATATAACTACTATAATACTGCCCCCTATATACAAGAATATAACTACTATAATACTGCCCCCTATATACAAGAATATAACTACTATAATACTGCCCCCTATGTGCAGGAATATAACTGCTATAATACTGCTCCTAGTCCTGGTTTGCACATTGTGGTTGTGGATGGCGTTCTCCTGTGCGCTGTGCAGTCAGTATTCGGATAGTCGGAGGAGCGCACATCAGAATGAGAATGTCGTCTGCTTTGTGTCGGTCTCTGGGTCGGGCAGTGTCGTGTAACCAGGGATGCCTCCGCAGACTTTCATCCCCTGTGTGCAGAGGCCGGCGAGCTGGATTACAATAATGAAAGCTTTATTCTTCGCTGCTCCTGAGGCCCCCCCCCTCTCTCGTCGCTGTTTGTGTCGCTCTTTCCTAGCCTGCTCTGATGACCCTTGTTGTTCGGTGGAGGACTCCTTTCCAAATCGGCCTCCATGTGTAAAGGCCTTTGGCAGCGCTCTGGCTGCCAGTGTGTGAGGCGGGGAGGGCCGGCCAGTGTGAAAATGCCGCTGCTTCCCTCCATTTGACCTTTCTGGAAGGAAGAAGCCGATGTGTTATAGCTTCTCCCGGAGACTGTAGTAACCTGTGTAGATGCCTCCATGCATGACACGGGCTTGTAGCATCTGGTACCGTTCACCAAACCGGTTTGTCCAGTTGGGTTTGTGAGATGTTAAACATCTGAGCCGTTGCTTCCCCTGTGCGGTGGAAACCTGTAACTAATCAGAAACCATCAGATCAAAGGTGCCTGGATATGGCTGTCCTCTGAGTGACACTTCCTGACCGCTACTTCTCCAAACCCTGAGCTTCTGTTGTTAATGTAGAGGGGAGAAGTCGCAGTTAAGAGGTGTTCGGCAGGAGAACAAAATAATTGGACAATTTAGTCTTGATAGCAGTTTATACCGTGAACCTATGACCTCTCCGATAGTGCAGTGTTTTTGGTTGAAAGTGGGGAGTATGCATGGAAATTAGCTTAAAAATGCATTGGGGCGTGTCTATGCACTTGGGTACATGGACACGCCCCTAATGCACTCCCAGGAAAGGCAGTAGGACATATCTTTGGTGAGCAATCAATACACGACTCTAATTATTGACATATTTCTGGACCAAATATGGGTCTATATGTCTTTCGAATGGCGGCTATTTCGAGATGTGACCCTCTCCTTTTGGAAATCCTTTCCACCAGATTACTCTTAAAGGGGTTGTCCAGGCGTAAAGGGGGTTTGGAACTGTAAAAGTAACACTTTGATACTCTCCTTCCGGCACCCCCTATCTCAGGCCGTTCCATTGTCTACGTTGACCCAAAAGGAGAAGATTCCTTTGTTCCAATGGCAGCAGGGACCGCTGCAGCCAATCACAGGTGACATGAGCCATCACGAAAAGTGAGTTCTCCAGGAATCTAAGAGATACCAGTGGTTCCCTTTTTAGTAATTTCCTTATCCATACCGCTTTGCACTCGCTGTAGACCAGCGCAGCGTGTCCTCTGGTGAAATCTGGTGCCACGTGATCAGGCTGACGTAAGCGATGTATCTATAGATAACACGTTCAGCTCATTACGGACTTAGAAGGTTTAGCTGCGGGTCACGCTGCCGTCAGTCCATGGTTTTAGAGGCCAGTCGGACAAATCTGTCTTATTTTGTCAGGACTTTTCTCAAGCATTTGGCAGAGTCCCAACTTTCCCCTGAAGGTAGATAACGAAGGATTGAACATGTTGGATTCGATATGCCTACTCCATAGTGGAGACAAACCACTACCAGACCTTTATCCTCTCCCCTCCACAAGAGAGTCATATATTGTAATACTCAAAAGCTTTTTGGGAGCCAAAATTAATGATTTTTTACAACAAAGGAAAATCCGGCAAAATCAAATTCCATCGTCCTTGTAAGTATCGGTAAATCATCACCAGATTTATCAATAGAAATGGAAGTCCTCAATCTAGTGATGGCGGTGGCGGCAACAATCACAGTGGTCATTGGGGAAAAAGGGTTCACTGGTTGTATTTCCACCTTTGGGCCCGATCTCCATCTCCCATTGAGCATGCAATAGGTTCGGATATTAAAATCTGCTTCCACTCCTATGGGCACAGGGGAGTCCATCTAATCTATTCATATACTGATCTGGAAAAAAATAAGAGACCACTGTGAAGTTTTCTAAAAATCATCTTCTCTACATGTCTGACAGCCTTTCCAGTGTCAGTTAAATTCCACCCAGAGTACAGACTGGCAGAGGGCGAAAGAGACTGTCCACTGACCGGGATGACCGTCATCTTATTCGAATGTCACTCAGGAACTACAGGATGACCTCAAGTGACCTACAAAAGGAATGGCAGCTGGGGTGAAGTGCACGGCAAGAACAGTTCATAACGGGCTCCTAGAGGTAGGGCTCAAGTCATGTAAAGCTAGAAAAAAGCCCTTCATCAATGAGAAGCAAAGAAGAGCCAGGCTGAAGTTTGTCAAAGACCATAAGGATTGGACCATAGAGGCCTGGAGTAAGGTCTTCTCTGATGAGTCTAATTTTCAGCTTTACCCAACAACCTGGTCGTCTCTAATAGTTAGATGGAGACCTGGAGAGGCGTACAAGCCACAGTGTCTTGCACCCACTGTGAAATTTAGAGAAGGATCGGTGACGTTCTGGGGATGATTCAGCAAGGCTGGAATTGGGCAGATTAAACTGATAAAGAATGAAGCCGCATACAAGATTATCCTGGAAAAGCAGTTTATTCCTTCTGCTCGGGCAATGTTCCCCAACTCTGATGACTGTTTTTTCCAGCAGGACAATGCGCCATGCCACACAGCTCGGTCAATCAATGTGTAGATGAAGGACCACCACATCAAAACCCTGTCATGGCCAGCCCATTCTACAGACCTGAACCCCATTGAAAACCTCTGGAATGTAATCAAGAGGTAGATGGATAGTCACAAGCCGTCAAAGAAGAACTGCTTACATTTTTGCACCAGGAGTGGCATAAGGTCACCCAAAAGCCGTGTGAAGACTGGTGGAAAGCAGCCAAGACTCATGAAAGCTGGGATTAATAATCATGGTTATTCCACAAAATATTGATTTCTGAATCTTCCTGAGGTAAAATATTATTAGTATTGTTGTTTCTAAATGATTTTGGCCATGTTTTCTTTCCATTATTTGTGCATTGTTTTGTTATTTTTCACCATTTCTCATTTTCAGAAAATAAATACAAAATTTATGGGTTGGAAATTCGGAGACGTCGTCAGGAGTTTATAGAATAAGAGAAAAATCCGAAAAACTGACAATTGTGCCGCGGTCTCTTAATTTTTGCCAGGGCTGTGTATCAGATACGTGATGTGCAATGTCGGTAGCGGCTTCTCCATTATTGCGTGCTCTGTTGGGTGACGTTTCGTTGACTCGATGTCTTTCTGTTCTTTCGCAGCCCACCACTCTACCGCAGGGGACGATCAACATGAACCAGTGCACGGACGTCATAGATGGGGAGAGCCGGACTGGACAGAAGTTCTCCTTGTGCATCATGACCCCAGAAGAACACTTTATCAGGGCGGAGAACAAAGAAATAATCAATGGGTGAGTGATGGGTGCAGCGCAGAAAAGACCATCGACCCCGGAGCTATGGTGGTTGCAGAGCGGACATGGCTTTAGTGGCTGCTTCCTGACATTGAGATTGTCACTTGTGTATTTTGCTTCCTTGCTGTATATATTTGTACTCCTCGGTATGGTGGGATGGCATCGAATGTAATCTGTGTACACCAGTCCCCTTTTATAACAGTAGGAGCAGTGTGTGCAGGTGTGCTGGGTCCGCTCCAAGCCGTGCTCGCCCGCAAGCTGCTCACAATGGGGACATTGTGTCTGATGCTTTGTTCTCGGGAGACACCCAGAGATTATAAACTCCGCTGCCAGCCGCAGCCAAACTACCGGATCCTGACCCGTGCACCCACTGCTGCGTCTACCGGAGGCTGTGCCCTGAGACCTATATACCCACTGCTATGTCTACCAGGGGCTATGCCCTGAGACCTATATACCCACTGCTATGTCTACCAGGGGCTGTGCCCTGAGACCTATATACCCACTGCTATGTCTACCAGGGGCTGTGCCCTGAGACCTATATACCCACTGCTATGTCTACCAGGGGCTGTGCCCTGAGACCTATATACCCACTGCTGTGTCTTCCGGGGTCTGTGCCCTGAGACCTATATACCCACTGCTGCGTCTACCGGGGTCTGTGCCCTGAGACCTATATACCCACTGCTGTGTCTTCCGGGGTCTGTGCCCTGAGACCTATATACCCACTGCTGCATCTACCGGGGTCTGTGCCCTGAGACCTATATACTCACCTATCTCCGGTGTGTGCCCACTTCATACTTTCCTATACCATACATATTTCCTCCGGGATGTGAAGCCTCCTCTCACCTTACTGTGTTATGTGCAATCTGTGTCTCTATTTCTAGCTTTGTTTACGCCGGTGTCTGTGCGCTCATCACTGCCGCCCTCAATCCATCCACCGGCAAGCTCATCCCTCTCCATTTATTCGTGTGCCCGTCTCTCCTGAACTGTGCCCATCTCTCATTTGTTTTCTCTCTCCCAGTATCTGCTTTCCCAGGACACATTTTGCTCTCTTGCTCCCCGCTCTGCCCCCCCGCTCTGCCCCCCCCGCTCTGCGCCCCGCCCCGCTCTGCGCCCCACTCTGCGCCCCGCCTCCCCCCCCCCGCTCTGCGCCCCGCTCTGCGCCCCGCTCTGCCCCCCCCGCTCTGCCCCCCGCTCTGCGCCCCGCTCTCTCTCAGAGACCCTCTTCTCTGTGTGTTTGTGTTTCAGATGCTTCACCTCACGTTGTATAATTCCTGTCCATCTCTTTCCACGGTCGGATGTTCTCCTGTAAATTCTCTTCGCGCTCTCCTTTTCCTGCCTCTGTAACATCAGTAAGCGCTGAGCTTCACCGATCTTCTCTTTTCTCTTGCACTTCCTTATTCTTTCCTACTGTACTCTTCTTCCTCCATTAGTTCCCCCCACTATATTTACTCTCCCCTCTTTTGCCCGCCTCCTTCCACCTCTCCTTTTGCCAGCCCCCCCCCTTTTGCCAGCCTCTCCTCCCTCCCCCCTTACTGACCTGCCTCCTCCCTCCCCCCTTACTGACCTGCCTCCTCCCTCCCCCCCTTACTGACCTGCCTCCCCCCCCCCCCCCCCCCACTTTTCTGGCCTGCCTCCCTTTGCCCCCCCCTTCCCCCTCTGTGGCTCTGGCCCGCCTCCCTTTGCCCCCCCTTCCCCCTCTGTGGCTCTGGCCCGCCTCCCTTTGCCCCCCCTTCCCCCTCTGTGGCTCTGGCCCGCCTCCCTTTGCCCCCCCTTCCCCCTCTGTGGCTCTGGCCCGCCTCCCTTTGCCCCCCCTCCCCCTTTGTGGCTCTGGCCCGCCTCCCTTTGCCCCCCCTCCCCCTCTGTGGCTCTGGCCCGCCTCCCTTTTGCCCCCCCCCCCCCCCCCCTTGGCTCTGGCCCGCCTCCCTTTGCCCCCCCCTGTGGCTCTGGCCCGCCTCCCTTTGCCCCCCCCCCCCCCCCCCCGTGGCTCTGGCCCGTCTCCCTTTGCCCCCCCCCCCGTGGCTCTGGCCCGCCTCCCTTTGCCCCCCCCTCGCCTCTGTGGCTCTGGCCCGCCTCCCTTTGCCCCCCCCCTCCCCTCTGTGGCTCTGGCCCGCCTCCCTTTGCCCCCCCCCCTGTGGCTCTGGCCCGCCTCCCTTTGCCCCCCCCTCGCCTCTGTGGCTCTGGCCCGCCTCCCTTTGCCCCCCCCCTGTGGCTCTGGCCCGCCTCCCTTTGCCCCCCCCCTGTGGCTCTGGCCCGCCTCCCTTTACCCCCCCCTCTCTATGTAAATCATTCAGTGATACTTTAGAGTTTCATCATGATTAAAGATCAGTTTGGAGAATAGATGGAGACCAAATACTCAGCGTGCACCGCCTTAATTTACATTCAGGTTAACATAAAGCTGACCTCTGTCTCCTGATCTCTCGCTGCTTTTCTTCTCCTCCCTAATGGGCAGAGAGGTGCGCTGGACACATTACAGCAGGGGTGGGGAACCTTTTTACTGCCGGGGGCCATTTGGAATTTTCTACCAACCTTCGGGGGCCGCACCAAATTATCAACTTGAAAACGACCAGGCTATATTTGGTCAAACAGTTAATTAACTCACCCCTAATGTGGTGGCTGGAGCGGCTGTGATGTTCGGTGATATTGATCATTTTGTTTCTCACAACTGCTTTTCCAGGTTTGTCTTGGTCTGGAGAGGCTGGGGGCATACACATCCCAGGAGAAGCTGGGGCATATACATCACAGGAGACACTGGGGCGCATATACATCACAGGAAACATTGAGGCATATACATCCCAGGACAGGCTGGGGCGTATACATCACAGGAGGAGCGTATAGATCACAGGAGATGCTAAGCATGGACAGCACTAGTGGCGGGCACAGACAGCACTAGGCGGCGGCACAACGGACAGCACTAGTGGCGGGCACAGACAGCACTAGGCGGCGGCACAACGGACAGCACTAGGCGGCGGCACAACGGACAGCACTAAGCGGCGGCACAACGGACAGCACTAAGCGGCGGCACAACGGACAGCGCTAGGCGGCACAACGGACAGCGCTAGGCGGCACAACGGACAGCGCTAGGCGGCACAACGGACAGCGCTAGGCGGCACAACGGACAGCGCTAGGCGGCACAACGGACAGCGCTAGGCGGCACAACGGACAGCGCTAGGCGGCACAACGGACAGCGCTAGGCGGCACAACGGACAGCGCTAGGCGGCACAACGGACAGCGCTAGGCGGCACAACGGACAGCGCTAGGCGGCACAACGGACAGCGCTAGGCGGCACAACGGACAGCGCTAGGCGGCACAACGGACAGCGCTAGGCGGCACAACGGACAGCGCTAGGCGGCACAACGGACAGCGCTAGGCGGCACAACGGACAGCGCTAGGCGGCACAACGGACAGCGCTAGGCGGCACAACGGACAGCGCTAGGCGGCACAACGGACAGCTCTAGGCGGCACAACGGGCAGCACAGAGAGCGCTAGGCGGCAGCAGAGAGAGCGCTAGGCGGCAGCAGAGAGAGCGCTAGGCGGCAGCACAGGGAGCGCTAGGCGGCAGCACAGGGAGCGCTAGGCGGCAGCACAGGGAGCGCTAGGCGGCAGCACAGGGAGCGCTAGGCGGCAGCACAGGGAGCGCTAGGCGGCAGCACAGGGAGCGCTAGGCGGCAGCACAGGGAGCGCTAGGCGGCAGCACAGGGAGCGCTAGGCGGCAGCACAGGGAGCGCTAGGCGGCAGCACAGGGAGCGCTAGGCGGCAGCACAGGGAGCACTGACAGTGACAGCACTAGGAGGCAGCAGGGAGAGCACGATGTGGCAGCACTGACAGCACTAGGAGGCTGCACAGATTACACAGCACTGATGGGTTACACACAGTACTGGGGGGTACACAGCACTTGGGGCTACACACAGTACTAGGGGGTACACAGCACTTGGGGCTACACACAGTACTAGGGGGTACACAGCACTGGATGGGGGGGCAGCGAATCCAGCAATGGGTTGCATACTCACAGTACAAGGGGAGGAGGAGGAGTCACATAGCACAGGTCCGGGAGGCATGTACAGCAGGAAGGCATCTGCTGCACCTCTTCTGCTGTTCGCGCTGTTTACCTCGCCCTCAAGGTAAACCCTCAGCATGCGAGCACAGTCCCGGGTTCAGTCTAGAATGTATGGGCTGTAGTCAGGTCCCGAAAAGAGCCCGTACATTCTAGTACGGGCTGCAATCAGGATCTGTAAATAGCCCGTACATTCTAGCATCTACCCATAACTCACTGGGATTTTAAAGGGCCGGCGGCTGGCAAAAGCGCAAGTGCCGCTCGAGCACTGGGGTAGCCTGGAATGTGCCCGGGGGCCACATTAAATGTCATCACGGGCCGCATACGGCCCGCGGGCCGGAGGTTCCCCACCCCTGCATTACAGAGTATACCTTGTGGGCGTCTGCTGAGAAAACCACTGAGTAGTCTAATGCCGCGGGAGCCCGGTGTATACACCCGAGACAACTGCCGCTCTCTACTTATTAATGCACCAGTGATGCAACCGCACAATACTACAGAGGATCTCCTGTAATCCATTAACTCTCTGCTAATTGATTGGGCTGCTCCAGGCATTTGCTCTGAAACAATCACTGATGACAGCATTCAGCGGGACGAATGCTGATGGTTAATAATAACTTATTAGCTGGTGGCTATATAGTACAGTATTATAGTAGTTATATTCTTGTACATAAGGGGCAGTATTATAGTAGTTATATTCTTGTACATAGGGAGCAGTATTATAGTAGTTATATTCTTGTACATAGGGGCAGTATTATAGTAGTTATATTCTTGTACATAGGGGACAGTATTATAGTAGCTATATTCTTGTACATAGGGGCAGTATTATAGTAGTTATATTCTTGTATATAGGGGCAGTATTATAGTAGTTATATTCTTGTATATAGGGGCAGTATTATAGTAGTTATATTCTTGTACATAAGGGCAGTATTATAGTAGTTATTCTTGTACATAGGGGGCAGTATTATAGTAGTTATATTCTTGTACATAGGGGCAGTATTATAGTAGTTATTCTTGTATATAGGGGCAGTATTATAGTAGTTATTCTTGTACATAGGGGGCAGTATTATAGTAGTTATATTCTTGTACATAGGGGCAGTATTATAGTAGTTATATTCTTGTACATAGGGGCAGTATTATAGTAGTTATATTCTTGTACATAGGGGCAGTATTATAGTAGTTATATTCTTGTACATAGGGGCAGTATTATAGTAGTTATATTCTTGTACATAGGGGACAGTATTATAGTAGTTATATTCTTGTACATAGGGGCAGTATTATAGCAGTTATATTCTTGTACATAGGGGGCAGTATTATAGTAGTTATATTCTTGTACATAGGGGCAGTATTATAGTAGTTATATTCTTGTACATAGGGGCAGTATTATAGTAGTTATATTCTTGTACATAGGGGCAGTATTATAGTAGTTACATTCTTGTACATAGGGGCAGTATTATAGCAGTTATATTCTTGTACATAGGGGCAGTATTATAGTAGTTATATTCTTGTACATAGGGGGCAGTATTATAGTAGTTATATTCTTGTACATAGGGGCAGTATTATAGTAGTTATATTCTTGTACATAGGGAGCAGTATTATAGTAGTTACATTCTTGTATATAGGGGCAGTATTATAGTAGTTATATTCTTGTACATAGGGGCAGTATTATAGTAGTTTTATTCTTGTACATAGGGGGCAGTATTATAGTAGTTACATTCTTGTACATAGGGGCAGTATTATAGTAGTTACATTCTTGTACATAGGGGCAGTATTATAGTAGTTATATTCTTGTACATAGGGGCAGTATTATAGTAGTTATATTCTTGTACATAGGGGCAGTATTATAGTAGTTTTATTCTTGTACATAGGGGGCAGTATTATAGTAGTTACATTCTTGTACATAGAGGGTAGTATTATAGTAGTTTTATTCTTGTACATAGGGGCAGTATTATAGTAGTTTTGTTCTTGTACATAGGGGGCAGTATTATAGTAGTTATATTCTTGTACATAGGGGCAGTATTATAGTAGTTTTATTCTTGTACATAGGGGGCAGTATTATAGTAGTTATATTCTTGTACATAGGGGGCAGTATTATAGTAGTTATATTCTTGTATATAGGGGCAGTATTATAGTAGTTATATTCTTGTATATAGGGGCAGTATTATAGTAGTTATATTCTTGTACATAGGGGCAGTATTATAGTAGTTATATTCTTGTACATAGGGGGCAGTATTATAGTAGTTATATTCTTGTATATAGGGGCAGTATTATAGTAGTTATATTCTTGTACATAGGGGGCAGTATTATAGTAGTTATATTCTTGTACATAAGGGGCAGTATTATAGTAGTTATATTCTTGTACATAGGGAGCAGTATTATAGTAGTTATATTCTTGTACATAGGGGGCAGTATTATAGTAGTTATATTCTTGTACATAGGAGCAGTATTATAGTAGTTATATTCTTGTACATAAGGGCAGTATTATAGTAGCTATATTCTTGTACATAGGGGGCAGTATTATAGTAGTTATATTCTTGTACATAGGGGCAGTATTATAGTAGTTATATTCTTGTACATAGGGGCAGTATTATAGTAGTTATATTCTTGTACATAGGGGCAGTATTATAGTAGTTATATTCTTGTACATAGGGGCAGTATTATAGTAGTTATATTCTTGTACATAGGGAGCAGTGTTATAGTAGTTATATTCTTGTACATAGGGGCAGTATTATAGTAGTTATATTCTTGTACATAGGGGCAGTATTATAGCAGTTATATTCTTGTACATAGGGACAGTATTATAGTAGTTATATTCTTGTACATAGGGGCAGTATTATAGTAGTTATATTCTTGTACATAGGGGACAGTATTATAGTAGTTATATTCTTGTACATAGGGGCAGTATTATAGCAGTTATATTCTTGTACATAGGGGGCAGTATTATAGTAGTTATATTCTTGTACATAGGGGCAGTATTATAGTAGTTATATTCTTGTACATAGGGGCAGTATTATAGTAGTTATATTCTTGTACATAGGGAGCAGTATTATAGTAGTTACATTCTTGTATATAGGGGCAGTATTATAGTAGTTATATTCTTGTACATAGGGGCAGTATTATAGTAGTTATATTCTTGTACATAGGGGCAGTATTATAGCAGTTATATTCTTGTACATAGGGGCAGTATTATAGTAGTTATATTCTTGTACATAGGGGGCAGTATTATAGTAGTTATATTCTTGTACATAGGGGCAGTATTATAGTAGTTATATTCTTGTACATAGGGAGCAGTATTATAGTAGTTACATTCTTGTATATAGGGGCAGTATTATAGTAGTTATATTCTTGTACATAGGGGCAGTATTATAGTAGTTTTATTCTTGTACATAGGGGGCAGTATTATAGTAGTTACATTCTTGTACATAGGGGCAGTATTATAGTAGTTACATTCTTGTACATAGGGGCAGTATTATAGTAGTTATATTCTTGTACATAGGGGCAGTATTATAGTAGTTATATTCTTGTACATAGGGGCAGTATTATAGTAGTTTTATTCTTGTACATAGGGGGCAGTATTATAGTAGTTACATTCTTGTACATAGAGGGTAGTATTATAGTAGTTTTATTCTTGTACATAGGGGCAGTATTATAGTAGTTTTGTTCTTGTACATAGGGGGCAGTATTATAGTAGTTATATTCTTGTACATAGGGGGCAGTATTATAGTAGTTATATTCTTGTATATAGGGGCAGTATTATAGTAGTTATATTCTTGTATATAGGGGCAGTATTATAGTAGTTATATTCTTGTACATAGGGGCAGTATTATAGTAGTTATATTCTTGTACATAGGGGCAGTATTATAGTAGTTATATTCTTGTACATAGGGGACAGTATTATAGTAGCTATATTCTTGTACATAGGGGCAGTATTATAGTAGTTATATTCTTGTACATAGGGGCAGTATTATAGTAGTTATATTCTTGTACATAAGGGGCAGTATTATAGTAGTTATATTCTTGTACATAAGGGCAGTATTATAGTAGTTATTCTTGTACATAGGGGGCAGTATTATAGTAGTTATATTCTTGTACATAGGGGCAGTATTATAGTAGTTATTCTTGTATATAGGGGCAGTATTATAGTAGTTATTCTTGTACATAGGGGCAGTATTATAGTAGTTATATCCTTGTACATAGGGGCAGTATTATAGTAGTTATATTCTTGTACATAGGGGCAGTATTATAGTAGTTATATTCTTGTACATTGGGGGCAGTATTATAGTAGTTATATTCTTGTACATAGGAGCAGTATTATAGTAGTTATATTCCTGTACATAGGGAGCAGTATTATAGTAGTTATATTCTTGTACATAGGGGGCAGTATTATAGTAGTTATATTCTTGTACATAGGGGCAGTATTATAGTAGTTATTCTTGTATATAGGAGCAGTATTATAGTAGTTATTATTGTACATAGGGGCAGTATTATAGTAGTTTTATTCTTGTACATAGGGGGCAGTATTATAGTAGTTACATTCTTGTATATAGGGGCAGTATTATAGTAGTTATTATTGTACATAGGGGCAGTATTATAGTAGTTTTATTCTTGTACATAGGGGGCAGTATTATAGTAGTTACATTCTTGTATATAGGGGCAGTATTATAGTAGTTATTATTGTACATAGGGGCAGTATTATAGTAGTTTTATTCTTGTACATAGGGGGCAGTATTATAGTAGTTATATTCTTGTACATAGGAGCAGTATTATAGTAGTTATATTCTTGTATATAGGGGCAGTATTATAGTAGTTATTCTTGTACATAGGAGGAAGTATTAAGGGTTTAATTCATGTTCCTATAATGAAACGCATGCACTTTGGATTGCTGTGACTTTATAGCTGGGTCGGTAAGTTGCCATTTTATTGTATGTCCTTACTATGCTCTTGTTACTTCCTTCAGATGGCTTGAAATGCTGATCGTGTATCCCAAGACTAACAAGCAGAATCAAAAGAAGAAAAGGAAAGTTGAGCCCCCCACTCCGCAGGTGAGCCCCCCACTCCGCAGGTGAGCCCCCCACTCCGCAGGTGAGCCCCCCACTCCGCAGGTGAGCCTTCCACTCCGCAGGTGAGCCCCCCACTCCGCAGGTGAGCCTTCCACTCCGCAGGTGAGCCCCCCACTCCGCAGGTGAGCCCCGCTGCTGCTGACGCTTGTATTGTCCGGGCGACTTTGCGGCCGCTGTATGTCGGGTTATGATGGAGACTCCTGGCTGCGCTCCCGGTTTCTCCACCTTGGAATATCTGTGAAATCATTAACCTGTTCTGCCACTTTATCTCTAGCTGGGATCTGCGGTGTTAAGTAAATGGGGAAGTGAAAGGTTTTTTTATTTTTCCATGAGCCCTGGTCCCATCTCGTCTCTGATATCGTGGGTGGGAGAGTGGGGTAACGGCAGAGGAATCTGAGCATCCCACAGCGATAGTGAAGTCAGTGGGGTCCTGGTGTCCTGAGAATGGCTCTTACTATACATGGTAATGGTGAGCTGCCTGTGACTCACCCCATCTGACTGCCGTGTGCTGCGTGGGAGCCCACAGCGCAGCGCCAGTTCAGTAACGTCCCGAGGGGCCGGTGCCAATGATGTGCAGATCAGATGCCGGCCCGGTGCAGGGAACCATCTGCACTTTCTTACTATAACGTGCGCTGTCCGTGCGAGTTATGAATGGGTCAGTGCAAAATAATGTCTGGATTTAGCAACCCACTTGACTTAGAAGGTCTCCGTCTGGTGCTCCGTACCCTCTGCAGTCAGTTATTACCATCTGCAAGCATTATGTGACACGGTGGCATCAGACGCTGTTCAGACCACAGACTCTGACACTCCTCTCTGTGCTTTCTCTGGTGCACAGGCAGGCTCCGTCGTTGACCAGCTGTGTGCTTATTAGGGATCGGACTAGCAGGAGTTAATTTTTGCTAGCCTGCTGGCTACCTTTTAGATCACATGTTGCGGGAAACCTATCACAGTTACTCCTCGCCTTTTTAAGTTGGAGGAGTTGTCTCCCTATGCCGACTATAGCTTTCTGCTAAACTGGTCCGTGTGCTGTTGTTTTCCAGTCTGGTGATTTCCACTGCACACTTTATTATTAGGTTAGTTCCTCCCTACTTTGGTTTTCCTTCTTATCATTTGTTGTCTGATTACTCTGTGTTAGCGTGATAGTTTTGATTTACCCATCACTGTTGGGGTTTACATGCTCCTTTTCCGGCATATCCCCCCACCCCGGGATAGGGAGGGAGGGGCTGCTAGATAAGGGGTAGGAAGGCGGCCCAGACATCATCACCATCAGATGTATCTCTGCGATCAGGGACTGCTATGGAGGGAGGGGCTGCTAGATAAGGGGTAGGAAGGCGGCCCAGACATCACCATCAGATGTATCTCTGCGATCAGGGACTGCTATGGAGGGAGGGGCTGCTAGATAAGGGGTAGGAAGGTGGCCCAGACATCATCACCATCAGATGTATCTCTGTGATCAGGGACTGCTATGGAGGGAGGGGCTGCCAGATAAGGGGTAGGAAAGCGGCCCAGACATCACCATCAGATGTATCTCTGCGATCAGGGACTACTAGCCTGAGGGCCAGTTTAGGAGCCCCGGTGCCCTGTTATCCCCTGACACCCCGTGACACTTTGTCCTCAGACAGGTGATGAGTATTATCCTCTTAACGAAAAGCATTTATCAACTGTATTCCCTTATATCTTAGGAACCAGGACCTGCCAAAATGGCAGCGACCAGCACAGGGATACCCCATGCCGAAAAAGTCCCGGCCACCAAGTCCACTCTCTGGCAAGAGGAAGCAAAGGGCAAAGATGGGCATGAAAGCGTCGGCAGCAGTCCCATCCAGAGTCCAGTCCACATGCCCTCGTCCCCAAGTGAGCCGGCGCCGGATGTCAAAGTTGGTCAGTGTCTTGTATACTCGGGACACTCCACGTTTTCTTCTTGACCTCTTATCGTATTGGCACCGATATCTGTCCTGTCCTAGTGTAACCCTTTATGTCTTTGCTTTCTGTTACGTCCCTTCCGTTTAGATGGCGGCTTGATGAATGGAGATCGCATTGACGGCGGGCGGAAAACTCGAGTGGAAAGCGGCTATTTCTCGTTAGAGAAGACTAAAGACTTGAAATCCGAAGAGCAGCCGCAGACCCCGCCATCACCGTCCACCCCCGATGCGCCCAGCAGGTACAGTGTCCACAGTGCATTCCACCAGGAGCAAGATCCCTTTTTCCCCCCAGGTAGCAGCAACTTCCATCCTCGGGAGCCGCATGTCAGTAACGGGACCGCGTCTGCCCTTCATGTTCCCAATCGGGAGTACGTCATCCTGGCTGATGTGCCCCGAGCCCGCAGGATCACCCACAGGGAGGTTTTCCAGGTAGAGAAGAAGCGACTGGAGCAGAAAACCCGGGCGCGTAGCCCTGGCAGGGAGGAGGTGGCACGGCTGTTTGGCCAGCAGAGAAGGTGAGTCCTCCATCTTATCGTTCATCTGGGGGTTTGGGGGGGTTCTTGTACTAGCAATTAATGGGGATGTCCAAAATATTTATGTACTATATTACTCAATTTACTAACTATATTTTTGATTAAAACAGAGTGTCAATAGTTAGCTGCCAACATCATGGTTTTGTTTCGCACGGTCACATTGCACGTGCAGTACGATCTGTGGTAGAGGGTATAGAGGAGAATATAGAGAGGTTTACAGGAAAAGATTCAGGATAACTTGCATTTCATTCATTTATAGGGGTATTCCCATCTCCAATATGTCAGTTATAATAATATTAGCAAATACCTCCAATTAAAAATGTAGTATAGTTCTCCTGATTAGCGGTCACTTACCTCATGTGCATGGCATTACAGTAGCTTAGGTACCCATGGTTACGACCACGCATATAGTGACAGTTGCTAGTGGGTGTAACCATGGATACCTATGGTACAGTAATACCCTGCACATGAGGTAAGCGACAGCTAATCAGGAGAACTATACTACATTTCTAATTGGCGGTATTTTCTAATATTATTTTATTTTCATTTTATTTTTATTTGTTATTGTTATTATTGTTTTAAATAATTTTTTTACATTTATTTTTAATGTTTTTTTAAAAAAATATTAGTATTGTTATAATTACTAATTTTGGTAGTAGTATTATTATTAATAATAACACTAACCAAAATAATAGTAATAATAACAATAATACTAACAATACTAATATTATTACTACTAATTAATATTAATTATTATTTTTGTTAGTATTATTTTTGATAGTACTTTTTAGTATTATTATTTTATTAACAAAATACTAACAAAAATACTATCAATAATAATAATACTAACAAATAATAGTAGTAATAAAAATACTGCTAATACTTTAAAAAATATATTAAAATATAATTTTTAAAAATAATTTAAAACTATTATGATTTTTGTTAGCAGTATTAAAAATAAGAAATAATATTGTTAAATTATTTATTTTTTAATATTTTTTAAAAAATATTATTTTTAAAAATATATTAAAATACATAATTTAACAATATTAATAAATATTAATATTTTAAATTATTTTAATTAATTAAAATTTAACTATTTAATACTGCTAACAAAAATATTATTTTTAAAAATGTATTAATATATTTTTTTAGTAGTAGTGTTATTATTATTATTATTATTATTATTATTTTCTTTTGATAGTATTTTATTATATAATTTTTTTTTTTTTTTAATTCTTATTATTACACATACTAAATATTGGGATAGGATCTTGCAGAAGGGAATACCCTTTAAGTCCCTGCTGGTTCTATGCTTAGGAGTCCAGTTGTGATATAGTCATATAGGAAAGCCTGTCCCTGGTGAGGGCCGCACCCTGGACTCGTGCAGGGATATAAATGAATAAAATATAAATTTTCCACCCCAAAATCTCTCTGAATCTGATCATTTATCTGCTTTATGACCTCCTACATGCAGATCAGATGTTATTTTCCACGTGGCAGGTTCCCTTTAGTGGCACCTGTAGATGATGTTGGTGGCAGCACCGGTATATAGTCAGCCACGGGCTTTTATATACTGGTCTTACACTTGGGTGACCTTAGATGACCTTTATAAAGGAGCTCAGGAGGAAGGGTTAATTCAGTCTCATACCAGACGTCTGCTCCCCTTTTGCAGGTGTAACTTGGGTTATTATGCAGTCTATGTACAGAGATGATGTGTATTAGTATATTTCATGGGGGGGTTGCAGTGTTTTCATCCCGTGTACCCACCAGGCTCTTGCAGAGATTTCCTATGCCCCTGATTTGGTGCGGTGTATGGATCCATAGATTGGGCACTGCTGGGTATAGCAGGAAGATACCGTATTTTTCGCTTTATAAGACGCACTTTTCCTCACAAAAATTTGGGAGGAAAATGGGGGGTGCATCTTATAATCCGAATATAGCGGTACCTGGGTGTCCTGTCTGTGCGGCGATCGGGCGGCCGGGTGCCTGTGGCTGCGTGCAAGCGGCCGGGTACCTGTGCTTGCATGCGGTGGCAGCCCGGGTACCTGTGCTTGCGTGCGGTGGCAGCCGGGTACCTGTGGCTGCGTGCGGTGGCAGCCGGGTACCCGTGGCTGCGTGCGGTGGCAGCCGGGTACCCGTGGCTGCGTGCGGGTGGCAGCCGGGTACCCGTGGCTGCGTGCGGGTGGCAGCCGGGTACCCGTGGCTGCGTGCGGGCGGCAGTCGGGTGCTGCGTGCGGGCGGCAGTCGGGTGCTGTGTGCGGGTGGCGGCCGGGTCCTGCGTTCGGGGCGGCGGCCGGGTCCTGCGTTCGGGCGGCAGCCGGCTGCCGCCCTCACACAGGCACCCGCACGCAAGCACTGGTACCTGGCCGCTTGCACGCAGGGTGGGCGGGCAGCCTGCTGGCTGCCACTCTGTGCGTGCGGGGCGGGCGGCTGTGCAGCAAGTTACCCAGTTTGTCTGCGGTCCCAGTTTCAAATGATGGCGCCGGGAGCGAGCGCGTGCGCAGATGGAGCTCTTGGATGAGAGCTCCATCTGCGCATGCGCTGCTCCAGGCGCCATCATTTGAACCGGGACCGCGGACACTTGGGACACTCACTGCACCGGCCTGCTGCACCACTCACCCGCCGCTGCTGCCGCCACGGACCCCGCGGCTCCTGCCACCACGGTGTTCCGCGGCTCCTGCCACCCCGGACACCACCGCGCCTGCCACCACTGCACCTGCAACCACAGACGCCACCGCACCTGCAACCACGGACGCCACCGCACCTGCCACCACGGACCCCGCTTCCACTGATCCGCCGTGCCTGCCAGAACAACCTCTGCCTCCTGTGACCCCGCTTCACCACTGCTGCCCCCCTCCGGTAAGAGAACACCGGAGTACAAGACAGACCCCATTTTTCTTTTTTTTTTTTTTTTTTTTTTTTTAATGTCTAAATTTGGGGTGCGTCTTATAAAGCGAAAAATACGGTACTTTGCAATGTACGACTGATATATCATGGGTCTCTGCTACAGCCGCCCTATTCCAGAAGGCTGGTAACTGGATGATAACCGTCCGTATCGGGTGGATTTCTGCTGGTGTAATATTTCCATCCACTCCCCAAGGGCAAAAACATAACATAAATGTAAATGTGAGCAATGTATGGCGCCTCCAGTGGTGGTGATAGAACTACAACTCCCAGCATGTAGTATTCTCCCATCCGCTGAGCACCGGGGTCTGCACACGCACCTGACTTGCTGATGAGTCCGGTATCTGATCACCTGCCGTTACTATTAACCCACTAACTCCTCCGACCTCGCCGAATTAACCCTCTAATACCGCACCCAGTCCAGTTCCGCTCTCGCTCTACTAACCCGGCGGCTGCCGTCGTCACCATGCATGGCCGGCTTTCCAGGTGTTGAGGGTCTGCAGGTCTCGGCTTGCTCCCCCCGCAGCCGGTGAGAGGAATGCATGAGCTAATGTTTCCCAGGAGCAGACGTTTCTGCAGCGGGGTCAGTATAGGTAAATATTTGCCATGGATTTGACTGTACATTATGAAGGGAATGGACCGGTGAGCAGGGTCTGCAGCCGCTATGTTCCGGTCTCTGCTTTACACTCCGGTCCATTGCCTTCTCCCATTCTGTGGGTCCTGATGTTTCCAGGAATCGGTGACGCCAGGAAGGATCCAGACATTGCCCATTTCATTCTGTCCTCCTGACGCCGACAAACACTGTGCACCCCGGCAGAGCTATGTAGGACGCGGCGTTGTCCTTCAGCACCAGATGATGTGTGCAAAATGAGGAGGGGGGGCTGCCCGGTCGCGGGCCGTCACTGCAAGGTCAGCCATTATCTGAGCCGTCCCCTAATGTTGTGGCTGGGACATCGTGCTGAGGGTCATGCAGAGGTACAACGCCATAACAGGTCCTGATCTGGGACCACCGCGCCCCATTCTTTTTTGCATTTCTGCATCGCTTCCTTTCTTTTGCTTCTTTTTTGCTTCAAAGCCTTTTCAGTGTCAGCACATAAAAGCTAAATGCAATTTAAATATGGGGCTGTGACCAGGACTGTGAAGGGGTGCAACAACTTGCAGCATCGGAAGGTGCAACAACTTGCAGCATCGGAAGGTGCAACAAGTTGCGGCATCGGAAGGTGCAACAAGTTGCGGCATCGGAAGGTGCAACAAGTTGCGGCATCGGAAGGTGCAACAAGTTGCGGCATCGGAAGGTGCAACAAGTTGCGGCATCGGAAGGTGCAACAAGTTGCGGCATCGGAAGGTGCAACAAGTTGCGGCATCGGAAGGTGCAACTGGTCACAGGCAGAGATAGATGGATGACGGAGCGCTGCACTGAGAAGGCTTTGCTTAGTCATGTACTTCAGTGTGTTCAGTTCTGGCCGCCATCTTTGTTCCTGAACCTTCCCCGGGGGTCTCTAGACATTCTGGGGTGACCAGTTTGTGCTGTTTAAATCATTTCAGCTCTTATTCTGCAAATGCAAGAGGGAATGGTTAATGTTATAATTGATTTCACCGATAGATGGTTGAGATTGAAAGATGGCTGCCGGCGGACGCTGACTTACATCGCACTTCTACTTTTAATCGCCATTTTATATATAGTTTTATTCCACACAAAAAGTTGAGCCACTTTGGAAATACTTTACGTACTACTTATGTACCTCTCCTGAGTTACGATCTATTTTATGCTGCAGAGCTGCACTCAATATTCTGCTAATTGCCATGAGACGTTGACAATAGCCCCAAGAGTTTAGCTGAACATCTCACATATAGAGGACTAGATAGTAAATAGGATGTGTGCTGCACCCCGAGCAAGTACAAAATGCTTGTAAATTTCAGCTATGAGGTCTATAGATTTATGATTGAAGCTCTGGGGTTTAACTTAGGATAAGTACAGGATATGTAATGTATTCCATCAGCAGAATAGTGAGTGCAGCTCTGGAGTATAATACAGGAGGTAACTCAGGATCAGTAATGTAATGTATGTACACAGTGACCCCACCAGCAGAATAGTGAGTGCAGCTCTGGAGTATAATACAGGAGGCAACTCAGGATCAGTAATGTAATGTATGTGCACAGTGACTGCACCAGCAGAATGGTGAGTGCAGCTCTGGAGTATAATACAGGATGTAACTCAGGATCAGTAATGTAATGTAACGTATGTGCACAGTGACTGCACCAGCAGAATAGTGAGTGCAGCTCTGGAGTATAATACAGTACGTAAAACAGGATTAGTAGTGTATGTGAGCTCCAGTGGGGACAGTATTGCTGTTTTATGTAAAGCGCTGTGGAATTAATAGCGCTATATAAATGAATAAATATTATATATATTATATTATGTACACAGTGAGTAAGTACAGCTCTGCAGTATAATAAAGCAATCAATATTCAATAATGTATGTAGACAGTGACTCCACCAGCAGAATAGTGAGTGCAGCTCTGCAGTATAATAAAGGAATAAATGTATGTACACAGTGACTGCACCAGCAGAATAGTGAGTGCAGCTCTGGAGTATAATACATGATCAGTAATGTAATGTATGTACACAGTGACTGCACCAGCAGAATAGTGAGTGCAGCTCTGGAGTATAATACATGATCAGTAATGTATGTACACAGTGACTGCACCAGCAGAATAGTGAGTGCAGCTCTGGAGTATAATACATGATCAGTAATGTATGTACACAGTGACTGCACCAGCAGAATAGTGAGTGCAGCTCTGGAGTATAATACATGATCAGTAATGTATGTACACAGTGGCTCAACTTGTGTAGATGATTTCTCTATGTAAAGTGTTCTATACTGTAATACCCCTACCCTCGGCTCTGTCAGCAAGGCAGGTGCTGAGCATTTGCTGCCTGTCTGTGACCATATCTGTGTATAATGAGCGCATCCCATGTCCGGACTAATGAGAATCTCTGCCAATAACGCCATTAGATGTGTTGTGATTACTGATGATGATTTTGCAGTTGTAATACATTAATATTGATGATGTTGATTGCGCTGATAATTGATAAGTGATTTGCCGCCTCTGGTTAGTTCATACACTCACTTTCCAGCCTTGTTCTATTTCCAGGTCTATGCTCTCCACCTCCTCCTCCTGCTGCTGCTGCTGCTGTGTGAGATGGCCATCTTTTCTGAGCCCGCTTCGCTGCCATCTCGTCTTAGTGTCCGAATTTATGAGACAAGAGATGTGACTATTTTCTGTCTCCTAGGAAAAACAAACCAGTCTGTTTTTTCCTCCCCTCCCCCTCCCTCCCTTCCAAAATCTGCTGTCTCTTCTACTGACTCACTCTGAGTTTTATTTTTTGACTTTGGCTGCCTGGGAAGGCCGGTGCTAAGTTACTGGAAACAATACGTTCCCCCCTCAACAAAAAATAAGTGTTTTTGTTATGTTGCCATTGAGAATTATGTTGGGGGTAATAAATAAAATAAAAAGGCGTCTGTTTAATGTATGGAGCTGCAAACACAGCGCGTTCCATAACTCACTGTACCCAGCAAGGTCATCCTGGACCTGCAATGGCCATTTAAAGGGGTTGTCCACTGTTAAGTTTTTTTTTTTTGTTTTTTTTTATTGCATATATTTTTGGCTCAAAAGCAATTTTGTAATTGGCTTTCATTAAAAATTTTGCACAGTTTGCCTTCTGTATATAACTATCTATTGCTGGCTGCCGAATGAGTCAACTGAAAATCTGTCAGTGAGCTCATTCTTGGGGTTCAATGATACAGATTCTTTTTTTTCTTTTTCTGCGCTCCTATCAGCAAATGTAAAACCACAGACCACATCAATGCAATGCTGAATGTTCTGTGATATGGCTTATACAAGTAAATGCCTACATTTAAAGAGGATCGGTCACATGCGGAAAAAAGTTGAGAGAAATAATCGCTAAAAATCCTTGAGTCCCCCTGATTCTGTCGCTCTTCTCCGTTTTGCTCTGCATCACTCCATTGCAGAGATAATCACATTTGCTGGTATTGGAGCGCAGTATGTGAAATCTCTTCTTGTAGTGCAACTGGGTGTTTATTTATGTGCAGCGAGTTATGGAATGTGCCTCCTCTCGTAGCTATTCATGAACTCGTCTGCATTATGGTTACTCATGTTTTATCAAGTTTGTTAAATGAAGTCATAAGGAAAAGACAAAAGTGATCTGCGCTATATCTCACGAGGATAAATGAAGCTGTGATGCTCATGAGATTTGGACCTGATCGTTTTTTCCTTATAGAAGTCGATGTCCTCTGAACCCACGACTGATTTTGGATTTCGGCATTCCCAATCCGTTCTTTTCTTCATCGGGATGTTTTTTGTGCCCAGAAATTTTGCCTTAAACTCCAAGAAACTGTTGCAGGAGAAGGCCGGCCTTTTCACACTTAATGGGGGAACATATCACTCAGGTGGTCCTTGCTTCATTACACAGAATCCCATTAACTGAAAATGTAGCTCTCTTCCCTGACGTCGATCCATGCCCGTGTTGTGATCTGTATTTCGTAGACCCCGGCACTCTCCCGCGGGGAATTCGACCATTGTTTAACAAGAGGCTCCAGAGTCGCGGAGCAGACGGGGGATTTAACGACTGCGGGGAAGAGACAGACGCTTTATTAAGAGCCTTGTGATCTTGTTAACCGGGGATCGATGCCAACGTCCTCCTGCTCCAGGAGCGCGAGCGACCGCCGATCACAACACCACCTAAGGACTTGGCACCGACCTGCTCGAGTCACACATTTGTTAACATTAACATCCAAATTTGGGGGTTAGGCTACTTTCACACTTGCGTTCAGCGCAGTCCGTCACTATGGAGAATAGCGCAGTCCGTTAACGCACTGCGCTATTCTCCATAGACTTGTATGGACGACGCACTGTAACGCAAGTGTCAGCGTTGCATCCGCTGGACGACGCAGCGTCGTTATTTTGACGCTGCGCCGGGCGGATGGAACGATGCATGTAACGTTTTTTTTGAGCAGCAGAAACCTTTATTTTTCACTGCGCATTTTTTTTTTTTTTTTTTACTCACAAACTTTATTTTATTTCTCGGTTGTCGAACGTTCAGCTGAGCTCTCGGCCGCCGGCATGTCAGGGCGCTCGGCTGAGCGCTCGGCCGCCGGCATGTCGGGGCGCTCGGCTGAGCGCTCGGCCGCCGGCATGTCGGGGCGCTCGGCTGAGCGCTCGGCCGCCGGCATGTCGGGGCGCTCGGCTGAGCGCTCGGCCGCCGGCATGTCGGGGCGCTCGGCTGAGCGCTCGGCCGCCGGCATGTCGGGGCGCTCGGCTGAGCGCTCGGCCGCCGGCATGTCGGGGCGCTCGGCTGAGCGCTCGGCCGCCGGCATGTCGGGGCGCTCGGCTGAGCGCTCGGCCGCCGGCATGTCGGGGCGCTCGGCTGAGCGCTCGGCCGCCGGCATGTCGGGGCGCTCGGCTGAGCGCTCGGCCGCCGGCATGTCGGGGCGCTCGGCTGAGCGCTCGGCCGCCGGCATGTCGGGGCGCTCGGCCGCCGGCTATTAAGAGCGATCAGCTGATCGTTCACAATAGTCGGCTGCCGGTACTGTAAAGAAGAAAAAAAATAAATAAATAGAGCTTTCCGTTATTTTGTACAATCCGTAGCATTGCGTTGTGCCACTATATGCAATGCATCCGTCACACAACGCAATGCTACGGAAGCCGTCCAACTCAAGTGTGAAATTAGCCTTAATTAAACACAAAGGAAACCATAGAACATTTTTTTTTTCCACCTCCTTTTTGAAGTCTTTTTGTAAATCCTTAATGACTATTGTGGGACGCCGGAGCACTTTTGTCTTTTCATCTGTAAAGCTTTGGAGCACTTTTGTCTTTTCATCTGTAAAGCTTTATATGAAGATGTAGATGGCCATTGTCGATGCCATCTGTGGAGATAGAAATGTCAAAAATCTAGACAATTGGTTGAGACATCGGGAGACCTTTCCTCTTCTATCAAGTTATTAATAATTCCATTCATCCGTTTCTCGGTCCGATCTGTTTCTGAAAAAGTCGGTAGCCGTCAGTTTTTTTCAGCTTTACAAAAAGCCGAGGGAACGTCATTGTCTGAGCCGCCAAATTTTGGTTCTGACGCGACTTTTCCAGAGACAGATGTGATGGTTGAAGAGACAGGGGGGATTTTTGGCAACTTAACAGAAGAGGGAAAACTAAGGAAGCCGACACGATGGCTGCTGCCATTGTGCAAAGGTGACAGACTCTTAGGCATCACCATCTGTTTTACGAATCTGTATATCCTTGTTGATTTTTATATGTTAATAAATCAAGTTCTTTATAGAAAGGGTCTTTGTAAAGGTGGAGGATAGTTACTAATACGGTTGCTTCGTAAATGCAAGCAATGACCAGCTGTCAACCGCGTACGTGTAACAATCCAAAGGCAATTCTGTCCTCCGTACATAAACGGCTCGCAACGTCTTAACAACTTGATCCGGGTGTTTTCTCCTTCATTATCCGACTACATCCAGACTTATTGGAGATCCCAACATCCAGACAATGTATATTACCCACGATGGCTGGGATCTGTCACATCTGTCAGCCGATGAGGTTGGCGTTGCTTACATTTACCTGGTGAAAGGGAACTTGTTTACTAAACTTTAGTCTGTATATTATAGAGTTTATATATATTTGTTTACATTATATATTTTTTTTAGAATCTCCTGTTTTCCTCCCCTGGCTTCCTCCTTGTTTCTCTTTAGGCGTTCACTTGTCATTGAGAAGTTTGAAGCTTTGGACATCGAGAAGGCAGAACACATGGAGACCAGCTGTTCGGCCGTCCCCGGCAGCGAGGCCCGGCAGGGCCGCAGTGAGAAGCGCACCTTTCCAAGGAAAAGGGTGAGAAACCTTTCATTCAGGAACTATGCAGATTGCTGCTGTGTTTTTTTTTTTTTTTTTTTTTTTACTTATTCTATCTTTTTCCTTCAATAGGATGATACAGGGGGGGCTTCTATTCCCGATGTATCCGCTTGCAATATGTCACCATACCGAAGGGCAAAGTCCCTGGATCGCCGATCCACAGAATCCTCCATGACGGTAATTTTTAGAGACTTGCGTTGGGCAGCCTCTCCATCCGTTTCCTGACCTCCCCCTCCTCACGAATATCATCCTATAGTCTCCACTCCTCCTTTACATTTGACCACAGCTGTTCTCCATCTGTCACATGGACTTCGCATTGTCATCCGACACAGTACATGATGGAATGGGCTCTTTGTTCCACAAGTGTTTTTTTTTTTTTTTTTTCTCTTTTATGTAGAGATATTTTAGGCACGTCTAGCTTGTACCATCAAAACCGACCCTTGCAAATAACTGGCAAGCTGCGCTCACGAGGCGCCCATCGAAACGTCTGCATTTCAGCCCTGTCGCTATTTAAATAAGGAACCTAATTCAGACCCGAACCTTGCCGGGGTTATTGCTTGGTGAAAATGATCCTTTTTTAATTTGGCAGCCCCCCTCCTATCTTCTCATCCTTAATGTATTTTGGTATCCCTGGGAATGAAGGGTTATTCTGGGGTCCCAGTCATATGACTGCCTTATATATATGAGGGAGCGTTGAGCTGAGTGGTCTGTAATCATGAAACTGGTGGGACGAGATCAGGTTTGTAGACGCCAGTATTCTCAGGAGACCCCAGCATTGGCAGCCGTCGTATGGCACTTATAGGATCATCAATGTAATGAATTGTCTTACCAATGGCTGGTCGAAGCCTTTTGGTTTTTATTTTGCCTCTGGTAATTTCCATATATTTTTTTTTTTTTTTTATAGCCGGACCTTTTGAACTTCAAGAAGGGTTGGTTGACCAAACAGTATCAGGATGGGCAGGTGAGTTGTTACATTTTTGTTAATGTATAATTTATATAATGGGCCTGTGTAACTAAAGGATCGATGGGGATTGGTTTGACGGTGGGCGGGGATTGGATTGACGGTGGGCGGGGATTGGATTGACGGTGGGCGGGGATTGGATTGACGGTGGGCGGGGATGGATTGACGGTGGGCGGGGATTGGATTGACGGTGGGCGGGGATTGGATTGACGGTGGGCGGGGATTGGATTGACGGTGGGCGGGGATTGGATTGACGGTGGGCGGGGATTGGATTGACGGTGGGCGGGGATTGGATTGACGGTGGGCGGGGATTGGATTGACGGTGGGCGGGGATTGGATTGACGGTGGGCGGGGATGGATTGACGGTGGGCGGGGATGGATTGACGGTGGGCGGGGATGGATTGACGGTGGGCGGGGATGGATTGACGGTGGGCGGGGATGGATTGGGCGGACGGATTGGGCGGTGGGTGGAGGTTGGCTGGATTGGGCGGTGGGTGGAGGTTGGCTGGATTGGGCGGTGGGTGGAGGTTGGCTGGATTGGGCGGTGGGTGGAGGTTGGATGGATTGGGCGGTGGGTGGAGGTTGGATGGATTGGGCGGTGGGTGGAGGTTGGATGGATTGGGCGGTGGGCGGGGATGGATTGACGGTGGGCGGGGATGGATTGACGGTGGGCGGGGATGGATTGGGCGGACGATGGAGATGGATGGATTGGGCGGTGGGTGGAGGTTGGATGGATTGGGCGGTGGGTGGAGGTTGGATGGATTGGGCGGTGGGTGGAGGTTGGATGGATTGGGCGGTGGGTGGAGATGGGTTGACGATCCTTAGTACATACTTCAAGCACGGACTATGAGAATACGCCGCAGCCTGACATCTGGTGTAATTGGACACTAATTGGAAGCTCTGAGGGCCTATAAACTATCAGAACATGTAGTAACCTATGACTGTTCTCCAAAAAGCAGAAACCTCTACAGTTCCCTCTATAGGTAATATATTTTAGAGGAGAGCTAATTTGCATTCCTTTCTGCATTGCCTGACAGACTAGCTGCACCAGCTGGATACTACTACTTACTTCTAACTACTACAACTCTTTATTGTTTTATATTCTTCAGCCACTTTGCGCATAGATCAGTGTAAATCCGGGTCCTGAGGCCCCACGGAATGCACACACCATTGAGAAATGCTGATCTCGGGACACTGGAGTGCGCAGCCACTGCCCGAGAGTCTTTGCCCTCCTATTTCATCCGCACTCCGCTCCCCTCGGACACCTTCTGTGCGCTCCTCAGCGGTCTCTTGAGCAGTGAGTTGGGGTGTCAGGACTCTGCGCCCTGAGATCTACAGGCAAAGTGGATGAAAAATATTTTTAAAATGTATTAATGGTTTACGTTCTCTTTGAGACTTCTACTTTTTAATAAGGATGAAATCGGCCATGATGGATTCTTACCTTCTCCCCTCCCTTGTCTGGGCAGAGAGGCCTCCATACACATTAGGATATTGCTGGGTTCAGCTGATGTTTGTGTATTAGCAGTGTCTGTGTTCAGCCTTATTATGATTCTTCTTAGAAATGTTCTATATTGTAGAGGTTCTCGTTGATGATTTATCGCTGTTACTCCCCTCGGGCAGGTGTTGGCCGTCGGTGGTCAGTCACCCACTGTCGCTCGTATTGCTGTGGTTTCTCTGTGGTTTTTCTCTGCCCGCTGCAGCCTGTGCCCAGCATGGTAATAAGTCACCGCCTGGGACGGCTGCCCGTGTCTGGCTGGTAATAGCTGTGCATACTTTCCTGATAGTACTCGTCAGGCTCTGCCCAGGGCTGAGGCTGTGCTTGTTGTGATGCCATGCAGAAGCTATGTAGACCGTGTGTTTACAAGCAGAGGCAGTAGGGGAAGTGTACTGACATCATGACCCTATTACAGCAGCCAGCTGGGGCCCCCCTGGGACGGGGGTTACTGGGAGAAGGGGAGGGGTCCGGTTACAACATTTCGCTGCCTCTGAGAGACGGATTTCACATTTGCTGGGAGCACAAACAACGCTCTATTTTGGTGGATATCCTTCTTCCGTCGCTTCCTCCCTTTTTATTCAGGCCTTACTGCTTCATTGTCCGGTAAATGAAATCCTCATGTGCGCCTGTGTCTGGGGGATTCTTTATATTTGTTTCATGAAAGATTAAACAATTTGCAACTTTATTGGCTCCCGTTACCTGTGCGCTTGCCTGGCTTTTTTTTTTTCCTGAGAATGGTAAAACATCCCCAAAATTTGTTTTTGGACCGACATTTCAGTAATGGTGCACACAGTCACGTCTAATTATCGATTCATGCCAGATCCGAAATGTTCCAAACTGGTTCATTTCAGCTAAAAGGGATTTTGATACGTTAACTCTTTACTTTAAAATTCAGCTTTTCTGCAACATCCATAAAAATGGCCTCAGAAATTAAAGATGTCAGTCTTCGAATGTGTCCATTTGCCGCTGTGCAGTGAGCTTGGATAGAGCTGCACTCCCATTGTTCACATATGGCAAACCCTCGCCGCAGCCCCTTTCCTTTTGCTGCTGCCCCTTTCCTTTTCCTTTTGCGGCTGCCCCTTTTCTTTTGCGGCTGCCCCTTTTCTTTTGCGGCTGCCCCTTTCCTTTTGCGGCTGCCCCTTTCCTTTTGCGGCAGCCCTTTTTCCCTGTTGCGGCAGCCCCTTTCTTTTTCCCTGTTGCGACAGCCCCTTTCTTTTTCCCTGGTGCGGCAGCCCCTTTCTTTTTTCCCTGTTGCGGCAGCCCCTTTTTCCCTGTTGCGGCAGCCCCTTTCTTTTTTCCCTGTTGCGGCAGCCCCTTTCTTTTTTCCCTGTTGCGGCAGACCCTTTCTTTTTTCCCTGTTGCGGCAGCCCCTTTCTGTTGTTCCCTGTTGCGGCAGCCCCTTTCTGCTTTTCCCTGTTGCGGCAGCCCCTTTCTTTTTCCCTGTTGCGGCAGACCCTTTCTTTTTTCCCTGTTGCGGCAGCCCCTTTCTGTTTTTCCCTGTTGCGGCAGCCCCTTTCTTTTTCCCTGTTGCGGCAGACCCTTTCTTTTTTCCCTGTTGCGGCAGCCCCTTTCTGTTTTTCCCTGTTGCGGCAGCCCCTTTCTGCTTTTCCCTGTTGCGGCAGACCCTTTCTTTTTCCCTGTTGCGGCAGCCCCTTTCCTTCTCAGTTGGGTATACGTATAACGTACAGCTGGGATCTGTGACGTACACCCACAGTAGTATTTCTGCATCATCCCCTACGCGGCTACATAGAGGAATATCTTCCATATAATTGTCATAACCCCTTCTACAGCCTTGGCGATGGTTACGGTGACACTTGCTGGTCATGGTTGGTAGTTCTTTGCCTTTCATGATCGGATAAGCTCAAAAATGTTTTTATTTTAAATAGAAAGTAACAACAAATGTTATTTTGCGGACTCTTAAACTTGATGGAAAAACGTGGAGTTCTGGAATTCTTCGGATAAGTGCTTCACCTGCTATAACCTCATCTTGTGTATTTCAGTGGAAGAAGCACTGGTTTGTACTGACTGACCAGAACCTGAGATACTACCGAGACTCTGTGGCGGAAGAGGTGAGCGAGATACCAGCGTCTACTCTTCTTCCGACCCTCGTCTTCAGCTACTTCTAGTGTCTCCCCTTGTTTTTCTTCTCAGGCTGCTGACTTGGATGGGGAAATTGACCTGTCCACCTGTTACGATGTTACAGAATTCCCAGTCCAGAGAAATTATGGATTCCAGATTCATGTAAGACGCTATTTATTGCATTTGTTTTCTCGATTTCGTCTTAAGTGTTAAATATAGGCAGCTATGTGGCCGACATGAGGGTTTATGGAGGGGTTCAGGCTTGCTTTGAGTCCTTGTTCCCAGGATGTGCAGGGGTCAATCTACCGTATTTGTCGTTTTATAAGACGCAGTGGATTATAAGACGCACTTTAAATTTAGAGGAGGAAAATAGGAAAAAAAATGAGGGTCCGTCTTGTAATACTAGTGCGTCTGAATCCTAATGCTCACCGGGGGAGTTGGGGGCGGCGGTGGTGGAGTGGCTCAAGAAGGTCACAGGAGGCAGGGCGATGCAGGCTGTGAGGAGGGGGTTTTGTGGCTCAGGAGGGTCGGTGATACTGCAGGGTCACAGGACTGGGTGTCTCGGCGGCGGGTGCCATTGATCTGACAGCGGGCTCCATTGAATCGCCCGTGGTTGATAAGAGAGACTTGCAAGAAAATGGCTGCGGAGGTGATGTGTGCGCAGATAGGACTCCGCGGCCATTTTCTTGAAGGCCATTGCGTTAATCTTCTCACGCGCCGCTTCTGCAGCCATTTTCTTGTATATCCATCAATTCGCGGGCGATTCAATGGAGCCTACAGTCAGATCAATGGCACCCGCCACCGAGACACCCAGTCCTGTGACCCCACAGCCCGCCGGCAGATCAGTGGCGCCCGCCGCCGAGACACCACCGAAGTCCGTCCGGTGACCCTTCTGAACTTCTCCTCCAAGTCCTCTGACCCTACCTCCAATGACCCCACCCAACCACAGTCTACCCGGTAAGCCATATCCATTTTGTAAGATGCACCCTCATTTTACCCCCAGTTTTGGGGGGCAAAAGAGTATGTAATCCGTAAAATACGGTAATTATATTATCATTTTCCAATACTTTGGCAAAAACTGATCCAATGCGTACCTCAGTTATTTTTTTTTATTTGGATGAGATCTAGATTGATAGTTTTCTTTAACCACAAGTTTTTTTTTTTCCTTTATTATATTTTTTTAGACAAAAGAAGGGGAGTTCACTCTGTCTGCGATGACCTCGGGCATCCGGCGAAACTGGATACAGACCATCATGAAACATGTGCGACCCAACACTGCCCCAGATGTCACCAGGTGAGGACGACCAGTACGGAAACGCATCCAACCACGTTAATTAATCTTCTAATCTACCAGCTAAATAGACCTCGGGATCATCGACTTTTTCACTTTTTGTTTTTTCTATAAGTGAAGCTTTCATTTCCCGACTTCTTTCTCCTGCCCTTTCCCTGCTTCCTTTTCACATTTCGCCATCTCTTTAATTTCCATGCAAACCCCAGGAAAAGCTTCTCTCTGAAACTGTCTGTGCTGAAGCCAAGGTTGGAAAGCTGTGTTCTCTCCTGTATAAACGTCTTGTGGTTTGTATTCGTTGTGGTTCACTGCATGCTCTCTGCTTCTCACGGCCCAAGGTTTTCTTCAAGTAGGTTCTTCGAGTGATTTGCACGCAGCGGAGACTGCCGTATGTGGCATTTTCTGACTTTTGATTTGTACCCCCGTTCCCTCCTTACCCCACCTCGCGCTATGTATGCTCACAAATGTTGAGCCACCAGAATGGCTGCCTCCACGATGCTCAGAAATCGGATACAATTTATGGAGATCTGATTACGTGATTCCTACACGGCAAAATAATGCACAGAAACAGGTGGCCTGATAGCGCTTGTTGCTTGTATGCAATGTCACAACATCCTGGCATGGCATTAATGATCGGCCTGCTCTGCCACACAGTACCCGCATCGGAGACATTTTACTTCTCATTATTTCTAGGGGATTCGCCCATTTTTTCCAGGTCTGCATGGCGTGTGCTTTTATTTTTATCCCCGTCTTCCAATCTAATAAAAAAAAATCTTCTTTTGGCATGGATGATATGGACAGATGCACCAGAAACGCCTGACGCGTCAAGCCTACAAACTGTGGGGTCCATGTTTACATCTGTTTATTACGTCATTGAAGCTATAAAGTGTACCTCCTGCCTTCCCAAAGAGGAGACCCATATGTGACAGGGGTTAAATGGATTTTCCTCAACTTGCAGCCAATCCATTTACAACTTAACGTATTTTTTGGTTTATAAGACGCACCCCAAATTTAGAGAGTAGAAAAAAAAATGGAGTCAGTCCTATAATCCAGTGGTGTCTTGAGGGGGGCGGCAGCGGTGGAGGAGATGGGTCACAAGAGCCAGGGGCGGTGGTGGAGCAGGGCGGGACGGCGGGTGTCTCAGATGCGGTCCCAGAAACTGGCAGCGGTGGCTGGGCTGTGGGGCTGCAGGCGAGATTGATGCGTAGATTGAGCTATCTCCATCTGCGCATGCGCCGACTCCAGGTGCCATTATTTGAAGTCTTCGCCGTCCGCAGCCCCATCCCCAGCCCAGCCGCCCCGTACCCAGCCCCATCCCCCTGCTACTCCTCTCTACCCCCCCCCCCCGGTATGCTACATTCAGATTATAAGACGCACCCCTCATTTTCCTTTCAAATTTTTGAAAGGAAAAGTGCATCTTATAATCCGAAAAATGTTATTCTACAAAAGACCAGCTCACTTATGCCTCCACAATATTTGTGACGAGAAAGCGTCTCCATCTGCGCATGCGCCGACTTCGGGTGCCATTATTTATTTGAAGTCTTCGCAGCCCCCTCTCCAGCCCCAGTCGCCCCCTCTCCAGCCCCAGTCGCCCCCTCTCCAGCCCCAGTCGCCCCCTCTCCAGCCCCAGTCGCCCCCTCTCCAGCCCCAGTCGCCCCCTCTCCAGCCCCAGTCGCCCCCTCTCCAGCCCCAGTCGCCCCCTCTCCAGCCCCAGTCGCCCCCTCTCCAGCCCCAGTCGCCCCCTCTCCAGCCCCAGTCGCCCCCTCTCCAGCCCCAGTCGCCCCCTCTCCAGCCCCAGCCGCCCCCTCTCCAGCCCCAGCCGCCCCCTCTCCAGCCCCAGCCGCCCCCTCTCCAGCCCCAGCCGCCCCCTCTCCAGCCCCAGCCGCCCCCTCTCCAGCCCCAGCCGCCCCCTCTCCAGCCCCAGCCGCCCCCTCTCCAGCCCCAGCCGCCCCCTCTCCAGCCCCAGCCGCCCCCTCTCCAGCCCCAGCCGCCCCCTCTCCAGCCCCAGCCGCCCCCTCTCCAGCCCCAGCCGCCCCCTCTCCAGCCCCAGCCGCCCCCTCTCCAGCCCCAGCCGCCCCCTCTCCAGCCCCAGCCGCCCCCTCTCCAGCCCCAGCCGCCCCCTCTCCAGCCCCAGCCGCCCCCTCTCCAGCCCCAGCCGCCCCCTCTCCAGCCCCAGCCGCCCCCTCTCCAGCCCCAGCCGCCCCCTCTCCAGCCCCAGCCGCCCCCTCTCCAGCCCCAGCCGCCCCCTCTCCAGCCCCAGCCGCCTCCTCTCCAGCCCCAGCCGCCCCCTCTCCAGCCCCAGCCGCCCCCTCCCCAGCCCAGCCCCCCTGCTACTCATCTCCACCACCCCCCGGTATGCTACATTCAGATTATAAGACGCACCCCTCATTTTCCTTCCAAATTTTTGAAAGGAAAAGTGCATCTTATAATCTGAAAAATATGGTATTCTACAAAAGACCAGCTCGCTTATGCCTCACAATATTTGTGACGAGAAAGCATCAAGTTTCAATACCATCTACATGTATGAATGCCAAATGTGGGCTTGATCCTGTATTTTTTTTCCTTAAGTAAAAAAAGGCGGCTTCATCATATTGATCAACACTCCTCATTACGACCTCACAAATACAGAAAAGGCAGCAGTGTTTCAACCCCCTAGTATAGATTTGGGTCCTTGTCCGGTTGCTAAGCTCTTACTGCTGTATGATGGAATACACTTTTTGTCCGTTAATTTCTTATATTTTTTTTATTGTACAACAAGGTACACTGTGATTAAAAACAAAAATGGCGGTATTGCTGAATAAAAGAAAAGAAAATTAAAAACGAATCAATTTATATGTATACCCAAAATAGAATAATACAACTCATTCCGTAAAAATAGAGAATTATGACTCTCGGGATGCGAGACTGATCAAAATAATGTCTTGGTCTTTTAAAGCCCAAAATAGGCGAATCTTTAAACAGAAGAATCTCCGTAGTTTCTCAGAGTATTTTAATTAAATCCTTGAAGCATAATTTGATGGAATCCCAGTCTGTAGCGGAAGAACACTTTCTCGTAGTTGATTGTCGTCTCCCAAGAGAAATGCTCACCTGGTTTGCAAAACAATATACGTTATACCAATAGTTTAACCTTCCTCATCTTCGCACCTTTCACTCTTCGGAAGCCTCTGTTCCTTCTTTACATCATGTCCTCTGTTGTAACTTTTTTCAAAAATAATTTCTCTTCTCTTGAAATCCTTTTTTCTTTTTTTTTTCCTTTTTATATATAAAATATGAATTTATGGCAATGGATATTTTGTAAACTTGGATATGTTTGCCGCCTGCTAACTCCTGCCCTGCACTCTCCCAGTTCTTCAGGTCTTCTCAGTTAAAAGTTCCCTTCTTTTTGTGTGATGATGTTGGACCCGTTTGTTTAACCTCATCTGTTTTTATCCACAGCTCTCTGCCTGAGGAGAAGAGCAAAACCGCGTCTTCCTTTGTCTCCAGTTCCTATCAAAGTGAAAAGTCGGATTCGGAGCACACGGATGCAGATGGAGGAGAGCATAAGAGGAGCCGGGCACGTGAGAGAAGAAGAGAAGGACGCTCCAAAACCTTTGACTGGGCAGAGTTTCGACCAATTCAACAAGCACTGGCTCAAGAGCGGGCTCAAGCGTCTGAGGTCACAAAGTCGATTTCTTGCTATGACACCACTGATTCCAAGAACGATTTGGGGGATCTGGAAAGGGAGCGAACTAGGCGGAGAGAAGAGCGCCGGAAACGGTTTGAGACCTCAGACTCTGTGGAGGAGTCTACAGTTGAAGAATCGTCACGAATGGAAGTGGACAAAGGGCCGACGTCTTCAGATTCCATTGACATGAGGCCAAATGTTCAAGTGGAAATTGAGCAGCGCTGGCAACAAGTAGAAACCACTCCACTGAGGGAAGAAAAACAAATACCCATTGCTCCACTTCCCTTATCTAACTCTTCCCCTAAACGCACCGTGGAAGACATCACAGTCCTCTTGGAAAAGCAGGTAAAAAAGCAAGGTTATTCCCGGTCACAACATGGCTCTGTGTCTTCTATAGAGCGAAGCCTACCATTAGACCAACGAGGAGAAGTACTTGTCGTCGTTAGTCTAGTGGTAGGCTTCTGTCTTGAGATGCGAAATAGTCTTTGGTTGGAATCCCGGTGAAAGCCCATGGACTGTGTTCAGTATGGCTGTGTCTGTCTTCTACGTAGATCTGTAAAGGATCAAGAGATTCCCACAAACCCAATTGGAATTATTTTTTTTTCTTTTCCACCCATGGTCCAGCTTGAGCAGAGTCAGAAGGAAGTGTCGGACCTCCTGGCTGAAAACCTAGTACTGCAACAGCGACTGAAGGCAGCCTTGGAGCAACAGCAAAGTGCCAGAGATGGCTACGTGTTACAGGTACCAATAGCGTTTCGTAACATTGTGTTGAACCTGTCCATTGCCAGTCCGGTCCCCTCCGTGGCACTGGACAGGTTTACTAGTGTAGTATTCGAGCATTGGGTAAAGCGCTGCATGCTCCTCTCACATACTCTCCTGTGGCCTTCAGCTTGTTTCTTCATTTTTTTTCAAGTATACAATTAACACAAAATCTATATTCTTTATTGTCTTTTGGATAAATTATTTTCTATCGACAAGCTGAACACCATTCCTTCTACAGACCGTAATTTCATTCCATCTTAGTCTCTAGAAGTAGAGTTAGCACATTTAGAAGAACTGGAGGATTCATGAGTCTCTCTCCTGTTTTCTGCCTTTCAACAACCACAAATCTAAAAATCATCTTCTAACTCCTCTTCTCTCTGTGCCGGTGATAAGGGCTCATTAACACATCTCGGTGGCTTGTACTGCATGGTGTTGTTTTTTTTATAAAGCATGGTGTACATCTAATATTTCACTGAGTGTCACATCTGTGGGCTTTTCCTACCAGCGTTTTTAAAGGTTCAGCAGTTTGAGGCTAAGTTCTCCGGCTTCTGGCTGTGCTTCTGTCTGTCCCCGTGCTGTATTTATGTACGTCTGCATGCCTAGAATAACCTTCTCTGAAATCTAAGATGTAGATTTTGTTGTTTTTTTTGTTGTTTTTTTTTTTTTTACCTTCCTCCTTCTAATTTAGTTTGCTTCTTTATTATATTTTAAGGTAGCACTTTCAAGAGTAATATAAATGCTTGCAATAAAACCAATCTTATTTACCGTATCTTGATTATTTTATTATTTTTTTTGCTCCCTACTTTGCATGCTATAGGAGGACATTCATTTCCTTTTAGCTTCATGTGATTTTTGCTCAGAAAAAAACCCCAATTGTTTTTGTTCTGGAAAACAATATTGATCATTGAGCTGTTTTTCCTCTCGCTCTTCTCCCGTTTTTTCCCTCTCTGCCTTGTTGCCCACCCTCCACTAGATTCATCCTACTTTTTTCTTTTTTGTCACCTTCCCCTTTTAGAATCATTTATGCATACTTTTTTATGTTTGTTTTTATGTTCATCATCCAAATCTCCAGCCAATCTGAACCAGCCCGAAACTAAAAGAAAATAAAAAAATATATATATATGTAAAAAAAAAAAAATGCCTCTAACTGTAAACTTTAGGTAACTGCCAAAAAAGAGGCAAGAAGTTTTATTATGGTCGAATTCTGACCAGAGGTGTGACACTCAGCCTTGTCAAATGAGAGTGTTACTAATATCCGTGTTTAATCAATTTCTTTAAGACTGAATTGGCAGATCCGTCTTGGCAGAGACTCCATAAAGTCAATGAGGACCTTCAGAACGAGCTGGAGGCGCAGCATAAGCGTCAGGAGATGCTCAACCATCAGCTGCAGAGCATCAAACACAGTTACGGAGAAGCCAAGGATACCATCCGGCATCATGAGGCTGAGATTATGACTCTTCAAGCCCGACTTAGCAGTGCATCGGCTGAGCTCTCCATGAAAGAGCAAGCTTTGACCAAGCTGAAAGGAGACCTGAAGCTCGAAAAGGAAAAGACTCAAGAAATGCTTGAAGAATGGAAAAATAGTGAAGTGGCGCTAAGCTCTCAGCTTAAGGTCTGCCAGCAGAAGCTTAAAGAAGTCGAGTCCTTGCTTTTGGAAAAAAGACATGAAATTCGAGAGCTGGAAATGCAACAGGCTCTCCAGAAGGACTATCAAAAAGAAGCCCAAAGGTTGCAAGACAAGCTCGCAAGCCTGCAGGCCCAGCTGGATGCGAGCGAACAAGCCCAAATATTAACAGAAGAGAGACTTCAGATGAATTACGAACAGTTGCTAGAAAGCTATGAGAAGGAGAAACAACTATTGATCCTTAATTTGAAGGAAACGGAAGCCCGACTTGTAGAATATGAAGATAAGATCCAAGAGAAAGACCAAGTGATGGAGATTTTGCAGAAGGAGAAGCTCAACGATAGTGCCGAAGTTAGCGTATTAGTTCACCACCTGGAAGAACAGCTGCTGGGGAGGGACGCTGCCATTCAGAGACTGAAAGAATGCATTCAGGAGCTGGAGCTAGAACGAGACCAGCTTAAAACCACGTGTCAAGAAATGGTCCAGCAGATCGCTGGTTCCGACTCCGACATTTCCAGTTTACAAAACAGAATTAAGGTACAAGAAATGGAATATGACCAGTTAAGGAGCTCACTGGAGAAATCGACAGATGATATTCTGAAGGTACAAGAGGCTCTTAGAGCCAAAGAAGAAGAATTAAAAAATGTCTACGATGCTCACAGTAAGCTCATGGGAAAAAAGGATCAAGATATTAACGAAGCGCTCATTAAGATGGCAGCTCTGGGAAGCAGTCTAGAGGATACAGAGATAAAACTGAAAGCCAAAGAGGAGGCTTTGAAAGGCTTGGGTGGGTTGTGTTCGGACTCGCAAGCAAAAGAAATAGAGTCGGTGTATCTTCAGTTAGAAAGCGCAAAGCATAGGATTTCTGAGATGGAACAGTGTTTGCAGGCAGAAAGTGGGGATGTATTTAGTGAAGTGTCAAGAGATGATCCCATGGTGGACGTTGACACTATGGACATAAATGCTTCATTAACAGAAAAAGAACAAGACACGGGAGTAAAAAGACAAAGGATACGGTTCTCTAGTATTCAATGCCAGAGATATGCTCACCTTGATGGCACTGAGAAAACATGGACATGTAGCCCACCGTCCGACCTAAACCAAGAAGGAAGCCTCTCGCCCGAAATGACCGTCCCATGTCAGCCTTCTGGAGCAAATGACTTGGAGAGTTGTCTGTCCATTATCCATTCCCTCGAAACTAAGCTGTATCTAACAGAGGAAAATCTGAAAGATCTAACCCTAAAGCTGGAAAATGAGAAGACCACTCATCAAGAGACCCTTTTAGCTCTGCACAGTCAGTGGGCAAATGCTGAGGCTAGCCTTAGGGAACAGCTCCAAGCTAGTGTAAGTCAGGTCAACTCTATGACAAACCAAATGGAAGAGATCCAAAACGAGAGACTAGGTTGCCCCTCAGATATGACCAAAACACAAATTATATGTGGTTTAGATGCCTGTTGCAATCTCAATAGAGAACTACATGAGGTAGATGAATCGTGCCTAACGTCCTACTCATTGACCAGCATTAAGCACGGTCTGTCAGGCATAATTAAATCACTACAGAGAGCCCTCGGTGATTCATCAGATTGTGAAAATCTGGATAAGGGTTCCCAAGAAGAATCTAAATCGCAGGCTTCTCAGGATCCCATCCATAGACTATCGGAAAAAATAAATTTCCAGGCTCAGTTAATGTATAGAATGATCGAGTCTTTGAGACAACCAACCTCGGAAACTGATCCACAGGAGCGAGGTGAACGGAAGGGAGATCCATCTACAGATTATCTGGTAGAGATGTTTGTAAAAAAAGTCAAGCTAGAGAGAGATTTCTGGGACAGGGTTAATCAGATTGGAATAACTGTTGTGGGGGGTGAAGGGGTGGTGGAGTCTGAATTGAGCCTAAATAAAAGTTCTGATCTTCTCCAAACCCTGACAGACAATACTCTGCTCAAAGCCGAGCTTTTCATGGCCATTCAGAAAACAAAGGCTCTGGAAGCTGATCTTAAGACAGCGGAAGCTGCTCTAGAAGGATTATCTGTGGAAGAAATGAGTGCAAATCTATCTGGGTCTCGGAAATCAGGACCCCACCACGTAACTGACTGTGAACCCTATGGTTCTGAGGACACCAGCATAGCTTGTTTAGAAGAGCTTTCTCTTCATTTAAAGGAAAATGCAGATGAACTACAGAGAATCTCCTGTGCCCTAATGTCCATGTCCCAAGACAAATGTCAAGGAGCTATTGAGTCCCTATTGCAAACGCACCAACAGATCTCTAGCGTTAGTAGTTCTCCCCCACTACTGGTACAAGATGCCGTCGTGCAGGCCCAACTGTGCTATGTTGCTTGTAAAGCGAGGCTTGAATATCAGAGGGAGTTGAGGAGGAGTGTAAATGCTCTGAGCCATAGTCACTCTGAAGCTTTGTCCAAGGTGCATCAAGACTACCAGGAGATGCTACACCAGAAACAGCAAGAACTCTCAGAAGTGATGGAACGAGAGAGAAATGCGGCTGCAGCTGTAACCAGTCAGGTTGAAGATACGGAAAGATTTCTGGGAGAAGCAGAAATAAAATTCCAAGAAACCATGTCCCAGCTTGATGGAGAATACAAGAACGAGATGCAGAACATGATGGAAAGCTGGATGGAACGCGAGAACGAGCTGAAATCGCTGCATCTACAGGTGAATACGAAACTTCAAGCTTCAGAACGAGAAAGAGAAGAAGCGGAAAGGTTTCACTGGGAGAAAATCAAGAATTTAGAGGATCAGTTTCAAGAGCAGATTCAGGAGCTCCAAATTATTCACAGAAATGAAATGAAGACTTTGGAGGATCACTATACTCAAAGCATCCAACAGCTGCAGGATACACTCGATAGCTATCAAAGGGAACCTCCGTACACACCATCTCCGGTGGACTCCACGACTCGCAGTATCGCTTCTGATCAAGAAACAGCTGTTGATGTGGACTCCATGAATGTTCTGAAAGGTCGAATTCTAGAACTGGAAGCCCAGATGAACACTATGAGAGAAGAACTTGAACAGAGACATCCTGAAGACTATATGTCCTCCATAAAGGAGAAATACCAGGCAGACTTTGAGAACTTGAAGGTCCTGTTAGATTACATTACTAAGTCTTATTTTTCTGTCCTCTACTTACAGTTTCTAACTCCCAAAGGGTGACGGGATGCCCTAGACTAAACTTCTGTGACCCTTTCATATCCTACTTTGTTAGTTGGCTTCTTGTACTCAAGAATGCTTTTCTTGTTTTTGTTTCTTTTGGTCTCAGAAAGAAAGAGTAGCCCCCGAAGACTCTAAGATCTTTGGGAAATAGTCATCTTCTCCCAGTCATACAATGTGGCTTAGTTGGTACAACGTCCTGTTTTTGTTTTTACCCATTTTTTTTTCCTGTATCAGCTTGAGACTGAGACCCATTATCACTGCAGGCTCTCGTAGACCATCCCCAATGACTCTGCAATATTATCGTAGGTTTTAAGCCCATCCTACACATTAGATAGCTTTCACCTGAACGATAGTTCATCCATCAGCCATCTCAGCCGGCCCCCCCATACTCAGGAGGACTCATTGTGCGGTTTTCTGAAGGAGTCGTCTTAAGACTTCTCTCTTCAGCAGTCTAAAATCCGACTTGCCCGATCAATATTTTTCCCAACAATAACGTGTCTGAAACTCCCATACACACAGTCAGCCAAACACATCAATATTTGTGGGGGCTCAGACTTTGTTGGCAGAGTCAGTCAAATGTTTACATTAGCCACCCACTAATGTCTATCGGGATAGACATCCACATGGATAGAAATGGATATCTGTCCGATCCATTGCCCTAAACTAAGTAGCACAAGGGCTTCTTAACTAAATTAAATCACACCATTCTTTCTTACGCTACACCTCCATGTGCAGGGGTCATAAATGCACGGACTCCTATAGACCACCCGGCTCTTGTATACAGTGGTCTATTTCTCCATCTAACCTTAGTATCCAGGCCTTACATATGTGTACGTGCCTGTACACTTCTGAGGACATTGCTTCACAATGGACGGAATCATTGTAACTATATAGTGTTGCCCTTGACTTAAAGGTTTATTCCCTATGATAGTTATTACTTATCCAAATAATAGGTAATGACTTATTGTGGACCCCCTTCTCCCCCCGATACTGAGAAACTGGCTTTGAAACACCACAGCCCCATTCATTCTCTATAGGACTGTCGAAGGTGGCAGTGTTGTATACTTTGAGATGTGAAGTGTTATAATACTGCCAATAACCCTTTAACAGGGTTTTAGAGAATTAGGCTTTCACGCAACGTTCCTCTCCCCGTTCAGTGGTCCCGTCCGAACCCTTCGCTGAATTCGGATGTATGCACAGTCTGGGACACTGACTGTAATGGTGCAGATGGTCACCGTGTGCTCTGTCATGCACCATTTTCGGGGTATAGCCTAATTCAAGGCAGACACCCAGATAGACTGCTTCTGGGTGTCTGCCTTTTAGTAAGCATATACCTCCGAAAATGGTGCACAACCAAGCACACAGTGACTCTGTCAGTGGCCCTGTTGGCTCATTTGTCCAAATCCAATTTTGTGGGGGGGTTCTGACGATAGACCTGAACCACTGAATGGGGAGAGGATCGCAGTGTGAAAGCGGCATTAGAGAAACATGGCTGCTGTCTTCTCAAAATAGTGCTGCAGCTAACATTGATACTACCACTGTGAGAAGCCCTTCCATAACCTAAAGCTCCCTGCCCCAGCATTAATTTGTAGCTGCTCTGGCAATATTAAGTCTTCAAGATCGTGCTATTATATAGGCACTTTATGGCAATGTTATGGTACGGCTATTTGGTACTATAATGCTCTCCATTTCTAACTTTTGAAGTTAATAAGACCTCACTCTGTACTATACAGTACCATATTTGGATAGAAGCGAGATGGCAATATTGAATAGTTTGGGTTTAGTTTTTTCCCTTCAGGATGTAGTACGAGACATCTAAGCTGGCCTTTATCTTTTTCAATATTGTATTTTTGTTAGATTTTTTTTTTTCTCTTGATAAGTCTTTTCATGGCTGATAATGGCATCCGAAATATATACAGAGCAAGACTGAAATAATGAAGTTAGCTAGGACCATTCTTTTAATTATTGCCCACTTCTTGTAATCCTCCGGAAAATCCTGTATGTTAGCTTTCACAGGCCTTTAAAGATTCTCCTGTTGAATAATTGGCTTTTGTTTTTAGCTTTATTAGACTTTTTTTTGTTTTTTATCCTTTTATCTAACTGCACCATCGACTTAATGCAACATCAATACCAGGAACAGTAAACGCATGATTTAAGGAGACCCCTCACACCCTTGTCATAATCACATCATTAGTCTGACCCTTCCTGGGTCGGGTTTATCACATCACCCCTTTTGTTCTGTTTAGTTCTTTCCTTCCCCTAATTAGTTAGTGAAATCTAGGACTTTGATGAAATCTACTTGTCACTCAAGAAGTTCTCCTCAAACTAAAACCCCCTGAACTTTCTTGTTTCCCATCTCGTTTTCTTCTTAGTTACTCAGACGTGTTAAGGTGGCCATACACATTAGGTACAAGTAGGTTGATGGTCAACTGTTCGTTAGGCTGGAGCCGCCATACACCTTTTATTCCATATCGATCGCACAAGTCTAATGATATCAACAACAATTCCTTTTAAATTGTCTTGGTAATGATGTTTAATGAAGAGATCTTGGGCCTTTTTTTTCAAACTTCTTCGACTTTTTTACTAAGTCGATCTATAATTGTTGTATTTCACTTGACGAACAACTGTCTTCGTGAAATTGGTCTATTTTGACAGTCTTTAGACTTTTAAGCCAGATATTTGGGAAGTTTTTCAGAACTGATCAAAGTTCTTTTCTTGGGTGACACCTTCGAGGATTTCATTCGACTTTCAAAGCTGTTGGCGTTCGACGCTTTCAAAGCTGTTATCTTTCCAGGCTTCTGAGGCTTACATTCGGCTTTCAAAGCGGTTGGCTTTCGAAGCGGTTGGCTTTCGAAGCGGTTGGCTTTTATTCGGCTTTCGAAGCTGTTGGCTTTCATTCGGCTTTTGAAGCGGTTGGCTTTCGAAGCGGTTGGCTTTCATTCGGCTTTCGAAGCGGTTGGCTTTCCTTCGGCTTTCGAGGCGGTTGGCTTTCATTCGGCTTTCGAAGCGGTTGGCTTTCGAAGCAGTTGGCTTTTATTCGGCTTTCGAAGCTGTTGGCTTTCATTCGGCTTTCGAAGCGGTTGGCTTTCGAAGCGGTTGGCTTTCATTCGGCTTTCGAAGCGGTTGGCTTTCGAAGCGGTTGGCTTTCATTCGGCTTTCGAAGCGGTTGACTTTCGAAGCGGTTGGCTTTCATTCGGCTTTCGAAGCGGTTGGGTTTCCTTCGGCTTTCGAGGCGGTTGGCTTTCGAAGCGGTTGGCTTTCGAAGCGGTTGGCTTTCGAAGCGGTTGGCTTTCGAAGCGGTTGGCTTTCGAAGCGGTTGGCTTTCGAAGCGGTTGGCGGCTTTCATTCTGCTTTCAAAGCGGTTGGCTTTCATTTGGCTTTCAAAGCGGTTGGCTTTCATTTGGCTTTCAAAGCGGTTGGCTTTCGAAGCGGTTGGCTTTCATTCGGCTTTCGAAGCGGTTGGCTTTCATTCGGCTTTCGAAGCGGTTGGCTTTCATTCGGCTTTCGAAGCGGTTGGCTTTCCTTCGGCTTTCGAGGCGGTTGGCTTTCATTCGGCTTTCGAAGCGGTTGGCTTTCGAAGCGGTTGGCTTTCGAAGCGGTTGGCTTTCATTCGGCTTTCAAAGCGGTTGGCTTTCATTCGGCTTTCGAAGCGGTTGGCTTTCGAAGCGGTTGGCTTTCATTCGGCTTTCGAAGCGGTTGGCTTTCCTTCGGCTTTCGACGCGGGTGGCTTTCGGAGCGGTTGGCTTTTGAAGCGGTTGGCTTTCATTCTGCTTTCGAAGCGGTTGGCTTTCCTTCGGATTTCGAGGCGGGTGGCTTTCGGAGCGGTTGGCTTTCGAAGCGGTTGGCTTTCATTCTGCTTTCGAAGCGGTTGGCTTTCCTTCGGCTTTCGAGGCGGGTGGCTTTCGGAGCGGTTGGCTTTCGAAGCGGTTGGCTTTCATTCTGCTTTCGAAGCGGTTGGCTTTCATTCGGCTTTCGAAGCGGTTGGCTTTCATTCGGCTTTCGAGGCGGTTGGCTTTCATTCGGCTTTCGAGGCGGTTGGCTTTCGAGGTTGGTTGGCTTTCCAGGCTTTCGAAGATTTTCTTTCCATATTTTCATCTTTTGATCACGTAGGACGCCATAGACTTCACACCCGTATAGATAGCTGTTGGCCAATTAATGTTTTTGTTCATGAATCCTCAGACTTTCCTGTAATATCTTTGGCCATCTTAATTCATGGCTGGTTGTCTGTCACAATTTTTCCAATTTTTAGACCCTTCCTCATTGATCAATCCATTTATATCAGCTCTGTCTCCCTCTTCTGCTCTGATTTCTTTAGTGGCTCAAGACGTAGCATTATTTTAAAATCTTTTTCCATTTACAGGCGACATGTGAACGAGGCTTTACTGCCATGGAGGAAACTCATCAAAAGAAGATTGAGGACCTACAGAGGCAGCACCATCGAGAGCTGGAGAAGTTGCGGGATGAGAAGGATCGTCTCCTAGCAGAAGAGACTGCAGCCACCATATCGGGTACGTGACTGACTGCCAACCGTGATATTCTATACTAGTCGTTGGGGACGTTTTCTAATTACCACATTTTCAGGTTTGTAAGACGCATCCCCCCCCCCCCCAAAAAAACTGAGGGAATAATGGGGGTGCGTCTTAGAAACCGCATATGGTTTACTGGGACGGCAATGGTGGCGCAGGGTTGGCGATATGGGGGGCTCGGAGGGTGTGCCATTGCAGTGGAGCAGCTCAGGAGGGTCAGTGTGCGGCAGCGGAGGGTTGGCGATACTGCGGGCTCTTGGGGTGTCGCGGCGGACGACGCCAGTGATCTGCGGGCTGCTTTGACTCGCTGGAGGTTGACGCGATGGATTTCAAGAAAATGGCTGCGGAAGCCAATCTGCACAGGCGCCGCCTCCGCGGCCTTTTTCTTGAAGTCCATCGTCAACGGCCGGTGATTCAATGGAGCCAACAGTATGCCGACAGATCAATGGCGCTCACCGCCGTGACACCCCACGAGCCCGCAGTATGGCCGACCTGCCACACACTGACTCTCTTGAGCCGCGACACCCCTTCCTCCAAGACCGCAGCATCGCCGACTCTCTTGAGCAGCGACACCCCCTCCTACGAGCCAACAGCATCGTGACCCTCTTGAGCTGCAACACCCCCGAGCTCGCAGCATCGCCTACCCTGCCTTCTGTGACCTTCCTGAGCCACTCCACGACCGCCGCTCCTCCCTGGCGAGCTAATATAAGAGGCACTAGGATTATAAGACGGACCCTCATTTTAACAGTAAAAAAATTTTTCCCCATTTTCCTTCTTCAAATTTGGGGTGCGTCTTATAAAACGTGAAGTACGGTTCATTATGCTCTTCGTTCAGCCAGCTTTGCCTCACTTAATATTTTCACTCTTTCAGCCATTGAAGCAATGAAAAATGCCCACCGCGAAGAACTTGAGCGAGAGCTGGAGAAATCCCATCGATCTCAAGTCAGTAGCATCAATGCGGACGTGGAGTCACTGCGGAGGCAGTATCTGTAAGTTCTCCCCCTGGCACTTTCTTGTCTAATCGTTGTTCCTTTCCTCCTTGTACTTGTGTAAGATTTTCTCTTTATGTATGACTGATCTGAATTTGGTAGTGTCCTGACGTGCAGACTCCCATTAAGGTTAATGAGGTTCTTCTTGCAGGGAAGAGTTGCAGTCTGTGCAGAGGGAGTTGGAAGTCCTCTCCGAGCAATATTCTCAGAAGTGTCTGGAGAATGCCCACCTTGCTCAGGCCCTGGAGGCAGAACGCCAAGCTCTACGCCAGTGTCAGAGAGAGAACCAAGAGCTCAATGCACACAACCAGGTTAAACCCCTAACGTAGCTGCCTCTTCCTTTATTTTTCGAGCCTCCCCACTCTGCGCAGTGCCTAGCTTTACACACATTTTGTGTTTTTGTTGTGTTTACAGGAGCTGAATAATCGTCTGGCCACTGAGATAACGCGGCTTCGAAATCTGGTAACCGGAGATGGAGGGGAGGTATCTCCTCTCACCCAGGGAAAGGATGTCTATGAGTTGGAGGTAAAGCCATGTCATTCCAGCTCTAACTATATTAGAAAGCCCAATTCACACAAGCTAATTTTAACCACCCCCCCCCCCCAAAAAAAAAGCGTTGCTTGCATCCCGGTTACACGGAACCAGGAACTGTGCTGTGATTTTTATTTTAGCACCATAGTCGTCTTGCATTATTGGTCTTGTGTTTCCCACGTTTCTGATGCCCACATTGGGTCCTGTTCTCAATGTCCGCTGTGTTTTCCAGGTCCTGTTACGTGTGAAGGAGTCTGAGATCCAATACCAGAAGCAAGAGATCAGCTCCTTGAAGGATGAGCTGCAGACAGCTCTGAGGGTAGGAGATGCAGCCCTTACTCATGTCTTGACATCAATCCGACCTGTGCTTTGTAAAGCCGTAACAATAAAGTAATCTTTACCCTCCATTTATCGGAGGCTGAGGCTATGAACTTACGTTGTTGTAACGCTTTCATTCTTTTACTGTCGCCATAAGGATAAGAAATACGCCAGCGATAAATACAAGGACATCTACTCTGAGCTGAGCAACGTGAAGGCCAAGGCCGAGTGTGACATCAGCCGGCTAAAGGAGCAGCTGAAAGCCGCCACCGAGATGTTGGGGGACAAATCTCCTGAGAATGCATCGGTGTCTGGATATGGTGAGCGAGAAAACATAGTAACGACTGTCCTGTGTTGTTCATGGGGTGGTGGATGGTTTTCTTTTTAGTGATATGCAACCATAGACAAACTTGTTAGAGTTCAAAATGTAAGGATTAACTTAAAGGGATCCAGTCATGTCGATAGAGAGACATATATATATATATATATATATATATATATATATATATATATATATATATATATATATATATATATATATATATATATCTATTATATTGATATAGATATAGATAGATATATTTATTTTAGATATATATACCATATTTTTCGGATTATAAGACGCACTTTTCCTCCCAAAACTTTGGGAGGAAAATGAGGGGTGCATCGTAAAATCAAAATGTAGCTTACTGGGGGGTTGTGCAGAGGGGTCAAAGGAGGCAGGCAGATGCTCCGAGCAATGCACTGTGCTGCCAGCGTTCTGTGCATCGGGCAGCGCCGCTCTGTTCTGTTTGGAGCCGCTCCGTTCTGCTCTGTGCACGGCTGATTCGTCCTGCTCGGCTGCTCAGTGCACGGCTGCTCCGTCCTGCTCAGCTGCTCTGTGCACGGCTGCTTCGTCCTGCTCGGCTGCTCTGTGCACGGCTGCTCCGTCCTGCTCGGCTGCTCTGTGCACGGCTGCTTCGTCCTGCTCAGCTGCTCTGTGCACGACTGCTTCGTCCTGCTCAGCTGCTCTGTGCACGGCTGCTCCGTCCTGCTCAGCTGCTCTGTGCACGGCTGCTCCGTCCTGCTGGGCTGCTCTGTGCACGGCTGCTTCGTCCTGCTGGGCTGCTCTGTGCACGGCTGCTCCGTCCTGCTCGGCTGCTCTGTGCACGGCTGCTCCGTCCTGCTGGGCTGCTCTGTGCACGGCTGCTCCGTCCTGCTGGGCTGCTCTGTGCACGGCTGCTCCATCCTGCTCAGCTGCTCTGTGCACGGCTGCTTCGTCCTGCTGGGCTGCTCAGTGCACGGCTGCTTCGTCCTGCTGGGCTGCTCTGTTCACGGCTGCTCCGTCCTGCTGGGCTGCTCTGTGCACGGCTGCTCCATCCTGCTCAGCTGCTCTGTGCACGGCTGCTTCGTCCTGCTGGGCTGCTCCGTCCTGCTTGGCTGCTCTGTGCACGTCTGCTCCATCCTGCTCAGCTGCTCTGTGCACGGCTGCTTCGTCCTGCTGGGCTGCTCTGTGCACGGCTGCTCCGTCCTGCTGGGCTGCTCTGTGCACGGCTGCTTCGTCCTGCTGGGCTGCTCTGTGCACGGCTGCTTCGTCCTGCTGGGCTGCTCTGTGCACGGCTGCTTCGTCCTGCTGGGCTGCTCCGTCCTGCTTGGCTGCTCTGTGCACGGCTGCTCCGTCCTGCTCGGCTGCTCTGTGCACGGCTGCTCCGTCCTGCTCGGCTGCTCTGTGCACGGCTGCTTCGTCCTGCTGGGCTGCTCTGTGCACGGCTGCTTCGTCCTGCTGGGCTGCTCAGTGCACGGCTGCTTCGTCCTGCTGGGCTGCTCTGTGCACGGCTGCTTCGTCCTGCTGGGCTGCTCAGTGCACGGCTGCTCCGTCCTGCTGGGCTGCTCTGTGCACGGCTGCTCCGTCCTGCTCGGCTGCTCTGTGCACGGCTGCTCCGTCCTGCTCGGCTGCTCTGTGCACGGCTGCTCCGTCCTGCTCGGCTGCTCTGTGCACGGCTGCTCCGTCCTGCTCGGCTGCTCTGTGCACGGCTGCTCCGTCCTGCTCGGCTGCTCTGTGCACGGCTGCTCTGTTCTGCTCAGGTGCTCCATCACCAGCCCCGCGCAGAGCGGAGCGGAGTCGCCGGCCCCGCGCAGAGCAGCAGCCGCAGTGAGTATCTGGGCCCACCTCTATACTACTTGCAGTACTCCAGTACCGCCCCTGCCTCCTGTGACCCCCGCTCCTCTGCAGGCCCCCCTCCCTGGTAAGACATCACTAGATTATAAGTGGACCCCATATTTTTTTTTTTACCTTTTTTTTTTTTTTTCCCTCCAAATTTGTGATGCGTCTTATAATCCGATGCGTCTTATAAAACGAAAAATACGGTATATAGTTATCTCTCTAACATGTTAGTCCTGGACATTACATCATTTTAAAACAATTGGGGGGGTGGTTTAATATCAAAAAACGACATGACAGGAAGCCTTTAAGTCACCTTCTAGTTTTTAACATTGTTTTTCTACAAATATGAGAGTGTAACTTATAATAGTCATCTCCATGGCTTCCTCAGGCCCTATCCTAATATTAATTGTTCAGCCCATGGATGATGCGCCAAAGAATATTTTAATACTTTTTTCAGATATCATGAAATCTAAGAGCAACCCAGATTTCCTGAAGAATGACCGGTCGACCATCAACAGACAGCTGCGGAACATCAGGTCCAAGGTAGGCGCGCTCCTGTGCTCCAGGGACAGCGAGATATTATACGTGATCTGTCAGCCTGATGGATCTCAGGTGATATGGAGGTCTGTGTGAATGCTATTGAAGAAGAAATAGTATTTCTCCATCCCTGGCAATTACGCCATTTTTATATTACTTGGGTCAACACCTAACCTGAGGGTTCCTGCTGTATGCCGCAGCTTTCTCCAAGTCAGACCTCCGTGGCACCTGACGTCTCTCTGCCGTACAGAGGCACGTTACTTGTATACCCAAGTGTTTAGAAATATTTTTTAACAGGATTCGGAAATTATATAAAATTTAGGTCTACAAATATAAAACCTTTTCGGCCCCCTTTGCCCGTTCCTTGGACTTGTCCATTTCTAAATGACCTGTTTTTTTGTAACTTGTTTTTCAAAACCCCGATCGTCCCCCATTTATCCTGCCTGATCCTTGTGATTTTATCTCCCTAGTTGGTCACACCGTATAGATCATAATTGTCTGCCTGTTAGTAAGTATATGTGAGTGGTCTTCATCTCACTATGTCCGTGCAGGATCCCTGCATGATATCACACGTTCCCCCGGTTTTTACGTGGTCAGGGGGTGATGGGAAGGGAATCGGAGCTCTTGTCACATGGGATTCATGCGCTTTCTTTGTCTGTCTGTGTCTGTGTGTCCCTTTTTTTTTTGTCCATGGAAGTCCGTAATTGAGCAGGTCTCATGGGATAACTGAAAAGTTCCACGTACCAGGTTCCCTGACATGTAGGTAAAAACAAAACCAATGAGGCCACCATACTCTGCATGCACAACTTTTCTCTCCATCCTGAGTGCCGTCACCGCCGGCCTGTCCCTTTTCTTATATAGCCTGTAATTTTCACTGTGAAAAAAATATTAACACAGAAGATGATGGCACATTTCCCAGAAACGTCCATGTTAAAATTTATGGATTTAGGTAAGGGTTGTCCAGGAATCGGGATAGGTCCTCAATATCCAACCTGACGCCCCCACCGATCCGCGGTTGTGGCCGGATGTACAGAGCCGCGACAGCACAGCTCCATACACTGTGTGGTGGCCGTTACCGGTACTGCACCTCAGCTCCTATTGACGTGATCGGCCACTACACAGTGTATGGAGCTACATCAATCCACGGTGGGTCACCACAGGGAAACATTGTGATGTGTTTTGTCCTTACGAGACTGTCAGTTCGGTGTCTCCACATCCCATACTCCTTAACGTGCCCTAAAACCTCATCCTGTTCTGTACCCTTCTCCAAATGTAGGGCTACCTCCCTAACATTCATCCTCTTTTTGTGTTAGTTTACTGTACGATCCTACATCCCCCAGTATGTAATGCAGAATAAAGCCCTTTGTGCAGTTAATGATGGGGGGGGGCGCGTTATGGACAGACGAGGCTTGGTGTTGGGGTTCAGTCTTCTCTAATTCTTGATGAACCTGAACACTTTCAGACTCTTGCGTTTTGGTAGTTGGCCCGTAGAGGCGTGCCTTCAGCTACGACGGGTGCGCTTACATATAAAGTGAGGTGGTCACTCAATCATGGCTTTTTCTATTCATGTCAGCAAGCGTAGATGTGCCATGAGATGGGGAAATTCAAGTGGAAGAAAGGGAATTTTATTTTGCAAAATTTTTCGTTTTAGAAGATGCACCCCAAATTTAGAGGGGGGGGAAAAAAAATATGGGGTCCGTCTTCTAATCCGGTAGTGTCTTACAGGAGGATCAGCAGTGGTGGAGCAGGAGGCATGTGCGGTGCAAGAGTAGGGCAATGCTGCGGGCGGTGCAGCGGGGTGTCCCAAATGCTCGCTGCGAGACGGGAGGAACATCCAGAAACTGTTGGCGGTGCAGGCTTCAAAGAAATGGTGCCCGGAGTCGGCGTGTGCGCAGATAAAGCTCTCAGCTCAAGATCTCATCTGCGCATGCGCCACCTACGGCCTATTGATCTGCCAGCAGTGGACTTTAGGAAAATGGCGCCAGGAGGTGGCACGTTCTCATATATGATCTTGGGCTGGTTATTGAGCTAATAGCGCAATTTGCGCACGTGCCGACTCTAGGCGCCATTTTCCTAAAGTCCGCTGTTGGGAGATCAATAGGCCGTAGGTGGCGCATGTGCAGATGAGATCTTGAGCTGAGAGCTCCATCTGCGCATACAACTACTCCGGGCGCCATTTCTTTGAAGCCTGCAGCGCCGATAGTTTCTGGATGTTCCTCCTATCGGCGCTGCAGGCTTCAAAGAAATGGCGTCCGGAGTTGTCATATGCGCAGATGGAGCTCTCAGCTCAAGATCTCATCTGCGCATGCGCCGCCTACGGCCTATTGATCTCCCAACAGCGGACTGTAGCAAAATGGCGCCTAGAGTCGGCGCGTGTGCAAATTGAGCTATCGGATCAATGACCAGCTCAAGATCATATATGCGAACGCGCCACCTCCTGGCGCCATTTTCCTAAATTATGCTGCTGGCAGATTAATAGGCCATAGGCGGCGCATGCGCAGATGAGATCTTGAGCTGGGTGCTCCATCTGCGCACGCGCCAATATTTGAAGCTCACACCACTGACATTTCAGGACAACAGCCCTTGCCTCACAGCCCGCAGCATAGCGCACCGCCCCTGCCTCCTGTGACCCCCTCTCCCGGACTTCCCTGTAAGCTACATTCGGCTTATAAGTCGCACCCCTCATTTTGCTCCCATACTTTTGGGAGGAAAAGTGCGCCTTATAGTTCGAAAAATGCGGTAAATGTGTCTTCATATAAGTATCAGCATTAGGGTGTGATACACACACGGTTGGTGGTTGGTAAAGTCTGCTTTATCAAGGTGGGTCATGGGCAGATTTTGGCAATATGCCACTTTTATCTGGCTGAGCGGGTCCAATTTTACTAACTGTAATATTATCCCTCCAGTAAACTGAGTGTTTCACGTAGGACACTGACATTAGATTAGTAAAAATATAGCTGTAAAGTGTTGATTCTAGGTGTATAAATAGGAAAAAAAAAATCTGGCTGAGGTTTTCGGTGCCTTCCTAGTTAACTAGATAGAACTCCTTTTTAATGTTTTGACAGCTCGACAGGCTGAAAAGACCTATGGCCATTATCATGAGGCACGATGGTTATTTTAGACCCTGAACTTTTTGGAATTTAGCAATTATTTATTATTATAGGGCCATTTATTCCATGGCACTTTACAAGAAATGCATCTTTTTTTGTTCCCAACGGGATTGTAACACACACACCCTCCAACACTAATAATTGTCACCTAACCCCGAGCTGGCCCACGGCTATGGTCTCTCTTCACGTACGGTTTTTTGCACTCATTTTCCTCACATCCATCTGTCATATGTGACCCTCCTACCGATACACCCCTGTCGTTTCTTCAGCATGCAGAACTAATCTCACTCCATTTTGTGTGTGCTCACACCCCTGGCACTTTGCTCTCTTGTGTCCCTTTGTCCTAACACTTGCCGTTTTTTTTTTCTCCCACAAACGCAGAGCCTGAAGGAGGGGCTGACAGTCCAGGAGCGCCTTAAAATCTTCGAATCCCAGGACTACAAGAAACACTAACGTCTCCCGATTTCTGCTGCGTGTCTCTAGGACGTGGAGCAGAGATGCACTGCCCCGGATCCATCGGGCCTCAGGGGACTCTGATGTGCAGCTCTCTGCATGTCACCACGTGGCTCTTGAAATGTGCAAGACCATTCAGGTGTTGAAATGGTTAATTCCTGTGGGTACTTCTCCAGCTCAATGTCTTTCCCTAACCCTCTCCCCTTTTCTTGCTCCAGGATTAGGGCACATTAACTCGCCTTCTCCCATCTTTGTCAGAGCTTTAACTCTCATTCAGAATTGTCAGTATTAAGGCACCGCTGCCGATCAATAAGCTATCAGGTGTGACCCACGACATTGGACCTTTCGGGCCTCGTGCCGGCCCCATTGTGCCCGCTGTCTGCAGGAGAAGGGCTGAATCGCGGACATGGAAATGTGACAGGGCTACCTGCTAGGGTACAATCGGCACAAATCCCCTCACTCTCCCCCGACAATGTATGTAGTTATTTATAGAGGTGTTTGTGTGTAAAGTATGTGTACAGGAGGCGAACGGCTTCATCCTGCTCCTTTTTAATATTGCTGTGAATACTGTTCTCTAATATATGCTCGATGCAGAAGATTCTGGTGCTCTCTTGTCCTCCACTCGTCCTCTTTTACGACAGGTAATAGCGCTGACCAGGCAGTCACGTGGCTTGCTGTATCGATAATGCTGTGACATCAGTTCAGGATTCAAGTTCCCGCCGATTGTGGCATCTCCACCTTAGCGACAAGTGGCCGGACCAGTAATTTCCCTAAAGTTTAGCGCACAAGTATCTTTTTTTTTTTTGCCTATTCGAGCATGAGTATTTTTTGCAATCTATCCTTAGACAAGACAGTACCTGTCGTTTTGGAAATATAACTAGCGTCCAGTACTAAATATTCTCCTTTTTTAATTTGGAAATTTAGTTATTTTTTTCAACCAAGGCCTTGACGTAGATTGAAAAGGAATGGAAAACGTAAAGGAAGGACTTGGACATTTCCTTTCTCTCGGATCCACTTCTGGCTCAAAAAAACGTGGGGTTTCCAGTACGATGACTAAAATAGCAATCCTAAATGATGTTATTTCTTATGGGAGCTTCACTTTTGGGCAGCAGAGCAGAGTAATATTGGATTATGTTGATTCCCCTGTGGTTTATCTGTAAACAGGATCCAGAATACAGTACGTAAAGCCGTAGGGACTTTTCTTGTCTTTTGCGGTCCTCGGTTTGTCTCTTGTAATGTGGCTTTATTACAGTTTCGTCTTCCCTTTTTTGGGTTGTACCCAATTCCATGGAAAGGTAGCCCATCCATCCACCAAGAACCGTTGATATCGCAATGCATTTCATGGGCCCAAGTAATATTAGTGAAAATGCATCTTATCCATTCACTGGCTCTTGGTCGATGAGAAGGGCTTGTTCTCAACACTTTGCTGATACGGTAGCCGTATGGACTGGCACTGTTGGGCGCTGACTTTTCCCGCACGGCTCCTAGAAGGATTTGGCAGGTGATACTAAGTTGGAAATTGTACATTGTGATGTCATTGACCAGATCGTGGTGTCGTAAAGTGACTTAGTGTGAAGGTTTGTGGTATGTTTTTTTTTTTGTATATTAATGTACATGGTTGTTTTTCAGAATGTTTGTTTTACTTTTGCATTGGAAAATGTGTTTTTTTTGGAGGTTTATGGAGAGGATACAACCTGTGACATTGTATCCTATAGCCTCCTAAGAGAATAAGGTGGTCTCCTCTGGCACTTAAAGGGGTTTTGTGTTCAACAAGCAATTCCCTTTTGAAGGGAACGTTGTATATCTCAATCCAGACGAGTGTCCAAAGGGGCTGGGAAACGATGAATTGAGGCTTAAGGAAGGTGACCGGTGTGTCATTGTTACGTGCAGTCCTGTGATAGTATGTACGCCGATGGTTGTGACGGCAGAGCGGAGCTGACCGCTGTTTGAGAAGTTTTAGCTATAAGCCTGCGGGTCGAATGGTGAAAAATCAGTACACGCCTCCATATAGATATTTGTAGGTTATTTTCTTGTATTAATGCTTCATAATATAAAAATATTTTTGCTTCATTAGAGGGGGTTATTGTAACAACACTGTCATCTTGCTCACAAAACATCGGATGTCCCCGCTTCCCGTTTCGTGACATTTGCTCTTCTTCTAGCGCCACCTTGTGTCTAGTTGCTGTTACTGCCGAAAAAGGGAATTGAGAGAAACTTTAGGTATCCAATGCTCCTTGATGTCAAACACTGACATGGTCAGAATAACGTCTTGCTCAGCTATAGGGCTAATTGAGAGTCACAGAACCCCGCCCCCCCCCCCCCCCCCCCAATAATTACCTTAGCAATTGTTTCACTGATTTATTTTTTCAAGTAGTTCCTAGTCGCTTGTTATCTTCGCAATAGACCTTTTTGTCTTCCGTTTTCAGTGTGCTTGTGTTGATACTGACATGTTTTGTGTTCTGGTCCCTGGGGTATCAAAAATCTCCACCAGGTGATGTAAGAACAGAGTAAATACGCTGGTCTGAATCGGGACTGTCACTTTCTTGTCGCATATGTTCTTTATATGCCACCGCCATGAACTGATCACATGCATTTCGCCGGCAATCCTTTATCTGCCTCTTCAGTCCGAGTACTTGAGGGTGACCCCGATTTTCAGGCGTCTTGCATAATCTGTAAACTTCTGTTTAGAAACATCACAGCAAACCCGGAGTGTCCAGTTCCTTCTTTGTATACATAGTATACACACATTTCTTCCTTTTAAAGGGGCGTTTGAGGGGCAGAGGGTTTAACCCTGTCATGTACTAGTGTGTATATGGTCGTAATGTATTTAGTTTTTTTTTTTTGCAATTCACCCCCTTCTCCTGCAGGACGGCGGCCCTTAGGACCTCTGTGAAGGTAGAGTTAGTGCATGCGCAGGTCCCAGCTAGAAATCACCTGTCTGTTTTAAATGCCAGATAATTTAAGAAAACCTGTATAGTATTCAGAACACACTTTGTACATATTTCTTATTTCCAGAGATAGTGAGGTTTGTGTCTCTGACTTGTGTTTTTAATCCTAAAACTTCCGGACGTTTTTTTTTTTTTTTGTTCTTCTTTAAATCTTGTGGATTGAGTGTAACATTTGGAGTTAAATGACCCTTGTAAGTTTTTTTGATAATGTTTTAGAACCTCACCGAATGTGAGTCCTGCATTTTTCTGTCCCATGTAATATATATATAAATATACGTTGTAGAGGATTGTACAGCCGGCCTCTGACCAGTATTCCACATTCCTCCGAGTATGCGCCTGGATCCTCTTTCCGGGGGAGACCGGGGGCGCCAGCTGCTTAAGTTAACGGAGTCTTCTGTTGCCCGTGGGTTCTGCAGCGTCGATTTTAAGAGGAGATAATGTTTTGTGTAATATGTAAATAACACACACACTTTTCTTTTTTTTTTTCTCCTCTCCTGTAACATAATCCAGGTCTTGGTTTATGACTGTTTCGGCTCCGTTGCTGCCAGTGCCCCTACATTTTATAACCGGTTCTGGCAGCAAATGGGTGTAGGTGCCGCTATGGACCTTATGCACTGTTCTGCCGTACAACATATTCAACCAAAAGGTCGTTGTACCTGCAATTGTGGTGTATGAGAAGAAGACCACGCCGGCTTGTCTGGTTCGTCCACATTTTGTTAGGTCACGATATTAAAAATAATGTTTCTTCTAGATATTTATCCAGAAAACACTATGATAATGATGTGGTTCTAGCGCTGGCAATGCAAAGGGGCCCCCATGAAAGGGCTCGAGGATCAGATGGTAGTGACTTGCACTTCTTGTAGTCTCCAGCATCTTCAGTCATCACCCATTGTAGCACTTGGATTGCAGGCAGACCGCCATAGTCACTATAGCTGCGGATGAACTATATGTTCCGGCATTTCCTGTCTAGACTTGTAGTGCGGTGGGATGCCTCTCTTTAATTATATAGAGCTACCCCGCCTCCTACCATCTGCCTTGGCCACACCTTGTGCACCCCCTCCCCTAGGGGCGCTCACTGGACAGCCCAATAAAATATGCAAGAAACACCCCAACTCCAGAAAAGACAGGGATACCAGAGAGACACCGTTCTTCTGTCTGGATAGATTGATGTCGTTCTCAAAATTACTTTTACTTTTTATTATTGTTTTTTATGATGCCCGTTGCTGTCTTCTGGTTCGGTATACCCTCCGGTACTGGCACAGTTTTGTTCACCGGGACTGTGCCGGCAGCAAATGGGCTTAAAATCACATTAATGTTCTTGTCTCTCAGTACAACATATAGTATGAATGCTTTTCATATTTTCTTTTTTCCTCCTCTTTTACTTGTGGTGATATCTTAAGTTCCTTCCTCGATTTTTGCCTGTTCCCTGCAGCTCACTTCGGTCACGTTATTTCTTCCCGCCGGATGCGTGCGACTCGCTAGGTTCCTGTGGATGTAGCTGATCATTTTTATTTTGTAAATATTACCTAACTTTACATAAACTATATCGTAATAAACTATTTTTGCACCACCCTTTACACGCTGTCTGTGTAACTTTCTGCAAAATGTAACAAACTTCCATCATGCCGCATTGTGGGAATGTAAATTTATACATCTGACTTTGAAGTTTCTATTACGATCTAAGACTTCAATGATTGAAATGTAAAGGAGTCTGGGTCTTACCACAGTAACAGATGCTAGAACAGCTCACCAAAACTCTCTCACACTTAATGGCATTATTCATGGGTTCTGTCACCATGTTTTAATCTACTGCCCAAAGGCAGCAAATTGTTGTCACTCTTCCTGATCTACTGGGAACCAGCTTGGGAAGATGGAGCTAGTGTGTGAATGCAAGCAAATCTTTTAAAGAGTTAAAACTACATTTCCCAGCAGCACCCTGCTTCTCCTCAGTGCTGCAGACTTCTCCCTCAATCTCCAGCGTGCGTCTGACAAGTACCACCTGCGTTGATGAGCTCAGATCTGTGCTGAAAGCTTGATGAATGAGCTGTGTCTGCCATGCTTGCCTCAGCTGTTGTCAACCACAATTAAACATATCAAACTAATCTAAATGTAGGAGGTATGGAATCAACCTGTACACAACTCTGCCAGCCCAAGTTTATCTTCAGCCTCCTACATAAATATATCCCTATTAATTATATAAAACTATAAAGGCAACTAAAGTATTCTCCTTGACAAACCTTCATGAACTATAAAGCTGACATCCATAGTGCTGATTCTAATCCTGACACTATCTGCTATTCACGGTGTTGCTGGAGCTCTTTCCCCTCCCTTCTGGGACGTTTTGTCACAGATCAGGGGCCATGGCCTGTTCCTGGCCTCTAGTAACAGTCAGCCCCCCTAATAACATCTTTCCATTCAGCCTGAGATCAAGGAAACTGGCCAGCCCCTGCCAAACTCTGCCTACCACAACTGTCCCTCGTCCCCTTCAGAGCCATGCCTGCGAGTTTTACAGCTTCTTTATTGTAGTCCTAGCACCTTCTACACTCCTAGATATGTCATAAAGAAGCTTTGCAAATGCAGGTTGCAACCAACTGCTGTTTAAGCCGTAACATTGTACAATGGATCATGTCATATGTCAGGCAAGAGGCAAAGCACTGATTGACATGTCAGAATTATTTATTTCATGGAGCTTTGTGTGTGAAAAAGGGTGTACATAATAAAAACAAGGACAAGAAACATGAACAATACAAAGCACAGACTGGGAAAGGAGGAGAGAGGACCCTGCCCGCAGAGGCTCACAGCCTACATGGGATGGGTGAGGATACAGGAGGAGAGGGTACAGCTGGTCCTGCAGTGCTATAGTGGACTGAGGGTTACGGCAGGTTGCAGGCTTGACAGAAGTGGGTCATTTCGTGTCCTTTTGAAATTCTACACAGTAATTGAGAGTCTGATGGGTTGGGGTAATGAGTTCCAGAGTGGGCAGGAGACATCTTGAATGCGATTATCATAAAAAGGGAGTAGAGACGATCATGTGAGGATCCGGGAGATTAGGTCCCAGCTGTATGGAGACAAGTTGTGGATGGCTTTGTATGTCATGGTTCGTGTTTTGAACCAGAGTCTTTGGCTAATGGAAAACAAGTGAAGGAATTGGCAGAGAAACAGAGAGGGGCACGGGTGGGTTAGTTGGGCAGCAGTTTAAGATAGTCCCCTCTTGTCTAAGATGTGGCAATGCATAATGTCATGTGTCGATCAGGGTTCTGATTGGCCCCAACGTATCCACTTAGGGGCACTTTGCACACTACGACATCACAAGCCGATGCTGCAATGCCGAGCGCGATAGCCCCGTCGCAGCTGCGATATCCTTGTGATAACTGCCGTAGCGAACATTATCACTACGGCAGCTTCACATGGACTCACCCGTCCTGCGATCATCGCTCTGGCCGGCAACCCGCCTCCTTATTAAGGGGGCGGGTCGTATGGCGTCACTGCGACGCCCCACGGCAGGCGGCCAATAGGAGCCGAGGGGCGGAGATGAGCAGGATGTAAACATCCCGCCCTCCTTCCTTCCGCATATCCTACGGAAGCCGCGGTGACGCCGGTAGGAGATGTTCCTCGCTCCTGCGGCTTCACACACAGCGATGTGCGCTGCCGCAGGAGCGAGGAACAACATCGGACCGGCGCGTCAGCGTAATCCTGGATTACGCCGACGCTGCACCGATGATACGAATACGACGCTTTTGCGCTCGTTAATCGTATCATCGAGCCTTTACACACTACGATGTCGCATGCGATGCCGGAAGTACGTCATTTTCAATTTGACCCCACCGACATCGCACCTGCGATGTCTTAGTGTGCAAAGCCCGCCTTAGTGTTAACTCGTCTTCAACAAAAATACACAGTTCTGCACTTTGTGCCAGCCAGAGGGACAACTGTAACTAGACTAGGGGTGTCAAACGCATTGTCCCACATCAGCATTATGATTGCTTTCCAAAAGCTGCTGGTAATTGTAAGGGCTCATGTCTATGTCCTTGCAACATGGTATGAGCCCAGACTGCAAAACAAACTTGTTAGAGGCTATCTGAGTTGTCTCTGGAAAGTAGGGCTAGCTGAGAATGGTGCCTAGGCCACAGTAAGCATGGCTAACTGTTGTTTCACACATCCGGCATTTTGCCGGATTACCGGATTCGGCACACTCCAATACAGTGTAATACATGCTGTCATGTGACCGGAGCTTGCTGCAATGCCATTGTACAGTATGAAAACTGTACTAGCGTGTGCCGGATCCGGTAATCTGGCGAAATGCCGGATGTGTGAAACGGCCCTAAGAGTGCTGTGCCCGAGTCCAAGATGAACTGTTCCCTATGCGATGTACTGGCTAAGTACTAGCTGCCTCCATCCAGATTTAAAAATTCTAAGATGTAACCTGCTCCCTGTGCCTGCGCCAACATTGTGTGCACATTGCCTAATCCGGTATTGAGTTCAATTACTTCACTTGAGGTTGAAGTCACGGGAGTTCAATGAGTTAATATCAGCTCAGTTCACCTATGGTCACAGCTGGGGGTACCGTGGGAACCTCCAGCTGTGACTTCAGGTGAACCCAGTGAAGTCACAGCTACAGCTCAGTTAGTGTCCCGTAGTGCGTGGTTATGTTTTCTAATGTGATTGCTCTTCTATATCCAAGGTCCCAGTGGCACAGAGATCATGGGCCGTCAAGTCTGTGGACTACATCGGACCTGCAGGGTGTTTTGGGAGTTAATAAAATGGGAGATTTTTTTAGTTTATTTTACTTACAGCGTTTGTAATGGGGGGGGGGGGGTCTTCTCAGACCCCTCCCCATTACTAACCTCAGGCTTGATGATAGTTATTTTTTAACAAATCACAGCAGTCATTAACCAAAGCCACCACACCAGGGCAAATACAATGACCAGGGTAAAGTGCTGGCATTGTTGCAGCTAATGGATGTGATAACTCTGGGGCGGCTGGGGAGGACCCAATAACCAGGAGCCTCCCCAGCCTGAGAATACCAGCTTCTGTTTACTAGCTGGGTATCAAAATAGAGGGGATAACGACTGGTTGGGGGACCACATGCCTTTCCTTAAAAATGATTTAAACAAAAAAAAAAAAGCCACATGGGGTCTGTTGTATTTTGATACACAGCTGGGGGCTGCAGCCTGTAGTCATCCGCTTTATCTGTGCTGGGTATTAACATATGAGGGACTTGACATCTGTTTTCCAGTTCAGACACCAGCAGTCTGACTGCAACCAATCACAGATGCTGTCACAGAGTGTGTAGTGAAGCAGTAAATATGCTAATGTGAATAGGCTAATGAGCAGACCCAAAAGTAGTGTGACAGCTGCCCATGATACTAAGTATTTCACAGCCCCCTAGCCCCTACAAGCACAATTTTACAGCACACATGTTTGGGTCTTTGTAGACTTATATGGAGTTTGGCACTCGGGTTGAAGTCCGGTCCTGAACCAGACCATCTGCACGTTCGTCCATCTCTAGTGACACAGATTTCCTTTGAAAAAGAAGAAAAAAAAACATAGGCGGTAGGATGCAGAAAGATCAGCTCGCCGTGTAGGGAAATTGTGTTGCTGGTCCTTCTGTGTGTTGACCTTGCGGGCAAAATAAAAGGATGTGGCGGGGAGGATTCAGCCCTGAAGGCCTTGAGTTTGAAACCCGTTTTCTAAACAGCGGAGTGCTGGGCTGTTGGATGCCTGAAGCAGACAACTCAGTGATGTGAAACTGCAAATAATTTTCTGCCATATGCATCACAAGAGCAGCATTTGTAGTGTCACACTGCTGGTCTAATTTCAGCAAGCATAACACACCGCTTAGCACTGCCTTGCTTTTACAAGCGCCATTGTGCAGGCAAAGGGGAGTGCAGAACTGTTCTCTGCTAAAGGCTAGCTAACAGGGCAATGTTGTAAAAACACATGGGTAACTATACTGCTGTGGATGGTCTGAACTATTTAAATTTTCTGCCAAGTACTGCGTCTATAGTGTAGTCTAGATGTATAATACATTTCCTGCATAGCTCTGCTCGCTCATCACTGCCGGGAACTAGCAGCTTACTGTGGTGAACTATTTATTGATACAGCAGATGAGGAGTGTTGCACATAGGAGCTGCTCAACGCCTTCAGTAAGTAACATAGGATAGCAGAAATGACTATAGAAATCTAAAAATTAAATTTTATAAAACGCGCAGTGTCAAAAAATACAGATTATTGCAAACACTTTGACATGATTCTCTATGGCATCCTAATTTAATATATCAGAGGAAATTTGTCTCAATTTGGTATGTTACCATATCAGTCATACATAGGTATCAACCCCAAAAAACATGGGATAGAGTCAGAATATGTTTGACGACACACCCATTAACAATGTAGTTGTCGCTTTATGGTCAACAGCAAATAACCAATTTTATGAGTATTCTCCACCAGCCATATCATGTGACGTATGGTCACAGGGGGACAGTATGTCCTCGTATCCTGTGCATTAGTCGCACAGACCATATATGAAATAATCTCATTGAGCCACAATGGTGGTTATTGATACAAACTATTAGTTCACAGTGGTGAGCAAATAAATAAAGATCAAACAATCGGCAAGAGTCAGGTCCTCAGAAGAGTCCTGATTGGCTATTAATTCACAGTGGTGACTCAGACCCGACTATCTGCAATATGTCGTGCAGAGTGATAACATATGTAATGGAGCAGTCATAGACTCTAGGTTATGGGAATAGAAACCTGGGTCAGGCTCTTAAGGGGGCTTTACACGCTACGATATCGTTAATGTTTTGTCGTCTGGGTCAAGTTGTTAATGATGTCAGATGTGCGTCACTAACGATATTGCAGCGTGTGACACTGACCAGCGACCTCAAAAATGGTGAAAAATCGTTCACCATGGAGAGGTTGTCCCAAACTCAAAAATCGGTAAGGGTTGTTTATCCATGTTGTTCATCGCTCATGCGGCAGCACACATCGCTATGTGTGACACTGCAGGAGCGAGGAACGTCTCCTTACCTGCCGCCGGCCCCAATGTGGAAGGAAGGAGGTGGGCGGGATGTTACGTCATGCTCATCTCTGCACCTCCGCTTTGAGTGGCCGGCCGCTTAGTGACGTTGCGGTGACGTCTCTGTGATGCCGAACGTCCCTCCCCCTTGAAGGAGGGATTGTTCGGCAGTCACAGCGACGACGCCGACCAGGTAAGTACGTGTGACGCTGCCGTAGCGATAATGTTCGCTACGGCAGCGATCACAAACAATCGCATGCGTGACGGGGGCGGGTACTTACACGCTCGCTATCACTACAAATTGCTAGCGATATTGCTACTGTGTAAAGCCCCTTTATTGTTTCGCCTGATAAACATCCTCTCTATCTGATTACTCTCCTGATGAATCCATGAGGACAAAATGCGTCTGGAGCACGAAAACTGAAAGGGACATTAGGCAGTAGGGTCAGATTGATACTGTCCTTGTTAGGGTGGGAGTCTGCTGGGATACCCATAGCACCAGTGACATATATGTTGAGTTGATAGGGTTCTTATATGACATTGGATCCCGTTACCCATCACTGAAGACTCCTCCATTGTTGATCAGACTGGAAGGCTGAGACTGCTCCATTAAATGTTTTTTTTTATCACTTTGCACAACATATTGCAGATAGGCGGTCTGAGTCACCACAGTGAATTGAGACGCTATCCCAATAGCCAATCAGGACTCTTTGAGGACCTGACTCTCTTGCGGATTGTTTCATTCTTATTTGCTCACCACTGAACTAATAATTTCTATCAATAACCACCATTGTGGCTAATTGGGTTTGTTTCATGTATGGTCTGTGCGACTAATGGATAGGATACAAGGACATACTGTCCCCCTGTGACCATTCGTCACATGATACGTCTGGTGGAGAACCCTCAGTAAACTGGTTATTTGTAATGGTGAGCAAGTTTCGAAAGACTCGGATTCACGACACTCGTAACGAGCATGGTCTAATACTCCTGTATGCATTCCGAATAGTCTGTAATGCAAGTCCATGGGGAAAACTCACAATGTAACGAGTAATTTCAATTCCGCACGAATAGTGCGGCATTCGGGTTACTTGTTACATTGCGGGTTTTCGCCATTGACTTGCATTACACACACTATTCGGAATGAATATGCGAGTATTAGACAGTGCCCGTTGCGAGTATTGCAAACCCGAGTATTTCGATTCTCTGATGATTATGGTCAACAGGAAAATAACTAAAGAGTCAACTACATTGTTATTAGGGGTTCAACGTCGACCATATTCTGACTCTATCCCATGTTTTTCGTAGTTGATATCTGCATGACCGATATGGTCACATGGTGTTGAGATAAATTCCCGTCGGATATATTAAATGACGCCATAGACAATCATGTCATGTTCTTAGTGTGCACTAATCTGTCCTTTTTGACACTGAGCACTTTAGGCTAGTTTCACACTTGCGTTGAACGGCATCCATTGCATTGTGTGACGGATGCGTTGCATATAATGGCACAACGGATCATACAAAACAACGGAAGAAGGGAATTTTGTTACTTACCGTAAATTCCTTTTCTTCTAGCTCTTATTGGGAGACCCAGACGATTGGGTGTATAGCTACTGCCTCCGGAGGCCACACAAAGTATTACACTAAAAAGTGTAAGGCCCCTCCCCTTCTGGCTATACACCCCCCGTGGGATCACGGGCTCCTCAGTTTTAGTGCAAAAGCAAGAAGGAGGAAATCCAATAAGTGTTTTAAAGACAAATTCAATCCGAGGAACAACATCGGAGAACTGAACTCTTCAACATGAACAACATGTGCACCCGAAAAAACAAAATCCCTAAGAAAACAGGGCGGGTGCTGGGTCTCCCAATTGGAGCTAGAAGAAAAGGAATTTACGGTAAGTAAACAAAATTCCCTTCTTCTTTGTCGCTCCTAATTGGGAGACCCAGACAATTGGGACGTCCAAAAGCAGTCCCTGGGTGGGTAAAATAATACCTCGCGATCGGGCTGTCAGGCAGCCCTTTCTTACAGGTGGGCCACCGCCGCCTGAAGGACTTGTCTACCTAGGCTGGCATCCGCCGAAGCGTAGGTATGCACCTGATAATGCTTGGTAAAAGTGTGCAGACTCGACCAGGTAGCCGCCTGGCACACCTGCTGAGCCGTAGCCTGGTGCCGTAATGCCCAGGACGCACCCACGGCTCTGGTAGAATGGGCCTTCAGTCCTGATGGAATCGGAAGCCCAGCAGAACGGTAGGTGTGAAGAATTGGTTCCTTGATCCACCGCGCCAGGGTGGATTTGGAAGCTTGCGACCCCTTACGCTGACCAGCGACAAGGATAAAGAGTGCATCCGAGCGGCGCAGGGGCGCCGTGCGGGAAATGTAGATCCTGAGTGCTCTCACCAGATCCAATAAATGCAAACCTTTTTCAAATTGGTGAACTGGATGCGGACACAAAGACGGTAAAGTGATATCCTGGTTGAGATGAAAGGAGGATACCACCTTAGGAAGAAATTCTGGAATTGGACGCAGAACTACCTTGTCCTGGTGAAATACTAGGTAGGGAGATCTGCATGATAACGCCGCCAGCTCGGACACTCTCCGAAGAGACGTGACCGCCACTAGAAAGGCCACTTTCTGTGAAAGACGAGAAAGGGAAACATCCTTCAAAGGCTCGAAAGGCGGCTTCTGGAGAGCAATTAGGACCTTGTTTAGATCCCAGGGCTCCAACGGCCGCTTGTAAGGGGGGACGATATGACAAACCCCTTGCAGGAACGTGCGTACCTGAGGAAGTCGCGCTAGGCACTTCTGAAAAAATACGGATAGCGCGGAGACTTGACCTTTAAGGGAGCCGAGCGACAAACCTTTTTCCAACCCAGACTGCAGGAAGGAAAGAAAAATAGGCAATGCAAATGGCCAGGGAGAAACTCCCTGAGCAGAGCACCAAGATAAGAATATCTTCCACGTCCTGTGGTAGATCTTGGCGGAGGATGGTTTCCTAGCCTGTCTCATGGTGGCAACCACTTCATGAGATAAACCTGAAGCCGCTAGGATCCAGGACTCAATGGCCACACAGTCAGGTTCAGGGCCGCAGAATTCAGATGGAAAAACGGCCCTTGAGACAGCAAGTCTGGACGGTCTGGCAGAGCCCACGGTTGGCCTACCGTGAGGTGCCACAGATCCGGGTACCACGACCTCCTTGGCCAGTCTGGAGCGACGAGGATGGCGCGGCGGCAGTCGGCCCTGATCTTGCGCAGCACCCTGGGCAACAACGCCAGAGGTGGGAACACATAAGGTAGCCTGAACTGCGACCAATCCTGAACTAGGGCGTCTGCCGCCAGAGCTCGGTAATCGTGGGATCGCGCCATGAAAACCGGGACCTTGTTGTTGTGCCGTGACGCCATCAGGTCGACGTCCGGCATCCCCCAGCGGCGACAGATCTCCTGAAACACGTCCGGGTGAAGGGACCATTCCCCTGCGTCCATGCCCTGGCGACTGAGAAAGTCTGCTTCCCAGTATTCCACGCCTGGTATGTGAACTGCGGATATGGTGGATGCCGTGTCTTCCACCCACGTCAGAATCCGCCGGACTTCCTGGAAGGCCTGCCGACTGCGTGTTCCCCCTTGGTGGTTGATGTATGCCACCGCTGTGGAGTTGTCCAACTGAATTCGGATCTGCTTGCCTGCTAGCCACTGCTGGAAGGCTTGTAGGGCAAGATAGACTGCTCTGATTTCCAGAACATTGATTTGAAGGGTGGACTCTTTCAGAGTCCACGTACCGTGAGCCCTGTGGTGGAGAAACACTGCTCCCCACCCTGACATGCTCGCGTCTGTCGTGACCACCGCCCAGGATGGGGGTAGGAACGAATTTCCTTTCGACAATGAGGTGGGAAGAAGCCACCACCGGAGAGAGTCCTTGGCTGTCTGAGAGAGGGAGACATCCCTGTCGAGGGATGTCGACTTCCCGTCCCATTGGCGGAGAATGTCCCATTGAAGTGGACGCAGATGAAACTGCGCGAAAGGAACTGCTTCCATTGCCGCTACCATCTTCCCTAGGAAGTGCATGAGGCGCCTCAAGGGGTGCGACTGGCTCTGAAGGAGAGATTGCACCCCTGTCTGTAGTGAACACTGTTTGTCCAGTGGAAGTTTCACTATCGCTGAGAGAGTATGAAACTCCATGCCAAGATATGTTAGTGATTGGGTCGGGGTTAGATTTGACTTTGAAAAGTTGATAATCCACCCGAAACCCTGGAGAGTCTTCAGTGCCACGTTCAGGCTGTGCTGGCATGCCTCTTGAGAGGGTGCCTTGATAAGTAGATCGTCCAAATACGGAATCACAGAGTGACCTTGCGAGTGCAGGACTGCCACTACTGCTGCCATAACCTTGGTAAAGACCCGAGGGGCTGTCGCCAGCCCGAAAGGTAGAGCTACGAACTGCAGGTGTTCGCTTCCTACAACGAAGCGTAGAAAACGCTGATGCTCTGGCGCAATCGGCACGTGGAGATAAGCATCCTTGATGTCTATTGATGCTAGGAAATCTCCTTGAGACATTGAGGCGATGACGGAGCGGAGGGATTCCATCCGGAACCGCCTGGTTTTCACGTGTTTGTTGAGCAGCTTTAGATCCAGGACGGGACGGAACGACCCGTCCTTCTTTGGCACCACAAACAAATTGGAGTAAAAACCGCGACCTCGTTCCTGAAGAGGAACGGGAGTCACCACTCCTTCCGCCTTTAGGGCGGACACCGCTTGCAGAAGAGCATCTGCTCGGTCGGGAGGTGGAGAAGTTCTGAAGAAGCGAGTTGGAGGACGAGAGCTGAACTCTATCCTGTACCCGTGAGACAGAATGTCTCTCACCCAACGGTCTTTGACCTGTGACAGCCAAATGTCGCCAAAGCGGGAGAGCCTGCCACCGACCGAGGATGCGGAGAGAGGAGGCTGAAAGTCATGAGGAAGCAGTCTTGGTAACGGTTCTTCCGGCTGTCTTTTTTGGTCGTGATTGAGTCCGCCAAGAATCTGAGCCCCTCTGATCCTTTTGAGTCCTTTTGGACGAGGAGAATTGGGACCTGCCTGAGCCTCGAAAGGACCGAAAACCAGACTGTCCCCTCCTCTGTTGGGGTTTGATTTGTCTGGGTTGAGGTAAGGATGAATCCTTACCCTTGGAGTGTTTAATGATTTCATCCAAACGCTCACCAAAAAGTCGGTCACGAGAAAAAGGCAAACTGGTTAAGCACTTCTTGGAAGCAGAATCTGCCTTCCATTCTCTCAACCACAAGGCTCTACGTAAAACCACGGAGTTGGCAGACGCCACTGCCGTACGGCTCGTAGAGTCTAGGACAGCATTAATCGCGTAAGACGCGAATGCAGACATTTGAGAGGTCAAGGGCGCCACCTGCGGAGCAGATGTACGTGTGACCGTGTCGACCTGTGTAAGCCCAGCTGAAATAGCTTGGAGTGCCCATACGGCTGCGAATGCTGGCGCCAACGACGCTCCAATAGCTTCATAGATGGATTTCAACCAGAGCTCCATCTGTCTGTCAGTGGCATCTTTAAGTGAAGCCCCATCCTCCACTGCAACTATGGATCTAGCTGCAAGCCTGGAGATTGGAGGGTCCACCTTGGGACACTGGGTCCAGCCCTTGACCACGTCAGGGGGAAAAAGATATCGTGTATCTTTAAGCCGTTTGGAGAAACGCTTATCTGGATAAGCGTGGTGTTTCTGGATAGCGTCTCTAAAGTCAGAGTGGTCCAGAAAAGTGCTCAATTTACGCTTGGGATACCTGAAATGGAATTTCTCCTGCTGTGAGGCTGACTCCTCCGCAGGAGGAGCTGGTGGAGAAATATCTAACATTCTATTGATGGACGCTATAAGATCATTCACTATGGCGTCACCATCAGGTGTATCCAGATTGAGAACGGTCCCAGGATCAGAATCCTGATCAGCCACATCCGCCTCATCACACAGAGAGTCGTCCAGCTGGGACCCTGACCAGTGTGATGAAGTTGAGGGCCGCTCATAGCGAGCCCGCTTAGGCCGTCTGGGACTGTCGTCCGAGTCAGAGTCGTCACCCTGGGGTGCATGCGACACCTCCTGAGCTCGGGAGTGATCCAGCTGAGGGGGACCAGGGAGCAATGATTCAACAGTGCCCATGGTCTGAGTTACTGGTCTAGACTGCAATGTTTCAAGAATTTTAGACATAGTCATAGACAATCTGTCAGCAAAAACTGCAAACTCCGTCCCTGTCACCTGGACAGCATTCACAGGTGGTTCTCCCTGGGTCACCTCTAGCAGCGGCCCCGGCTGAGCAAGTGCCACAGGGGCCGAGCACTGCACACAATGGGGGTCAGTGGAACCTGCCGGTAGAGCAGCCCCACATGCGGTACAAGCAGCATATAAAGTCTGTGCCTTGGCACGTTTGCTTTTTGCGGACGACATGCTGTTGTCTGCCTTGAGTAACCTAGGAGGGTATATAGCAGAGAGTCACCAGCGACCGTACAGTGTAATGTATAGCATGCAAGCACAAAAATACAAAGTACACTTCGGCACAAGTGGGGGTGAGCCCTTGAGGGCTGCTTACCGCCCGCTGAAAAGCGGGTGTGAGGTCGCAGAATCCCGTGTCTGGGTCTCCCAGTCTCCCCTCTCCAGCTCAGCGTGCAGACAGGAATGGCTGCCGGCGTCCTGTGAGGAGGGGCGGACCGTGGGCGTGCCACAAACAAAGTGCGGGAAACTGGCGTCCCACTGTGCCCAGTGTGAGGGCTGGAGTATGTAAAGCAGACTCCAGCCCTCAGCGCTGATGGTCTGTACAGCGTCCCGCCCTCCCCCTGACTGGCAGGTCTGGGGGCGGGAACGAAACGAACTAGGCCGCAAAAGCCGGGGACTGTAGTAATAAGCGCGGCCGTCATACATGCACGGCTAGCGCGGAAGTCCCCGGCGCACCACAAGTCCCAGCCGCGTCGCAGTGAAAACTGACCCCAGCGGCCGGCGCGGCCGTTCGTACTAAGTCTACTCACTCAGCAGCGCTGTAGTGAGGAATGGCACAAGCGCAGCAGCGCTGATGTCCCCGGCGCACTAACACGCCCAGCATGCTGCGGTGTGCGCGCGGTATGCCCGGGGACACAGAGTACCTTAACGAAGCAGGGCCCTGTCCCTGACGATACTCAGCTCCATATCCAGCCGATTCTCCGGGGGCTGTGGAAGGAGCACGGTCTCAGTGCCTGGAGACCGGTAAAGTCCCACTTCACCCAGAGCCCTAATGGGGATGGGGAAGGAATCAGCATGTGGGCTCCAGCCTCCGTACCCGCAATGGGTACCTCAACCTTAACAAACACCGCCGACAGAAAGTGGGGTGAGAAGGGAGCATGCTGGGGGCCCTAGTATGGGCCCTCTTTTCTTCCATCCGACATAGTCAGCAGCTGCTGCTGACTAAACAGTGGAGCTATGCGTGGATGTCTGACCTCCTTCGCACAAAGCATAAAACTGAGGAGCCCGTGATCCCACGGGGGGGTGTATAGCCAGAAGGGGAGGGGCCTTACACTTTTTAGTGTAATACTTTGTGTGGCCTCCGGAGGCAGTAGCTATACACCCAATTGTCTGGGTCTCCCAATTAGGAGCGACAAAGAAAGCTTTTTTTTTCTTTTCTTCTTTACAGTTTTACCGGCAGCAGACTATTGTGAACGATCAGCTGATCACCCAGCGGCCGGGCGCTCAGCTGAGCGCTCTCAATAGCCGGCGGCCGGGCGCTCAGCTGAGCGCTCTCAATAGCCGGCGGCCGGGCGCTCAGCTGAGCGCTCTCAATAGCCGGCGGCCGGGCGCTCAGCTGAGCGCTCTCAATAGCCGGCGGCCGGGCGCTCAGCTGAGCGCTCTCAATAGCCGGCGGCCGGGCGCTCAGCTGAGCGCTCTCAATAGCCGGCGGCCGGGCGCTCAGCTGAGCGCTCTCAATAGCCGGCGGCCGGGCGCTCAGCTGAGCGCTCTCAATAGCCGGCGGCCGGGCGCTCAGCTGAGCGCTCTCAATAGCCGGCGGTCGGGCGCTCAGCTGAGCGCTCTCACATGCCGGCGGCCGGGCGCTCAGCTGAGCGCTCTCACATGCCGGCGGCCGGGCGCTCAGCTGAGCGCTCTCACATGCCGGCGGCCGGGCGCTCAGCTGAGCGCTCTAAAAAATGTTACATGCTGCGTTCCTTCCGCCCGACGCAGCGTCAAAGAAGGGAATTTTGTTTACTTACCGTAAATTCCTTTTCTTCTAGCTCTAATTGGGAGACCCAGACAATTGGGTGTATAGGCTATGCCTCCGGAGGCCGCACAAAGTACTACACTTAAAAGTGTTAGGCCCCTCCCCTTCTGCCTATACACCCCCCGTGCTCCCACGGGCTGCTCAGTTTTGGTGCAAAAGCAAGAAGGAGGAAAAATAATTATAAACTGGTTTAAAGTAACTTCAATCCGAAGGAAACTCGGAGAACTGAAACCATTCAACATGAACAACATGTGTACACAAAAAAACAGGGGCGGGTGCTGGGTCTCCCAATTAGAGCTAGAAGAAAAGGAATTTACGGTAAGTAAACAAAATTCCCTTCTTTTTCGCTCTATTGGGAGACCCAGACAATTGGGACGTCCAAAAGCAGTCCCCGGGTGGGTAAAATAATACCTCGTAAGAGAGCCGTAAAACGGCCCTTTCCTACAGGTGGGCAACCGCCGCCTGAAGGACTCGTCTACCTAGGCTGGCATCCGCCGCAGCATAGGTATGCACCTGATAGTGCTTCGTGAAAGTGTGCAGGCTCGACCAGGTAGCCGCCTGACACACCTGTTGAGCCGTAGCCTGGTGCCTCAAAGCCCAGGACGCTCCCACGGCTCTGGTAGAATGGGCCTTCAGCCCTGAGGGAACCGGAAGCCCAGCCGAACGGTAAGCTTCGATAATTGGCTCCTTGATCCACCGAGCTAGGGTTGATTTGGAAGCCTGTGACCCTTTACGCTGGCCAGCGACAAGGACAAAGAGTGCATCCGAGCGGCGCAGGGGCGCCGTACGAGAAATGTAGAGTCTGAGTGCTCTCACCAGATCTAACAAGTTCAAATCCTTTTCACATTGGTGAACTGGATGAGGATAAAAAGAGGGTAAGGAAATATCCTGATTGAGATGAAAGGGGATACCACCTTAGGGAGAAATTCCGGAACCGGACGTAGAACCACCTTGTCCTGGTGAAAAACCAGAAAAGGGGCTTTGCACGACAACGCTGCTAGCTCAGACACTCTCCGAAGAGAAGTGACTGCTACTAGAAGAAGGGAATTTTGTTTACTTACCGTAAATTCCTTTTCTTCTAGCTCCAATTGGGAGACCCAGACAATTGGGGTGTATAGCTACTGCCTCCGGAGGCCACACAAAGCATTACACTTAAAAGTGTAAGGCCCCTCCCCTTCTGCCTATACACCCCCCGTGGGATCACGGGTTCCTCAGTTTTAGTGCCAAAGCAAGAAGGAGGAAAGCCAATAACTGGTTTAAGAACAAATTCAATCCGAAGGAACATCGGAGAACCGAAACCATTCAACATGAACAACATGTGTACCCGAACAAACAAAAATCCCTAAGCAAACAGGGCGGGTGCTGGGTCTCCCAATTGGAGCTAGAAGAAAAGGAATTTACGGTAAGTAAACAAAATTCCCTTCTTCTTTGTCGCTCCTAATTGAGAGACCCAGACAATTGGGACGTCCAAAAGCAGTCCCTGGGTGGGTATAATAACCCCTCGTGATAGGACCGTAAAAACAGCCCTACCCTACAGGTGGGCCGTCGCCGCCTGAAGGACTTGTCTACCTAGGCTGGCGTCCGCCGAAACGTAGGTATGCACTTGATAGTGTTTGGTAAAAGTGTGCAGACTCGACCAGGTAGCCGCCTGGCACGCCTGCTGAGCCGTAGCCTGGTGTCGTAATGCCCAGGACGCACCCACGGCTCTGGTAGAATGGGCCTTCAGCCCTGAGGGAACCGGAAGCCCAGCAGAACGGTAGGCTTCAAGAATTGGTTCCTTGATCCACCGAGCTAGGGTGGATTTGGAAGCTTGCGACCCTCTGCGCTGACCAGCGACAAGGACAAAGAGTGCATCCGAGCGGCGCAGGGGCGCCGTGCGGGAAATGTAGATCCTGAGTGCTCTCACGAGATCCAACAAATGCAAATCCTTTTCAATTGATGAACTGGATGAGGGCACAAGGAAGGCAAGGAGATATCCTGATTAAGATGAAACGGGGATACCACCTTAGGGAGAAACTCCGGAATAGGGCGCAAAACCACCTTGTCCTGGTGAATCACCAGGAAGGGAGATTTGCATGACAGCGCTGCTAGCTCGGTCACTCTCCGGAGAGACGTGACCGCTACTAGAAAGGCCACTTTCTGTGAAAGGCGAGAAAGGGAAACATCCCTCATAGGCTCGAAAGGCGGCTTCTGAAGAACAATTAGAACCCTGTTCCGATCCCAGGGCTCTAACGGCCGCTTGTAAGGAGGGACGATATGACAGACCCCTTGCAGGAACGTGCGTACCTGAGGAAGTCGTGCTGGGCGCTTCTGAAAAAATACAGATAGCGCTGAGACTTGCCCCTTGAGGGAGCTGAGCGACAAACCTTTTTCCAACCCGGATTGCAGGAAAGAAAGAAAAGTAGGCAAACTAAATAGCCAGGGAGAGACTCCCTGAGCAGAGCACCAAGACAAGAATATTTTCCACGTCCTGTGGTATATCTTGGCGCAGGTAGGTTCTCAGGCCTGTCTCATGGTGGCCATGACCTCTTGAGACAATCCTGAACCCGCTAGGATCCAGGACTCAATGGCCATACAGTCAGGTTCAGGGCCGCAGAATTCTGATGGAAAAAACGTCCCTTGAGACAGCAAGTCTGGTCGGTCTGGTAGTGCCCACGGTTGGCCTACCGCGAGGTGCCACAGATCCGGGTACAACAACCTCCTTGGCCAGTCTGGAGCGACGAGGATGGTGCGGCGGCAGTCGGACCTGATCTTGCGCAGCACTCTGGGCAACAGAGCCAGAGGTGGAAACACATAAGGAAGCCGGAACTGCGACCAATCTTGAACTAAGGCATCTGCCGCCAGAGCTCGGTGATCGTGAGACCGTGCCATGAAAACTGGGACCTTGTTGTTGTGCCGGGACGCCATTAGGTCGACGTCCGGCATCTCCGAGCGGCGACAGATCTCTTAAAACACGTCCGTGTGAAGAGACCATTCCCCTGCGTCCATACCCTGGCGACTGAGGAAGTCTGCTTCCCAGTTGTCCACGCCTGGGATGTGAACTGCGGATATGGTGGAGGCCGTGGCTTCCACCCACGTCAGAATCCGCCTGCCTTCCTGGAAGGCTTGCCGACTGCGAGTTCCTCCTTGGTGGTTGATGTATGCCACCGCTGTGGAGTTGTCCGACTGAATACGGATCTGCTTGCCTTCCAGCCACTGCTGGAAGGCTGGTAGGGCAAGATACACTGCTCTGATCTCCAGAACGTTGATCTGAAGAGTGGACTCTTGCTGAGTCCACATACCTTGAGCCCTGTGGTGGAGAAAGACTGCTCCCCACCCTGACAGACTCGCATCTGTCGTCACTACCGCTCAGGATGGAGGTAGGAAGGATTTCCCTTTCGACAATGAGGTGGGAAGCAGCCACCATCGAAGAGAATCCTTGGCCGCCTGAGAGAGAGAGACGTTGCTGTCGAGGGACGTCGACCTCCCGTCCCATTGGCGGAGAATGTCCCATTGTAGTGGACGCAGATGAAACTGCGCGAAAGGGACTGCCTCTATTGTTGCCACCATCTTCCCTAGGAAGTGCATGAGGCGTCTCAAGGGGTGTGACTGACCTTGAAGGAGAGATTGCACCCCTGTCTGCAATGGACGCTATTTGACAAGCGGAAGCTTCACTACCGCTGAGAGAGTATGAAACTCCATGCCAAGATATGTTATCGACTGGGTCGGGGTTAGATTCGACTTGGAAAGTTGATGATCCACCCGAAACCCTGGAGGGTCTCCAGCGCCACGTTCAGGCTGTGTTGGCATGCCTCTTGAGAAGGCGCCTTGACCAGCAGATCGTCTAAGTAAGGGATCACGGAGTGTCCCTGAGAGTGTAGGACTGCAACTACAGCTGCCATGACTTTGGTGAAGACCCGTGGGGCTGTCGCCAGACCAAAAGGCAGGGCTATGAACTGAAGGTGTTCGTCTCCTATAACGAAGCGTAGAAAACGCTGATGCTCTGGAGCAATCGGTACGTGGAGATAAGCATCCTTGATGTTTATCGATGCTAGGAAATCTCCTTGAGACATTGCGGCGATGACGGATCGGAGGGATTCCATCCGGAACCGTCTGGTTCTCACGTGGATGTTGAGAAGTTTTAGGTCCAGAACGGGCCGGAAAGACCCGTCCTTTTTTGGTACCACAAACAAATTGGAGTAAAAACCGTGACCTTGCTCTTGAAGAGGAACAGGGATCACCACTCCTTCCGCCTTTAGAGTGCATACCGCCTGTAGGAGCGCATCGGCTCGGTCGGGAGGCGGAGACGTTCTGAAGAATCGAGTTGGAGGACGAGAACTGAACTCTATCCTGTACCCGTGAGACAGAATGTCTCGCACCCAACGGTCTCAGACCTGTGGCAGCCAAATGTCGCCAAAGCGGGAGAGCCTGCCACCGACCGAGGATGCGGAGGGAGGAGGCCGGAAGTCATGAGGAAGCCGCCTTGGTAGCGGGTCTTCCGGCTGTCTTTTTTGGGCGTGACTGAGCCCGCCAAGAATCTGAACTCCTCTGATCCTTTTGAGTCCTTTTGGACGAGGAGAATTGGGACCTGCCCGAACCTCGAAAGGACCAAAACCCCGACTGTCCCCTCCTCTGTTGGGGTTTGTTTTGTCTGGGCTGAGGTAAGGATGAATCCTGACCCTTGGTCTGTTTAATGATTTCATCCAAGCGCTCGCCAAACAGCCGGTCACCCGAAAATGGCAAACTGGTTAAACATTTTTAGGAAGCAGAATCTGCTTTCCATTCCCTTAACCACAAGGCTCTGCGTAAAACCACGGAGTAGGCAGATGCCACTGCCGTACGGCTCGTAGAGTCCAGGACAGCATTAATCGCGTAAGACGCAAATGCAGACATTTGAGAGGTTAAGGATGCCACCTGCGGAACAGATGTACGTGTGACCGTGTCAATCTGTGCAAGACCAGCTGAAATAGCTTGGAGTGCCCATACGGCTGCGAATGCAGGAGCAAACGACGCGCCGATAGCCTCATAGATGGATTTCAACCAGAGCTCCATCTGTCTGTCAGTGGCATCTTTAAGTGCAGCCCCATCCTCCATTGCAACTATGGATCTAGCCGCAAGCCTGGAGATTGGGGGATCCACCTTGGGACACTGGGTCCAGCTCTTGACCACGTCAGGAGGAAAGGGATAACGTGTATCCTTAAGCCGTTTGGAGAAACACTTATCTGGATAAGCGTGGTGTTTCTGGACTGACTCTCTAAAGTCAGAATGGTCCAGAAAAGTACTTAATTTCCGCTTGGGAAATCTGAAATGGAATTTCTCCTGCTGTGAAGCTGACTCCTCCACCTGAGGAGCTGGGGGAGAAATATCCAACACTTTATTGATGGACGCGATAGATTGTTCACTATGGCGTCACCATCAGGAGTATCTAGATTGAGAGCGGTCTCAGGGTCAGAATCCTGATCAGCTATTTCCGTCTCATCACACAGAGAATCCTCCTGCTGAGAGCCTGACCAGTGAGATGATGTAGAGGGCCGCTCATAGCGAGCCCTCTTAGGCTGTCTGGGACTGTCGTCCGTGTCAGAGCCATCACCCTGGGATGCGTGGGACACCCCCGGAGCTGTTCCAACTGAGGGGGGCCAGGGAGCAATGAATCAACAGCGCCCATGTCTGAGTTACTGGTCTAGACTGCAAAGTTTCTAGAATCTGAGGCATAGTCACAGATAATCTATCCGCAAAAATTGCAAACTCTGTCCCCGTCACCTGGACAGTATTCACAGGTGGATCTCTCTGGGACACCTCCAGCAGAGGCCCTGGCCGAGCAGGGAGCACAGGGACCGAACACTGCACACAATGGGGGTCAGTGGAACCTGCCTGTAGAACAGCCGCACAAGCGGTGCAAGCAGCATAGAAAGCCTGTGCCTTGGCACCCCTGTTTTTTTGCGGACGACATGCTATATTCTCCTCCAGGAGGGTATATAGCCAAGAATCACCAGCGACTTAGTGCAATGTATAGCATGCATGCATAAAAATACAAATGAACTCTTTCACTAGTGGGGTCAGCACCGGAGGGTGCCGCTTACCGCCCGCTAAGAGCGGGTGTGTAGTCGCCAGAATCCCGTGCCTGGGTGTCCCAGAACTTGTCTCCCCTTTCCAGCTCAGCCTGCACATCAGGAATGGCTGCCGGCGTTCTGTGAAGAGGGGCGGACCGTGGGCGTGCCTCAGACAAAGTGCGGGAAACTGGCTTCCCACTGTGCTCAATGTGAGGGCTGGAGTATGTAAAGCAGATTCCAGCCCTCGGCGCTGACTTTCTGTATAGCGTCCCGCCCTTCCCCTGACTGGCAGGCCTGGGGGCGGGAACGAAACGGAACTAGGCCGCAAAAGCCGGGGACTCTAGTAAAAAGCGCGGCCGACAAATCTGCACGGCCAGCGCGGAAGTCCCCGGCGCACCACAAGTCCCAGCCGCGTCACAGTAAAAACTGTCAGCAGGGGCCGGCGCGGCAGTTCCCCACACACTAACTCCCTTAGCAAGCTGTGGAAGTGTGGCACAAGCGCAGCAGCGCTATTGTCCCCGGCGCACTAACACACCCAGCAATGCTGCAGTGTGTGCGCGGTCTGTACGGGGACACAGAGTACCTTGGCGTAGCAGGGCCCTGTCCCTGACGAAACTCCGCTCCATATCCAGCAGATTCCCCAGGGGCTGTGGACGGAGCACGGTCTCTGTGCCTGGAGACCGGTAAATCCCACTTCACCCAGAGCCCAAAGGGGGATGGGGAAGGATGCAGCATGTGGGCTCCAGCCTCTGTACCCGCAATGGGTACCTCAACCTTAACAAACACCGCCGACACAAAGTGGGGTGAGAAGGGAGCATGCTGGGGGCCCTATATGGGCCCACTTTTCTTCCAACCGACATAGTCAGCAGCTGCTGCTGACTAAAACAGTGGAGCTATGCGTGGATGTCTGACCTCCTTCGCACAAAGCTTGAAAACTGAGGAACCCGTGATCCCACGGGGGGTGTATAGGCAGAAGGGGAGGGGCCTTACACTTTTAAGTGTAATGCTTTGTGTGGCCTCCGGAGGCAGTAGCTATACACCCCAATTGTCTGGGTCTCCCAATTAGGAGCGACAAAGAAAAACCACTTTCTGCGAAAGTCGTGAGAGGGAGATATCTCTCATTGGCTCGAATGGTGGTTTCTGAAGAACCATCAGCACCCTGTTTAGATCCCAGGGTTCTAACGGCCGCTTGTAAGGTGGAACGATGTGACAAACTCCCTGCAGGAACGTGCGTACCTGTGGAAGTCTAGCTAGGCGCTTCTGGAAAAACACAGAGAGCGCTGAAACTTGTCCCTTAAGGGAACCGAGCGACAAACCCTTTTCCAGTCCAGATTGAAGGAAGGACAGAAAAGTAGGTAATGCAAATGGCCAGGGAGAAAAACCCTGAGCAGAGCACCACGACAGGAAAATTTTCCACGTCCTGTGATAAATCTTGGCGGACGTTGGTTTCCTAGCCTGTCTCATAGTGGCAATGACCTCTTGAGATAACCCTGAAGACGCTAGGATCCAGGACTCAATGGCCACACAGTCAGGTTGAGGGCCGCAGAATTCAGATGGAAAAACGGCCCTTGAGACAGCAAGTCTGGTCGGTCTGGTAGTGCCCACGGTTGGCCGACCGTGAGATGCCACAGATCTGGGTACCACGACCTCCTCGGCCAGTCTGGAGCGACGAGGATGGCGCGGCGGCAGTCGGCCCTGATCTTGCGTAACACTCTGGGCAACAGTGCCAGCGGAGGAAACACATAAGGGAGCTGAAACTGCGACCAATCCTGAACTAAGGCGTCTGCCGCCAGAGCTCTGGGATCTTGAGACCGTGCCATGAACGTTGGTACCTTGTTGTTGTGCCGGGACGCCATGAGGTCGACGTCCGGCACCCCCCAGCGGCAACAGATCTCCTGAAACACGTCCGGGTGAAGGGACCATTCCCCTGCGTCCATGCCCTGGCGACTGAGATAATCTGCTTCCCAGTTTTCCACGCCTGGGATGTGAACTGCGGATATGGTGGAGGCCGTGGCTTCCACCCACATCAAAATCTGCCGGACTTCCTGGAAGGCTTGTCGACTGCGTGTGCCGCCTTGGTGGTTGATGTATGCCACCGCTGTGGAATTGTCCGACTGAATTCGGATCTGCTTGCCTTCCAGCCACTGCTGGAACGCTTTCAGGGCAAGATACACTGCCCGAATTTCCAGAACATTGATCTGAAGCGAGGACTCTTGCCGGGACCACGTACCCCGAGTCCTGTGGTGGAGAAAAACCGCTCCCCACCCTGACAGACTTGCGTCCGTCGTGACTACTTCCCAGGATGGGGGTAGGAAGGATTTCCCCTTCGATAATGAAGTGGGAAGAAGCCACCACCGAAGGGAAGCTTTGGTCGCCTGAGAGAGGGAGACGGTCCTGTCGAGGGACGTCGGCTTCCTGTCCCATTTGCGTAGGATGTCCCATTGAAGAGGACGCAGGTGAAACTGCGCGAAAGGGACTGCTTCCATTGCTGCCACCATCTTCCCCAGGAAGTGCATGAGGCGCCTCAAGGGGTGTGACTGGCCTTGAAGGAGAGATTGTACCTCTGTCTGTAGTGACCGCTGCTTGATCAGCGGAAGCTTCACTATCGCTGAGAGGGTATGAAACTCCATGCCAAGGTATGTGAGCGATTGGGCCGGTGTCAGATTTGACTTTGGAAAATTGATGATCCACCCGAAACTCTGGAGAGTCTCCAGGGTAGCGTCGAGGCTGTGTTGGCATGCCTCTTGAGAGGGTGCCTTGATCAACAGATCGTCCAAGTACGGGATCACCGAGTGACCCTGAGAATGGAGGACCGCTACTACAGTAGCCATAACCTTGGTGAAAACCCGTGGGGCTGTTGCCAGGCCGAATGGCAGTGCCACGAACTGCAGGTGTTCGTTTCCTATGGCGAAGCGCAAGAAGCGCTGGTGCTCTGGGGCAATCGGAACGTGGAGATAAGCATCTTTGATATCGATCGATGCAAGGAAATCTCCTTGGGACATTGAGGCGATGACGGAGCGAAGGGATTCCATCCGGAACCGCCTGGTCTTTACGTGTTTGTTGAGAAGTTTCAGGTCTAGGACAGGACGGAAAGACCCGTCCTTCTTTGGGACCACAAACAAGTTGGAGTAAAAACCGTGGCCCTGTTGATGAAGAGGAACAGGGACCACCACTCCTTCTGCCTTCAGAGTGCCCAGCGCCTGCAGAAGAGCCTCGGCTCTCTCGGGAGGCGGAGAGGACCTGAAGAATCGAGTCGGGGGACGAGAGATGAACTCTATCTTGTAACCGTGAGACAGAATGTCTCTCACCCAGCGGTCTTTTATTTGTGGCAGCCAGGCGTCGCAAAAGCGGGAGAGCCTGCCACCGACCGAGGATGCTACTAGAGGAGGTCGAAAGTCATGAGGAAGCCGCCTTGTTAGCGGTGCCTCCAATGTTCTTTTTAGGACGTGACTTAGACCGCCATGCATCAGAGTTCCTTTGTTCTTTCTGAGACCTTTTGGACGAGGAGAATTGGGACCTGCCCGCGCCCCGAAAGGACCGAAACCTCGCCTGCCCTCTCCTCTGTTGGGGAATGTTCTGTTTGGGCTGGGGTAAGGATGTATCCTTTCCCTTGGATTGTTTGATGATTTCATCCAGACGCTCGCCAAACAGCCTGTCGCCAGAAATTGGCAAACTGGTTAAGCGCTTTTTGGAAGCAGAATCTGCCTTCCATTCCCGTAGCCACAAGGCCCTGCGGAGTACCACCGAATTGGCGGTCGCCACCGCCGTACGGCTCACAGAGTCCAGGACAGCATTAATAGCGTAAGACGCAATTGCCGAGGTCTGGGTGGTAATGGATGCCACTTGTGGCGCGGCCGTGCAAGTGGCTGCTTCAATTTGCGCTTGACCTGCTGAGATAGCTTGCAGCGCCCATACGGCTGCGAATGCTGGGGCAAAAGAAGCTCCGATAGCTTCATAGATGGATTTCAACCAGAGCTCCATCTGCCTGTCAGTGGCATCTTTGAGCGAGGCCCCATCTTCCACTGCAAGTATGGATCTAGCCGCCAGTCTGGAGATTGGAGGATCCACTTTGGGACATTGAGTCCAACCTTTAACCACGTCCGGGGGGAAAGGATAACGTGTATCCTTAAGGCGCTTAGAAAAACGCTTATCTGGACAAGCATGGTGATTCTGGATTGCCTCTCTGAAATCAGAGTGGTCTAGAAACATACTCTGTGTCCGCTTGGGAAACCTGAAACAAAATTTCTCCTGCTGAGAAGCTGACTCCTCCGCCGGAGGGGCTGAGGGAGAAATATCCAGCAACTGATGGATGGACGCAATAAGATCGTTTACTATGGCGTCCCCGTCTGGAGTATTAAGATTGAGAGCGCTTTCAGGATCAGAATCCTGATCAGCTGTCTCCGCATCATCAACCAAAGATTCCCCCCGCTGAGACCCTAAACAATATGATGTCGAGGGAAATTCTAAGCGAGCCCGCTTAGTCAATCTGGGGCTGGGGTCTAAGTCAGAACCCTCAGACTGGGATGTAGGAGATACCCCGGGAGGACATTGTTGGTCCAACTGAGGGGGGCCCGGGAACAACGATTCAACAGGGTCCCGTTGCTGAGATACCGGCCTGGACTGCAAGGCTTCTAGTATCTTAGCCATAGTCTCAGAGAGTTTAGCAAACTCAGTCCCCGTCACCTGGACAGTGTCAACAGGTGTCTCCCCCTGGGCCCCTCTTAGCATAGGCTCCGGCTGAAGAAGTGGCACAGGGGTCGAACACTGCACACAATGAGGGTCAGTGGAACCTGCCGGTAGTGGGGTCTTACAAGCGGCGCAGGCAGCATAATAAGCCTGTGTTTTGGCACCCCTGCCTTTTGTGGGCGCCATGCTATAGTTTTCCTTGAGTTACACAAAAGGGTATATAGCCAGAATGCACTGTGCTCATACAGTGTAAAGTATATATGATACACAAATAATGTACCAATACACTACAGCACCATGGGGCTAGCACCACAGGTGCTGCTTACCACCCGCCTAAAGCGGTTGTGAGGCCACCAGAGACCGTGTCTGGGTCTCCCAGGACTTGTCCCTCTTCTGCAGCGTCGGTGGAGCTGACAGGAATGGCTGCGGCGTCCTGACGAGATGAGGGAGCTGTGGGCGTGGCCGAGAAAGAGCGCGAACTGGTGCTCACACCGTGCACAGTGAGGGGGGTGGAGTATGTAAATCATACTCCAGCCCTCAGAGCTGCTCGCTCCGTGCAGCGTCCCGCCCTTCCCCCTGCCTGTCAGGGCTGAGGGCGGGAGAAAAGTAAACTAGGCCGCAAGGAAGCCGGGGACTCTAGTAATAAACGCGGCCGCCGTAAAAGCGCGGCCGGCGTGAAAGTCCCCGGCGAACTACAAGTCCCAGCCGCACCGCAGTGTCCCATGGCAGCGGCGGTTAGTGCGGTAGCCCTTACATATAAACACACTCAGCGACGCTGAGTGTGTAATGGCACATATAGACCCGGTCAGCGCCGCGGTCCCCGGTGCACTAGCACACCCAGCAAAGCTGAGGTGATGCCGTGCGCGGTCCCCACAGGGATACAGAGTACCTCCAAGATGCAGGGCCATGTCCCTGAACGATACCCGGCTCCTATCCAGCAGGCTCCACAGGAGTTGTGGATGGAGCACGGTCTCAGTGCCTGGAGACCGGTAAGATCCCACTTCACCCAGAGCCCAGAGGGGGATGGGGAAGGAAAGCAGCATGTGGGCTCCAGCCTCAATGGATACCTCAACCTTAACAACACCGCCGACAAGAGTGGGGTGAGAAGGGAGCATGCTGGGGGCCCTATATGGGCCCACTTTTCTTCCATCCGACATAGTCAGCAGCTGCTGCTGACCAATCTGTGGAGCTGTGCTGTGCGTGTCTGACCTCCTTCGCACAAAGCAAAAAACTGAGCAGCCCGTGGGAGCACGGGGGGTGTATAGGCAGAAGGGGAGGGGCCTAACACTTAAGTGTAGTACTTTGTGCGGCCTCCGGAGGCATAGCCTATACACCCAATTGTCTGGGTCTCCCAATAGAGCGAAAAAGAAATAACGATGTTGCGTAGTCCAGCGGATGCAATGCTGACACTTGCGTTACAGTGCGTCGTCCATACAAGTCTATGGAGAATAGTGCAGTGCATTAACGGACTGCGCTATCCTCCATAGTGACGGACTGCGCTATTCTCCATAGTGACGGACTGCGCTGAACGCAAGTGTGAAAGTACCCTTAGTGGGTTTTTGTTTTTTTTTAACTAAGATTAATATAAGTTTATTTTTACATTTAGTCATCTATGCTGTCCTGATATAGGAATCATATTTGCATAATCTAGCAGGTTTAAAACTGTTATATCGGTAAATCTGAATAAATGTGTACATTATTTTAAGATCACATTGTGATTATGGGAATAATCCTTTAAATGTTACTGTCAATAATTAACAGTGGCATTTATATACACAGCCCTGGCTGTCAACCTCTGGTACACGCTGTCATCCCAGGCAGATATAGGCTGTGTAACACGTGGTCTTCAGCTCACCTTACCAAAAAATGTGGTTGAAGACAGTCTGAAGGAAAACATGGATATTAGGGGCGGCACGGTGACTCAGAACAATATCTGGAAGGAGTTTGTATGTTCTCCCCGTGTTTGCGTGGGTTTCCTCCTACACTCCAAAGACATACTGATAGAGAGTTTAGATTAAGGGCTCCAATGGGGACAGTGATATTGATGTATACACTTCTGTTTCGCCAGCCTTAAGGCTACATGCGCACACTGCATCTTTTTGTGTTCACAAACTGCACGTTATCAGAGAGCCTGGAAATGTCACAAAAAATGCTTGTAATTGTAGGTGCGTTTTTACGACACATGTTGACAAAAAACGCAGGAAGAATGAACATGCTGCATTTTTTTTGTCACAAACTCTTGACAAATATAACGCTGACAAACTGCAATGTGCGCAGCAAATCTGACTTCTCATAGACTTTGCTGGGAAGTCAAATGTCAGAAAGTTCTGACAAAACTGCAGCCAAAAACGCACCAAAAAACGCAGTGTGCACACATAGCCTAAAGCTTATTCACAAGCTGCACACCAAAGACACCCTATGCAACTACTTCACAGGAACAATAATGTAAGTGACTGCAAAATTGCTGTGACAAGGAAGGCAGAAAAAGCCAAATGATTTGGCATCTTGCAGTTTGGGGATTGATGAAACTTTGCCATCACTTAGCACTACAATGCTGCTACTAAGCAGTATAATCTAGCTATGGCCACATAGCCTAAGAAGGTACTATGGAGATATTTGCTATATACAGTGTGTCCACCCATATCTTATCCACCGCCATTAACTTGAGAACGGCGGCAGCTATAGGCATAGAAGTGGTGTCTAGGTATAGTAAAGTAGCCATGCGCTACGCAACTAAACCACCTATAGCGCCACCTGGTGGAAAACAATGGAGTTAGCATTTTTATCTCAAACGGAACGAGAGAGAAAAGAAGGGAATTTTGTTACTTACCGTAAATTCCTTTTCTTCTAGCTCCAATTGGGAGACCCAGACGATTGGGTGTATAGCTACTGCCTCCGGAGGCCACACAAAGCATTACACTAAAAAGTGTAAGGCCCCTCCCCTTCTGGCTATACACCCCCCGTGGGATCACGGGCTGATCAGTTTTAGTGCAAAAGCAAGAAGGAGGAAAGCCAATAACTGGTTAAACCATTCAATCCGAAGGAACATCGGAGAACTGAAACCATTCAACATGAACAACATGTGTACCCGAACAACCAAAAATCCCGAAGGAACAGGGGCGGGTGCTGGGTCTCCCAATTGGAGCTAGAAGAAAAGGAATTTACGGTAAGTAACAAAATTCCCTTCTTCTTCGGCGCTCCATTGGGAGACCCAGACGATTGGGACGTCCAAAAGCTGTCCCTGGGTGGGTAAAGAAATACCTCATGTTAGAGCTGCAAGACAGCCTTCCCCTACGGGGAGGCAACTGCCGCCTGCAGGACTCATCTACCTAGGCTGGCGTCCGCCGAAGCATAGGTATGCACCTGATAATGTTTGGTGAAAGTGTGCAGACTCGACCAGGTAGCTGCCTGGCACACCTGTTGAGCCGTAGCCTGGTGCCGTAATGCCCAGGACGCACCCACGGCTCTGGTAGAATGGGCCTTCAGCCCTGATGGAACCGGAAGCCCAGTAGAACGGTAGGCTTCAAGGATTGGTTCCTTGATCCATCGAGCCAGGGTGGATTTTGCAGCCTGCGATCCCTTGCGCTGACCAGTGACAAGGACAAAGAGTGCATCCGAGCGGCGCAGGGGCGCCGTGCGGGAATGTAGATTCTGGGTGCTCTACACCAGATCCAACAATGCAAAGCCATTACATATCGATGAAATGGATAAAAGGAAGGTAAGGAGATATCCTGATTGTGATAAAAAGGGGATACCACCTTAGGGAGAAACTCTGGGATCGGACGCAGCACTACCTTATCTTGGTGAACACCAGGAAGGGAGCTTTGGATGACCGCGCTGCTAGTTCGGACACTCTCCGAAAAGACGTGACCGCTACCAGAAAGGCCACTTTCTGTGAAAGTCGAGAAAGTGAAAACATCCCTCAGAGGCTCGAAGGGCGGCTCCTGGAGAGCAATTAATACCCTGTGCAGATCCCATGGGTCTAACGGCCTCTTGTACGGAGGGACAATGTGATAACCCCCCTGCAGGAACGTGCGTACCTGAGGAAGTCGTACTAGGCGCTTCTGAAAGAATACCGACAGCGCTGCGACTTGTCCTTTAAGGGAGCCGAGCGACAAACCTTTTCCCAATCCAGATGCAGGAAGGGGGGAAAAAGGAGACAATGCAAATGGCCAGGGAGACACTCCCTAAGCAGAGCACCAAGATAAGAATAACTTCCACGTCTTGTGGTAGATCTTGGCAGACGTCGGCTTCCTAGCCCGTCTCATGGTGGCAATGACGTCTTGAGATAATCCTGAAGACGCTAGGATCTCGGAGTCGATGGCCACACAGTCAGGATCAGGGCCGTAGAATTCAGTGGAAAAAACGGCCCTTGGGACAGTAAGTCTGGCCGGTCTGAGAGTGCCCACGGTTGGCCGACCGTGAGATGCCACAGATCCGGGAACCACGACCTCCTCGGCCAGTCTGGGACGACGAGGATGGCGCGGCGGCAAGCGGAGCTGAGCTTGCGTAGCACTCTGGGCAACAGTGCCAGAGGTGGAAACACATAGGGTAGCTGGAACTGCGACCAATCCTGAACTAGGGCGCCTGCCGCCAGAGCTCTTTGCTCGTGAGACCGCGCCATGAAAATCGGGACCTTGTTGTTGTGCCGAGACGCCATTAGGTCGACGTCCGGCATCCCCCAGCGGCTACAGATTTCCTGACACCATTCTGGGTGCAGAGGCCATTCCCCTGCGTCCATGCCCAGGCGACTGAGGAAGTCTGCTTCCCAATTTTCTACGCCCGGGATGTGAACTGCGGATATGGTGGATGCTCTGTCCTCCACCCACATCAGAATCCGCCGGATTGCCTGGTAGGCTTGGCGATGCGTGTTCCGCCTTGGTGGGCGATGTCTGCCACCGCTGTGGAATTGTCCGACTGAATTCGGATCTGTTTTCCTTCCAGCCACTGCTGGAAGGCTTGCAGGGCAAGATACACTGCCCAGATTTCCAGAACATTGATCTGAAGGATGGACTCCTCTGAAGAGAGTCCTTGACCGTCTGAGAAGGGAAACGTTCCTGTCTAGGGACGTCGACTCCCCAACCCATTGGCAAAGCATGTCCCATTGAAGTGGACGCAGATGAAACTGCGCGAAAGTGACTGCCTCTGCATGAGGCGTCTTAAGGGGTGTGACTGGCCTTGAAGGAGAGACTGCACCCCCGTCTGTAGTGAACGCTGCTTGTCCAGCGGAAGCTTCACTATCGCTGAGGGAGTGTGAAACTCCATGCCCAGATATGTCAGCGATTGGGTCGGTGCCCGATGTAACCTTGAAAAGTTGATGATCCACCCGAAACTCTGGAGAGTCTCCAGCGCCACGTTCAGGCTGTGTTGGCATGCCTCTTGAGAGGGTGCCTTGACAAGTGGATCGTCCCAGTAAGGATCACAGAGTGACCCTGAGAGTGCAGGACTGCTCCCACTGCTGCCCTGAACTTGGTGAAAACCCGTAGGGCTGTCGCCAGACCGAAGGGCAGGGCTACGCACTGAAGATGCTCGTCTTCAATAACGAAACGTAGCAAACGCTGGTGCTCTGGAGCAATCGGCACGTGGAGATAAGCATCCTGATGTCTATTGATGCTAGGAAATCTCCTTGAGACATTGAGGCAATGACGGAGCGGAGGGTTACATCCGGAACCGCCTGGCCTTCACGTGCTTGGTGAGCAGTTTTAGGTCCAGAACGGAACGGAAAGAGCCACCCTTTTTTGGCACCCCAATCAGATTGGAGGAAAAAACCGTGTCTTGTTCCTGAAGAGGAACAGGGATTACCACTCCTTCTGCCTGCAGAAGAGCATCGGCTCGGTGGGGGGGGGGGGGGGGGGGGGAGTTCTGAAGAATCGAGCCGGAGGACGAGAACAGAGCTCTATCCTGTACACGTGAGACACAATGTCTCTCACCCACCGGTCTGTGACCTGTGGCAGCTAAATGTCGCCAAGCGGGAGATTCTGCCACCAACCGCGGATGCGGAGAGAGAGAGCTGAAAGTCATGAGGAGACCGCCTTGGTAGCGGTTCCTCCTGCTGCCTTCCTTGGGCGTGATTGAGCCCGGCCGGAATCTGAGCCCCTCTGAGCCTTTTGAGCCCTTTTGGACGAGGACAATTGGGACCTGCCCGAGCCTGGGAAGGACCAACCTCGACTGTCCCCCCAGGACAGCATTACTAGGGTAAGTCGCAATGCAGACATTGCGAGGTTAAGGACATCACCTGCGGCACAGATGTACATGTGCTCAAGACCAGCTGCGCAAGACCAGCTGAAATAGGTTAGAGTGCCCATACGGCTGCGAATGCCGGAGCAACCGACACGCTGATAGCTTCACAGACAGATTTCAACCAGAGGTCCATCTGTCTGTCAATGGCATCTTTAAGTGAAGTCCCATCTCCACTGCAACTATGGATCTAGCCGCAAGCCTGGAGATTGGGGGATCCACCTTTGGACCCTGGGTCCAGCGCTTTACCACGTCAGGGGAAAGGGATAACGTGTATCCTTAATACGTTTGGAGAAAACGCTTATCTGGTAAGCGTGGTGTTTCTGAACTGCTTCTCTGAAGTCAGCGTGGCCAGAAAAGTACTCAATATACGCATGAGATACTGAAAAGGGATTTCTCCTGCTGTGAAGCTGACTCCTCCACTGGAGGAGCTGAGGGAGAAATATCCAACATTCTATTGATGGACGCTATAAGATCATTCACTATGGCGTCACCATCCGGTGTATCCGGATTGAGAGCGGTGTCAGGATCAAAGCCCTGATCAGCTACGTCTGCCTCATCATACAGAGAGTCCTCCTGCTGGGACCTTGACCAGTGATGAAGCCGAGTGCCGCACCCAGCGAGCTAGCTTAGGCTGTCTGGGACTGCCGTCCGTGTCAGAGCCTTCACCCTGGAATGCCTGGGACCCCCCCCGGAGCACTGATTATGTTCCAAATGAGGGTGGCCAGGGAGCATTAATCAAGATTGCCCATGGCCTGTCTGGACTGCAAAGTCTCTATCCCATGACAATCTATCAGCCGAAACTGCAACTCCGTCCCTGTCCCTGGACAGGGTTCACAGATGGTTCCTTTGGCCACCTCTAGTAGAGACCCCGGCTGACCAAGTGCTACAGGGGAGCATTGCACACAATGGGGGTCAGTGGAACCTGCCGGTGGAACAGTATCACATGCAGGAAAAGCAGCATAGAAAGCCTGTGTTGCTTTTTTGCTGCTGTATTCTAGCCATCTATGCAATGTATAGCATACAAGCATAAACACTTCAGCACATGCAATACAAGCAGCATAGAAAGCCTGTGCCTTGGCACCCTTGCTTTTTTGCTGCTGTTGTCCAGCCATCTAGGAGAATATAGCCAAGAGTAGCGACCGTACAGTGCAATGTATAGCATACAAGCATAAGTACAAATGAACACTTCAGCACATGCAATACAAGCAGCCTAGAAAACCTGTGCCTTAGCACCCTTGCTTTTTTGCTGCTGTTATCTCGCCATCTAGGAGGGCATATAGCCAAAGATAGCGACCTACAGTGCAGTGTATAGCATACAAGCATAAAATACAAATGGACACTTCGGTATTTAGTGGGGTCAGCACTTCAGGTGCTGCTTACCGCCCGCCTATAACGCGGGTGTGTGGTCGCCAGAGCCCTGTGTTGGTTGCCCAGAGCATGTCTCCGTTCCCCAGCTCGGACTGCGTGCAGGAATGGCTGCCGGCGTCCTTCTCCAGCTCGTGTGACGAGGGGCGGGCCGTGGGCGTGCCCCAGACAAGAGCGGGAAACTGGCGTCCCACTGTGTCCAGTGAAGGGGGCTGGAGAATGCAAAGCAGACTCCAGCCCTCGGCGCTGACTGTCTGTACAGCGTCCCGCCTCTCCCCTGACTGGCAGGGCTGGAGGCGGGAACGAAACGAAAACTAGGCCGCAAAGCCGGGGACTCGAGTAATAAGCGCGGCCGTCCATGTGCACGGCCAGCGCGGAAGTCCCCGGCGCACCACAAGTCCCAGCCGCGCCACAATGTAAAAAACACCCAGCAGCGGCCGGCGCGGCAGTTCCCAATACATAAAGTCACTCAGCAAAGCTGTAGTGAATAATAGCACGAGCGCTCCGCGCTGTTGCCCCCGGCGCACTAACACTCCCAGCAATGCTGGTGTGTGTGTGCGCGCTTGCCCGGGGACACAGAGTACCTTAATGTAGCAGGGCCTGTCCCTGACGATACTCAGCTCCATATCCAGCAGGTTCTCTGGGTCTGTGGATGGAGCCCGGTCTCAGTGCCTGGAGACCTGTAAGATCCCACTTCGCCCAGAGCCCTGAGGGGGGATGGGGAAGGAAAACAGCATGTGGGCTCCAGCCTCCGTACCCGCAATGGGTACCTCAACCTTAACAAACACCCGACAAAAGTGGGGTGAGAAGGGAGCATGCTGGGGGCCCCATATGGGCCCACTTTTCTTCCAACCGACATAGTCAGCAGCTGCTGCTGACTAAAAACAGTGGAGCTATGCGTGGATGTCTGACCTCCTTCGCACAAAGCTTGAAAACTGATCAGCCCGTGATCCCACGGGGGGTGTATAGCCAGAAGGGGAGGGGCCTTACACTTTTTAGTGTAATGCTTTGTGTGGCCTCCGGAGGCAGTAGCTATACACCCAATCGTCTGGGTCTCCCAATGGAGCGCCGAAGAAAAGTGAATTAAAAAGTTGTAGGGCATCATCAATTCAATACGAATCGACACCTTGCATACAGAAATGCTATGATTAGAACGTGTAAAACTCACAAGGCTGCGGACGTGAAGCGATACCTCATGGAGACCGTCCTACAGGTCATTGGGTATGGTGGCTGTGTGGCCTCCACGATCACCTGACCTGGCCCCATTGGACTTCTTTCTGTGAGGTCACATCAAACAGCAGGTGTATGCGACCCCTCCACCAACATTGCAGGACGTACGACCACGTATCACAGATGCTTGTGCAAACGTGTCACCTACCATATTGCACAACGTGCAGCAAGATACAGTATGCTGTGCAGAGTCCAGATGTGCATTGCAGCTGACGGAGGACACTATGAGCATCAAAGGTAAATGAGTGCCATATGCGTGACCAGCATTCAATGTTTTGGGGGGGGTGGGGGGGGTCATGGGTTTCATATCATAGCATTTCTGTATGCAAGTTGTTGATTTGTATTGAATTGATGATGGCCTACAATTTTTTAATTCACCTTTTTTTTTCTCTATCTCGTTCCGTTTTTGAGATAAAAAATGCTATTGTTTTCCACCAGGTGGCGCTATAGGTAGTTTCATTGTGTAGCGCATGGCTACTTTACTATACCTAGACACCACTTCTATGCCCATAGCTGCCGCCGTTCTCAAGTTAATAGCGATGGACAGGATATGGGTGGACAGGACACACACACACACAAAACTGGCTCAAACAAAGCCTCCTATGACATTTTGGCTCTGTCAGCCTGAAATGTTCCAGTCTTCCAGGGATGTGGATCCTTTTTTTTCTTTCTTCTGCCAATGGCCATTTGGAAATCTCTACCAACCTTCGTGGGCCGCACAAAATTATCAACTTGAAAATTGCCAGCTATATTTCGTCAAACAATTAATTAACTCACCCCTACAGTGGTGGCTGGAGCGGCTTCTCTTCGGTCCGGCTGTGATGTTCGGTGATATTGTTGCTTCTCAAAACGGCTTTTCAAGGTTTGTCTCGGTCTGGAGCGCAGTCAACTCTGTGATAAGTTTTGTAAATCACATACATCGCAGGGGAGACGCTGGGGGGAACATACATCGCAGGGGAGACGCTGGGGGGCACATACATCGCAGGGGAGATGATGGGGGGCACATACATCGCAGGGGAGATGATGGGGGGCACATACATCGCAGGGGAGACGATGGGGGCACATACATCGCAGGGAGTGGCTGAGGTATAGACATCCCTAGAGGCTATATAAGTCACTGGGGGCACACAGATTACTGTGTAGCTATGATTATTTTTCAACCTCAATGGTTTAAAAAAAAAATTAAATTAAATATAGGAATTTCAACTAATTTGAGCAAGTTAACAGATTATTTGCTGCAGATTTCACACTTTTTATTGCTAACGTTTCAGCGACGGGTAAAGAGGAGAGTTGTTAAATTCTTGTTAACGTAGCCCTGTATTATGGTCTCTGCATGGAAAGAGAATCAATGGAAAATATGAAATGTGAACATACCATTGAAGACCGTATTTTTCGGACCATAAGACGCACTTTTTCCCCCCAAATGTTGGGGGAAAGTTGGGGGTGCGTCTTATGGTCTGACTATAGGGCTGCGGCTGGCAATGAGGGTGCTGCAGGTCATCGGGGGCACGAGCAGGCAGCAGCAGCGCCTGCCGTGACCACGTGGGCCCGCTCATTACATATGCACGCCCATCCTCCCGCCCATCTCTCAGCGCTGAAGCCGGCACTGACAGGTGGGCGGGAGGACGAGCGGGGACGTGCGCATAGCAAAGAGCCGGCCGCATGATCACCTCTGGCAATTACAGCCTGGAGTGATCATGTGCGGCTGTATTCACTGCCCCCCGCGCGTCATTACCAGCGCGGGGTGCAGTGAATCAGTGCACTCACCCGTCCCCGTGTGTGGAGCCGCCCCCCTGCTGCACGCGATGTCTTCCTGTCTGTGCCGGTCAGCTGATCTGTGCTGAGCCGGTCAGCTGATCGGCACAGACAGGAAGACATCGCGATGCAGCAGGGGAACGGCTCCACACACACAGATCAGCGTGCCAGAGAGGATGATGTGATTGGTGCTGCAGGGAGTGAGGAAAAGGTGAGTATAAACGTTTATTTTTTTCTCTGTGCTATAGGATACAGGCCATATACCAGGATGGTATATGAGCACGATGGGGGCATATAGCAGGAGGGATGGGGGGGGGGGGGTATGTGAACAGGCTGGATGGGGGGGGGGGGGGGTATGTGAACAGGCTGGATGGGGGGGGGGCATGTGAACAGACTGGATGGGGGGTGGGCATGTGAACAGACTGGATGGGGGGTGGGCATGTGAACAGACTGGATGGGGGGGGGCATGTGAACAGACTGGATGGGGGGGGGGGCATGTGAACAGACTGGATGGGGGGGGGGGCATGTGAACAGACTGGATGGGGGGGGGGGCATGTGAACAGACTGGATGGGGGGGGGGGCATGTGAACAGACTGGATGGGGGGGGGGGCATGTGAACAGACTGGATGGGGGGGGGCATGTGAACAGACTGGATGGGGGGGGGGCATGTGAACAGACTGGATGGGGGGGGGCATGTGAACAGACTGGATGGGGGGGGGCATGTGAACAGACTGGATGGGGGGGGGCATGTGAACAGACTGGATGGGGGGGGCATGTGAACAGACTGGATGGGGGGGGCATGTGAACAGACTGGATGGGGGGGGCATGTGAACAGACTGGATGGGGGGGGCATGTGAACAGACTGGATGGGGGGGCATGTGAACAGACTGGATGGGGGGGGCATGTGAACAGACTGGATGGGGGGGGGCATGTGAACAGACTGGATGGGGGGGGGCATGTGAACAGACTGGATGGGGGGGGCATGTGAACAGACTGGATGGGGGGGCATGTGAACAGACTGGATGGGGGGGGGCATGTGAACAGACTGGATGGGGGGGGCATGTGAACAGACTGGATGGGGGGGGGCATGTGAACAGACTGGATGGGGGGGGGCATGTGAACAGACTGGATGGGGGGGGGGGCATGTGAACAGACTGGATGGGGGGGGCATGTGAACAGACTGGATGGGGGGGGCATGTGAACAGACTGGATGGGGGGGGGCATGTGAACAGACTGGATGGGGGGGGGCATGTGAACAGACTGGATGGGGGGGGGCATGTGAACAGACTGGATGGGGGGGGGCATGTGAACAGACTGGATGGGGGGGGCATGTGAACAGACTGGATGGGGGGGGGCATGTGAACAGACTGGATGGGGGGGGGCATGTGAACAGACTGGATGGGGGGGGGGCATGTGAACAGACTGGATGGGGGGGGGCATGTGAACAGACTGGATGGGGGGGGGGCATGTGAACAGACTGGATGGGGGGGGGCATGTGAACAGACTGGATGGGGGGGGGGGCATGTGAACAGACTGGATGGGGGGGGCATGTGAACAGACTGGATGGGGGGGGCATGTGAACAGACTGGATGAGGGGGGGGTATGTGAACAGACTGGATGGGGGGGGTATGTGAACAGACTGGATGGGGGGGGGTATGTGAACAGACTGGATGGGGGGGGGTATGTGAACAGACTGGATGGGGGGGGTATGTGAACAGACTGGATGGGGGGGGGGGTATGTGAACAGACTGGATGGGGGGGGGTATGTGAACAGACTGGATGGGGGGGGGTATGTGAACAGACTGGATGGGGGGGGGTATGTGAACAGACTGGATGGGGGGGGTATGTGAACAGACTGGATGGGGGGGGGGCATGTGAACAGACTGGATGGGGGGGGGGGTATGTGAACAGACTGGATGGGGGGGGGGCATGTGAACAGACTGGATGGGGGGGGGCATGTGAACAGACTGGATGGGGGGGGCATGTGAACAGACTGGATGGGGGGGGGCATGTGAACAGACTGGATGGGGGGGGGCATGTGAACAGACTGGATGGGGGGGGGGTATGTGAACAGACTGGATGGGGGGGGTATGTGAACAGACTGGATGGGGGGGGTATGTGAACAGACTGGATGGGGGGGGGTATGTGAACAGACTGGATGGGGGGGGGGATGTGAACAGACTGGATGGGGGGGGGGATGTGAACAGACTGGATGGGGGGGGGGTATGTGAACAGACTGGATGGGGGGTATGTGAACAGACTGGATGGGGGGGGGGTATGTGAACAGACTGGATGGGGGGGGGTATGTGAACAGACTGGATGGGGGGGGGTATGTGAACAGACTGGATGGGGGGGGGGGTATGTGAACAGACTGGATGGGGGGGGTATGTGAACAGGCTGGATGGGGGTTTATAGCAGGATCATATACAAGGCAGGAGGATCATTACCAGGATGGGGTACCTTAGTAGAGAATTTGGGGACATTACCCCCATAACAGTGTCAGCAGCAGATCCTCGCCCCATAACAGTGTGTCATGACCACATTTTTTGCTTAAAGTTTTATTTTCCCATTTTCCTCCTCTAAAACCAGGGTGCGTCTTATAGTCCGGTGCGTCTTATAGTCCGAAAGAAGGGAATTTTGTTTACTTACCGTAAATTCCTTTTCTTCTAGCTCCAATTGGGAGACCCAGACAATTGGGTGTATAGGCTATGCCTCCGGAGGCCGCACAAAGTATTACACTTAAAAGTGTTAAGCCCCTCCCCTTCTGCCTATACACCCCCCGTGCTCCCACGGGCTCCTCAGTTTTGGTGCAAAAGCAAGAAGGAGGAAAAAGAATTATAAACTGGTTTAAAGTAACTTCAATCCGAAGGAATATCGGAGAACTGAAACCATTCAACATGAACAACATGTGTACACAAAAAAACAGGGGCGGGCGCTGGGTCTCTCAATTGGAGCTAGAAGAAAAGGAATTTACGGTAAGTAAACAAAATTCCCTTCTTCTTTGTCGCTCCATTGGGAGACCCAGACAATTGGGACGTCCAAAAGCAGTCCCTGGGTGGGTAAAATAATACCTCGTAAGAGAGCCGTAAAACGGCCTCTTCCTACAGGTGGGTGGGATGACGCGGCGGCAGTCGGCCCTGATCTTGCGTAACACTCTGGGCAACAGTGCCAGCGGAGGAAACACATAAGGGAGCTGAAACTGCGACCAATCCTGAACTAAGGCGTCTGCCGCCAGAGCTCTGGGATCTTGAGACCGTGCCATGAACGTCGGTACCTTGTTGTTGTGCCGGGACGCCATGAGGTCGACGTCCGGCACCCCCCAGCGGCAACAGATCTCCTGAAACACGTCCGGGTGAAGGGACCATTCCCCTGCGTCCATGCCCTGGCGACTGAGATAATCTGCTTCCCAGTTTTCCACGCCTGGAATGTGAACTGCAGAGATGGTGGAGGCCGTGGCTTCCACCCACATCAAAATCCGCCGGACTTCCTGGAAGGCTTGCCGACTGCGTGTGCCGCCTTGGTGGTTGATGTATGCCACCGCTGTGGAATTGTCCGACTGAATTCTGATCTGCTTGCCTTCCAGCCACTGCTGGAACGCTTTCAGGGCAAGATACACTGCCCGTATTTCCAGAACATTGATCTGAAGCGAGGACTCTTGCTGGGTCCACGTACCCTGAGCCCTGTGGTGGAGAAAAACCGCTCCCCACCCTGACAGACTCGCGTCCGTCGTGACCACCTCCCAGGATGGGGGTAGGAAGGATTTCCCCTTCGATAATGAAGTGGGAAGAAGCCACCACCGAAGGGAAGCTTTGGTCGCCTGCGACGTTCCTGTCGAGGGACGTCGGCTTCCTGTCCCATTTGCGTAGGATGTCCCATTGAAGAGGACGCAGGTGAAACTGCGCGAAAGGAACTGCCTCCATTGCTGCCACCATCTTCCCCAGGAAGTGCATGAGGCGCCTCAAGGGGTGTGACTGGCCTTGAAGGAGAGATTGTACCCCTGTCTGTAGTGACCGCTGCTAGATCAGCGGAAGCTTCACTATCGCTGAGAGGGTATGAAACTCCATGCCAAGGTATGTGAGCGATTGGGCCGGTGTCAGATTTGACTTTGGAAAATTGATGATCCACCCGAAACTCTGGAGAGTATCCAGGGTAGCGTCGAGGCTGTGTTGGCATGCCTCTTGAGAGGGTGCCTTGATCAGGAGATCGTCCAAGTAAGGGATCACCGAGTGACCCTGAGAGTGGAGGACCGCTACTACAGTAGCCATAACCTTGGTGAAAACCCGTGGGGCTGTTGCCAGGCCGAACGGCAGTGCCACGAACTGCAGGTGTTCGTTTTCTATGGCGAAGCGCAAGAAGCGCTGGTGCTCTGGAGCAATCGGTACGTGGAGATAAGCATCTTTGATATCGATCAATGCAAGGAAATCTCCTTGGGACATTGAGGCGATGACGGAGCGGAGGGATTCCATCCGGAACCGCCTGGTCGTTACGTGTTTGTTGAGAAGTTTCAGGTCCATGACAGGACGGAAAGACCCGTCCTTCTTTGGGACCACAAACAAGTTGGAGTAAAAACCGTGGCCCTGTTGCTGAAGAGGAACAGGGACCACCACTCCTTCTGCCTTCAGAGTGCCCAGCGCCTGCAGAAGAGCCTCGGCTCGCTCGGGAGGCGGGGATGACCTGAAGAATCGAGTCGGGGGACGAGAGGTGAACTCTATCTTGTAACCGTGAGACAGAATGTCTCCTCACCCAACGGTCTTTTACCCGTGGCAGCCAGGTGTCGCAAAAGCGGGAGAGCCTGCCACCGACCGAAGATGCGGAGTGAGGAGGCCGAAAGTCATGAGGAAGCCGCTTTGGCAGCGGCACCTCCGGTGGCCTTTTTAGGACGTGACTTAGACCGCCATGCGTCAGAGTTCCTTTGATCTTTCTGAGGCCTTTTGGACGAGGAGAATTGGGACCTGCCTGCGCCCCGAAAGGACCGAAACCTCGACTGCCCCTTCCTCTGTTGGGGTATGTTCGGTTTGGGCTGGGGTAAGGATGTATCCTTTCCCTTGGATTGTTTGATGATTTCATCCAAACGCTCGCCAAACAATCGGTCGCCAGAAATTGGCAAACTGGTTAAGCGCTTTTTGGAAACAGAATCTGCCTTCCATTCCCGTAGCCACAAGGCCCTGCGGAGTACCACCGAATTGGCGGCTGCAACCGCCGTACGGCTCGCAGAGTCCAGGACAGCATTAATAGCGTAAGATGCAAATGCCGACGTCTGAGTGGTTATGGACGCCACCTGTGGCGCGGACGTGCGTGTGGCTGCGTCAATTTGCGCTTGACCTGCTGAGATAGCTTGTAGCGCCCATACGGCTGCGAACGCTGGGGCAAAAGAAGCGCCGATAGCTTCATAGATGGATTTCAACCAGAGTTCCATCTGCCTGTCAGTGGCATCTTTGAGTGAAGCCCCATCTTCCACTGCAAGTATGGATCTAGCTGCCAGTCTGGAGATTGGAGGATCCACTTTGGGACACTGAGCCCAACTTTTGACCACGTCAGGGGGAAAAGGATAACGTGTATCCTTAAGGCGCTTAGAAAAACGCTTATCTGGACAAGCATGGTGATTCTGGACTGCCTCTCTGAAATCAGAGTGGTCCAGAAACATACTCTGTGTACGCTTGGGAAACCTGAAACGAAATTTCTCCTGCTGTGAAGCTGACTCCTCCACCGGAGGAGCTGAGGGAGAAATATCCAACATACGATTGATGGACGCAATAAGGTCGTTCACTATGGCGTCCCCGTCCGGAGTATCAAGATTGAGAGCGGCCTCAGGATCAGAATCCTGATCAGCTGTCTCCGCATCATCAACCAGAGATTCCCCCCGCTGAGACCCTGCACAATATGATGATGTCGAGGGAAAATCTAAGCGAGCTCGCTTAGTCGGTCTGGGGCTGGGGTCTGTGTCAGAACCCTCAGCCTGGGATCCATGAGATACCCCGGGAGGACATTGTTGGTCCAGCTGAGGTGGGCCAGGGAACAAAGATTCAACAGAGTCCCTGTGCTGAGATACCGGCCTGTGCTGAAAGGCTTCTAGTATCTTAGCCATAGTCTCAGAGAGTTTTGCAAACTCCGTCCCCGTCACCTGGACAGTGTTAGCAGGTGGCTCCCCCTGGGCCCCTCTTAGCAAAGGCTCCGGCTGAGTAAGTGCCACAGGGGCCGAACAGTGCACACAATGAGGGTCAGTGGAACCTCCCGGTAGCGGGGTCGTACATGCGGCGCAGGCAACATAATAAGCCTGTGTTTTGGCACCCCTGCCTTTCGTGGGCGCCATGCTATTATCTTCCCTGAGTAACACAATAGGGTATATAGCCAGAAATCAACTGTGCACCATACAGTGTAAAGAAGGGAATTTTGTTACTTACCGTAAATTCCTTTTCTTCTAGCTCCTATTGGGAGACCCAGACGATTGGGTGTATAGCACTGCCTCCGGAGGCCACACAAAGCATTACACTAAAAAGTGTAAGGCCCCTCCCCTTCTGGCTATACACCCCCCGTGGAATCACGGGCTGCTCAGTTTTAGTGCTAAAGCAAGAAGGAGGAAAGCCAATAACTGGTTTAAACAAATTCACTCCGAAGTAACATCGGAGAACTGAAAACCGTTCAACATGAACAACATGTGTACCCGAAAAAAACCAACAATCCCGAAGGACAACAGGGCGGGTGCTGGGTCTCCCAATAGGAGCTAGAAGAAAAGGAATTTACGGTAAGTAACAAAATTCCCTTCTTCTTCGGCGCTCCATTGGGAGACCCAGACGATTGGGACGTCCAAAAGCAGTCCCTGGGTGGGTAAAGAAATACCTCATGTTAGAGCTGCAAAGACAGCCTTCCCCTACGGGGAGGTAACTGCCGCCTGCAGGACTCTTCTACCTAGGCTGGCGTCCGCTGAAGCATAGGTATGCACCTGATAATGTTTGGTGAAAGTGTGCAGACTCGACCAGGTAGCTGCCTGGCACACCTGTTGAGCCGTAGCCTGGTGTCGTAATGCCCAGGACGCACCCACGGCTCTGGTAGAGGGAACCGGAAGCCCAGCCGAACGGTAAGCTTCGAGAATTGGCTCCTTGATCCACCGAGCCAAGGTTGATTTGGAAGCCTGTGACCCTTTACGCTGGCCAGCGACAAGGACAAAGAGTGCATCCGAGCGGCGCAGGGGCGCCGTACGAGAAATGTAGAGTCTGAGTGCTCTCACCAGATCTAACAAGTGCAAATCCTTTTCACATTGGTGAACTGGATGAGGACAAAAAGAAGGTAAGGAGATATCCTGATTGAGATGAAAGGGGGATACCACCTTAGGGAGAAATTCCGGAACCGGACGCAGAACCACCTTGTCCTGGTGAAAAACCAGGAAAGGGGCTTTGCATGACAGCGCTGCTAGCTCAGACACTCTCCGAAGTGAAGTGACTGCTACTAGAAAAACCACTTTCTGCGAAAGGCGTGCGAGAGAAATATCCCTCATTGGCTCGAATGGTGGTTTCTGAAGAGCCATCAGCACCCTGTTCAGATCCCAGGGTTCTAACGGCCGCTTGTAAGGAGGAACGATGTGACAAACCCCCTGCAGGAACGTGCGTACCTGTGGAAGTCTGGCTAGGCGCTTCTGGAAAAACACAGAGAGCGCTGAGACTTGTCCCTTAAGGGAGCCGAGCGACAAACCCTTTTCCAGTCCAGATTGAAGGAAGGACAGAAAAGTGGGCAAGGCAAAAGGCCAGGGAGAAAAACCCTGAGCAGAGCACCACGACAGGAAAATTTTCCACGTCCTGTGGTAGATCTTGGCGGACGTTGGTTTCCTAGCCTGTCTCATGGTGGCAACGACTCCTTGGGATAATCCTGAAGACGCTAGGATCCAGGACTCAATGGCCACACAGTCAGGTTCAGGGCCGCAGAATTCCGATGGAAAAAACGGCCCTTGGGACAGTAAGTCTGGTCGGTCTGGTAGTGTCCACGGTTGGCCGACTGTGAGATGCCACAGATCCGGGTACCACAACCTCCTCGGCCAGTCTGGGGCGACGAGTATGACGCGGCTGCAATCGGATCTGATCTTGCGTAGCACTCTGGGCAAGAGTGCCAGAGGTGGGAACACATAAGGGAGCCGGAACTGCGACCAATCTTGCACTAAGGCGTCTGCCGCCAGAGCTCTTTGATCGCGAGACCGCGCCATGAACGTCGGGACCTTGTTGTTGTGCCGCGACGCCATTAGGTCGACGTCCGGCACCCCCCAGCGGCGACAGATTTCCTGAAACACGTCCGGGTGAAGGGACCATTCCCCTGCGTCCATACCCTGGCGACTGAGGAAGTCTGCTTCCCAGTTTTCTACGCCCGGGATGTGAACCGCTGATATGGTGGATGCTCTGTCCTCCACCCACAACAGAATCCGCCGGACTTCCTGGAAGGCTTGCCGACTGCGTGTCCCTCCTTGGTGGTTGATGTATGCCACCGCTGTGGAGTTGTCCGACTGAATTCGGATCTGCTTTCCTTCCAGCCACTGCTGGAAGGCTAGTAGGGCAAGATACACTGCCCTGATTTCCAGAACATTGATCTGAAGGGTGGACTCCTGCTGAGTCCACGTCCCTTGAGCCCTGTGGTGGAGAAAAACTGCTCCCCACCCTGACAGACTCGCGTCTGTCGTGACCACTGCCCAGGATGGGGGTAGGAATGATCTTCCCTGTGATAATGAGGTGGGAAGAAGCCACCATTGCAGAGAGTCCTTGGCCGTCTGGGAAAGGGAGACTTTCCTGTCCAGGGAAGTTGACTTCCCGTCCCATTGGCGGAGAATGTCCCATTGAAGTGGGCGCAGATGAAACTGTGCAAACGGGACTGCCTCCATTGCTGCCACCATCTTCCCTAGGAAGTGCATGAGGCGCCTTAAGGAGTGCGACTGACCATGAAGGAGAGATTGTACCCCTGTCTGTAGTGACCGCTGCTTGTCCAGCGGAAGCTTCACTATCGCTGAGAGAGTATGAAACTCCATGCCAAGATACGTTAGTGATTGAGTCGGTGACAGATTTGACTTTGAAAAGTTGATGATCCACCCGAAAGTCTGGAGAGTCTCCAGCGCAACATTCAGGCTGTGTTGGCATGCCTCTTGAGAGGGTGCTTTGACAAGTAGATCGTCCAAGTAAGGGATCACCGAGTGTCCCTGGGAGTGCAAGACTGCTACCACTGCCGCCATGACCTTGGTGAAAACCCGTGGGGCTGTCGCCAGACCAAATGGCAGAGCTACGAACTGGAGATGTTCGTCTCCTATCACAAAACGTAGAAAACGTTGGTGCTCTGTAGCAATCGGCACGTGGAGATAAGCATCTTTGATGTCTATTGATGCAAGGAAATCTCCTTGAGACATTGAGGCAATGACGGAGCGGAGGGATTCCATCCGGAACCGCCTGGCGTTCACATGCTTGTTGAGCAGCTTTAGGTCCAGAACAGGACGGAACGAGCCGTCCTTTTTTGGAACCACGAAGAGATTGGAGTAAAAACCTTGCCCTTGTTCCTGAAGAGGAACAGGGATCACCACTCCTTCTGCTCTTAGTGAGCCCACCGCCTGCAGAAGAGCATCTGCTCGGTCGGGATGTGGGGAAGTTCTGAAGAACCGAGGCGGAGGACGAGAACTGAACTCTATCCTGTACCCGTGAGACAAAATGTCTGTTACCCACCGGTCCTTGACCTGTGGCAGCCAAATGTCGCAAAAGCGGGAGAGCCTGCCACCGACCGAGGATGCGGAGGGAGGAGGCCGAAAGTCATGAGGCAGCCGCCTTGGAAGCGGTTCCTCCGGTTGCTTTCTTGGGGCGTGAGTGAGCCCGCCAGGAATCTGAGCTCCTTTGCTCCTTCTGAGTCCCTTTGGACGAGGAGAATTGGGCCTTGCCGGAGCCTCGAAAGGACCGAAACCTCGACTGCCACTTCCTTTGTTGAGGTTTGCTTGATCTGGGCTGAGGTAAGGAGGAGTCTTTACCCTTGGACTGTTTAATGATTTCAGCCAATTGCTCACCAAACAGTCTGTCTACAGATAGTGGCAAGCTGGTTAAACATTTTTTGGAAGCAGAATCCGCTTTCCATTCTTTTAACCACAAGGCTCTGCGCAAAACCACCGAGTTGGCAGACGCCATTGAGGTACGGCTCGTAGAGTCCAGGACAGCGTTGATAGCATAGGTCGCAAACGCAGACATTTGCGAAGTTAAGGACTCCACTTGCGGCACTGCTGGACGTATGATAGAGTCCACCTGTGCCAGACCAGCTGAAATAGCTTGGAGTGCCCACACGGCCGCGAATGCTGGAGCAAACGACGCGCCGATAGCTTCATAGACAGATTTCAACCAAAGGTCCATCTGTCTGTCATTGGCATCTTTAAGTGAAGCCCCATCCTCCACTGCAACTATGGATCTAGCCGCAAGCCTGGAGATTGGGGGATCCACCTTTGGACACTGGGTCCAGCGTTTGACCACGTCAGGGGGAAAAGGATAACGTGTATCCTTAAGACGTTTGGAGAAACGCTTGTCTGGATAAGCATGGTGTTTCTGGACTGATTCTCTGAAGTCAGCGTGGTCCAGAAAAGTACTCAGTTTACGCTTGGGATACCTGAAATGGAACTTCTCCTGCTGTGCAGCTGCCTCTTCTGCTGAAGGGGCTGGGGGAGAAATATCCAACAGTCTATTGATGGCCGCTATAAGGTCATTTACCATGGCGTCACCATCAGGAGTATCCAGATTGAGAGCGGTCTCAGGATTAGACTCCTGATCACCCTCCTCTGTCTCATCACGCAGAGACTCTTCTCGCTGAGACCCTGATCCGCGTGATGACGTGGAGGGTCTCTCCCAGCGAGCTCGCTTAGGCTGCCTGGGACTGTCATCTGAGTCAGAGCCTTCAGCCTGAGATGCCTGGGACCCCCTTGAAGCACGGATTAACTCCAACTGAGGGGGACCGGGGAACATTGACGCAGCAGTGTCCATGGTCTGAGTGACTGGCCTGGCCTGCAAGGTCTCTAGGATTTTTGTCATAGTGACAGACATCTTGTCAGCAAAAACTGCAAACTCTGTCCCCGTCACCGGGACAGGGTTCACCGGTGACTCTGCCTGGGCCACTACCACCATAGACTCCGGCTGACGAAGTGGCACAGGGACCGAACATTGCACACAATGGGGGTCTTTGGAACCTGCCGGTAGATCAGCCCCACAAGCGGCACAAGCAGCGTATACAGCCTGTGTCTTGGCACCCTTGCGTTTTGCGGATGACATGTTGTCGTCTCCTCAGAGCAATATAGGGTATACAGCCAAGAAGCGACCTTACAGTGCAATATATATATATATATATGGTATAGAGAAAAAAATACACCAATATAACACTGTGGCACTAGTGGGGCCAGCACTAATGTGCTGCTTACCGCCCGCTTAACGCGGGTGTGTGGTCGCCAGAAATCCCTTGTCTGGGTCTCCCAGAGCCTGTGTCCGTTCTCCAGCCAGACTGCATGTAGGAATGGCTGCCGGCGTCCTGTGGAGAGGGGCGGGCCCTGGGCGTGTGCAGACAAAGTGCGGGAAACCTGCGTCCCACTGTGCTCAGTGAGAGGGCTGGAGTATGTAAATAAGACTCCAGCCCTCAGCGCTGACTATCGTACAGCGTCTCTCCCTTGCCCTGATTGACAGGGTGGGGGCGGGAACGAAGCGGAGCTAGGCCGCAAAAGCCGGGGACTAGATTTATAAGCGCCGCCGTCGTAAAAGCACGGTCGGCGCTAAGTCCCCGGCGCACCACAAGTCTCAGCCGCGCCGCCGCTCCAGGGGCGGCCGGCGCGGCAGTCCCCAACACATAAAGTCCCTCAGAGAAACTGCAGTGACTGTAACCCCAGCGCGCAGCGCTACTGTCCCCGGCGCACTAGCACACCCAGCAAGCCTGGAGTGTGCGCGGCCTGTCCATACGGGGACACAGAGTACCTGAATGTTGCAGGGCCTTGTCCCTGAACGGTACCCAGCTCCGTATCCAACAGGTTCCATGGGTCTGTGGATGGAGCCCGGCCTCAGGGCTTGGGGGCCGGTAAGATCCCACTTCCTCAGAGCCCCTCAGGGGGATGGGGAAGGAAAGCAGCATGTGGGCTCCAGCCTCCGTACCCACAATGGGTACCTCAACCTTAACAAACACCGCCAATAGGAATGGGGTGAGAAGGGAGCATGCTGGGGGCCCTAGTATGGGCCCTCTTTTCTTCCATCCGATATAGTCAGCAGCTACTGCTGACTAAACAGTGGAGCTATGCGTGGATGTCTGACCTCCTTCGCACAAAGCTTGAAAACTGAGCAGCCCGTGATCCCACGGGGGGTGTATAGCCAGAAGGGGAGGGGCCTTACACTTTTTAGTGTAATGCTTTGTGTGGCCTCCGGAGGCAGTGCTATACACCCAATCGTCTGGGTCTCCCAATGGAGCGCCGAAGAAACATATATACCATAAACAGGGCTGTATTTTGCCTTCGTGCTGCCCTAGGCACTTTAAGTGGTCGCGCCCCTTAGTGACAACGTAAAACTGAGTTTTCGCACACGACATCTGTTTAAGGCAGATCTACTCTGTAGCACACTTTAAAAAGTATCAATAAGAAACGAACCCCCCCCCCCAATGGGAATCACCACAGGCACATCAAAACATAGCATGAGTATAAAATATTCCCACCACACCGTCCCCACTTATATACTGTGACTGTGACACTGCCCCTAATAAACACCACACTGCCCTCCCTTATAAACTACTGTATATCCACCACACCTTCCTCGATTATGAAATATGATCTGTACATTGTGAGGAGGGAGCAGCATGATGTGAGGACAATGTCCCATGCATGCTGCCCCCTCCTCACAATATCCCATGCATGCTGCCCCCTCCTCACAATGTCCCATGCATGCTGCCCCCTCCTCACAATGTCCCATGCATGCTGCCCCCTCGTCACAATGTCCCATGCATGCTGCTCCCTCGTCACAATGTCCCATGCATGCTGCTCCCTCCTCACAATGTCCCATGCTTGCTGCCCCCTCCTCACAATGTCCCATGCATGCTGCCCCCTCCTCACAATGTCCCATGAATGCTGCCCCCTCCTCACAATGTCCCTTGCATGCTGCCCCCTCCTCACAATGTCCCATGCATGCTGCCCCCTCCTCACAATGTCCCATGCATGCTGCTCCCTCCTCACAATGTCCCTTGCATGCTGCCCCCTCCTCACAATGTCCCTTGCATGCTGCCCCCTCCTCACAATGTCTTATGCATGCTGCCCCCTCCTCACAATGTCCCATGCATGCTGCCCCCTCCTCACAATGTTCCATGCATGCTGCCCCCTCCTCACAATGTCCCATGCATGCTGCTCTCTCCTCACAATGTCCCATGCATGCTGCCCCCTCTTCACAATGTCCCATGCATGCTGCTCCCTCCTCACAATGTCCCATGCATGCTGCCCCTCCTCACAATGTCCCATGCATGCTGCTCCCTCCTCACAATGTCCCATGAATGCTGCTCCCTCCTCACAATGTCTCATGCATGCTTCCCCCTCCTCACAATGTCTCATGTATGCTGCTCCCGCCTCACAATGTCCCATGCATGCTGCTCCCTCCTCACAATGTCCCATGAATGCTGCTCCCTCCTCACAATGTCTCATGCATGCTGCCCCCTCCTCACAATGTCTCATGTATGCTGCTCCCGCCTCACAATGTCCCATGCATGCTGCTCCCTCCTCACAATGTCCCATGCATGCTGCTCCCTCCTCACAATGTCCCATGAATGCTGCTCCCTCCTCACAATGTCTCATGCTTGATGCTCCCTCCTCACAATGTCCCATGCATGCTGCTCCTTCCTCACAATGTCCCATGCATGCTGCTCCCTCCTCATAATGTCTCATGCATACTGCCCCCTCCTCAGTGTCCCATGCATGCTGCCCCCTTCTCACAATGTCTCATGCATGCTGCCCCCTCCTCAGTGTCCCATGCATGCTGCCCCCTTCTCACAATGTCCCATGCATGCTGTCCCTCTCCATGAGCTCCTAATGCTGCCTTCCTCTTTTCCATAATGAGACCTTCATGTTGCCCCACTCATGCTAAGACCACCACACTAACGCTTATGCTGAGACCCCCCCCACACACACTACCCCACTCTTGATATTGACTCCCCTACATTGCTCCACTCCATACTGATCCCACACATGCTGCCCCTTCTTCACAATGAGCTCCCAATGCTGCCCCCTCTTATTCTGAGTCCTTACACTCCCCCCACCCAATCGATTTTGTCATTGCACTATCCCTCATCCCTTGTCCTCTGTCTCTAGCATTAGCCCCTCTCTCCCACTCCCCCAGCATCAGCCTCTCTCCCCCAGCATCAGCCTCTATCTTCCCTCAGCATCAGCCTCTCTTCCCCAGTCTCAGCCTTTGCCTCCCCCCAGCCTCAGCCTGCCCCAGTCTCCGCCTCAGCCTCCCTCCAGTCTCAGCCTCCCTCCAGTCTCAGCCTCAGCCTCCCTCCAGTCTCAGCCTCAGCCTCCCTCCAGCCTCCCCCCAGTCTCTGCCTCTGCCTCCCTCCAGCCTCCCCCCAGTCTCTGCCTCCCTCCAGCCTCCCCCCAGTCTCAGCCTCAGCCTCCCTTCAGTCTCAGCCTCCCTCCAGCCTCCCCCCAGTCTCAGCCTCAGTCTCCCTCCAGCCTCCCCCCAGTCTCAGCCTCCCTCCAGTCTCAGCCTCTGCCTCCCTCCAGCCTCTGCCTCCCTCCAGCCTGCCCCCAGTCTCTGACTCTGCCTCCCTCCAGCCTCCCCCCAGTCTCTGCCTCCCTCCAGCCTCCCCCCCAGTCTCTGCCTCTGCCTCCCTCCAGCCTCCCCCCAGTCTCTGCCTCTGCCTCCCTCCAGCTTCCCCCCAGTCTCAGCCTCTGCCTCTCTCCAGCCTCCCCCCAGTCTCAGCCTCTGCCTCCCTCCAGCCTCCCCCCAGTCTCTGCCTCTGCCTCTCTCCAGCCTCCCCCCAGTCTCTGCCTCTGCCTCTCTCCAGCCTCCCCCCAGTCTCAGCCTCTGCCTCCCTCCAGCCTCCCCCCAGTCTCTGCCTCGGCCTCCCTCCAGCCTCCCCCCAGTCTCTGCCTCGGCCTCCCTCCAGCCTCCCCCAGTCTCAGCCTCTGCCTCCCTCCAGCCTCCCCACAGTCTCAGCCTCTGCCTCCCTCCAGTCTCAGCCTCAGCCTCTGCCTCCCTCCAGTCTCAGCCTCCCTCCAACCTCCCCCCAGTCTCAGCCTCTGCCTCCCTCCAGCCTCCCCCCAGTCTCTGCCTCTGCCTCCCTCCAGCCTCCCCCCAGTCTCTGCCTCTGCCTCCCTCCAGCCTCCCCCCAGTCTCTGCCTCTGCCTCCCTCCAGCCTCCCCCCAGTCTCTGCCTCCCTCCAGCCTCCCCCCAGTCTCTGCCTCTGCCTCCCTCCAGCCTCCCCCCAGTCTCTGCCTCTGCCTCCCTCCAGCCTCCCCCAGTCTCAGCCTCTGCCTCCCTCCAGCCTCTTCCCAGTCTCTGCCTCTGCCTCCCTCCAGCCTCCCCCCAGTCTCTGCCTCTGCCTCCCTCCAGCCTCCCCCAGTCTCAGCCTCTGCCTCCCTCCAGCCTCCCCACAGTCTCAGCCTCTGCCTCCCTCCAGTCTCAGCCTCTGCCTCCCTCCAACCTCCCCCCAGTCTCAGCCTCTGCCTCTCTCCAGTCTCAGCCTCTGCCTCCCTCCAGCCTCCCCCCCAGTCTCAGCCTCTGCCTCTCTCCAGTCTCAGCCTCTGCCTCCCTCCAGTCTCAGCCTCCCTCCAGCCTCCCCCCAGTCTCTGCCTCCCTCCAGCCTCCCCCCAGTCTCTGCCTCCCTCCAGCCTCCCCCCAGTCTCTGCCTCCCTCCAGCCTCCCCCCAGTCTCAGCCTCAGCCTCCCTCCAGCCTCCCCCCAGTCTCAGCCTCCCTCCAGTCTCAGCCTCTGCCTCCCTCCAGTCTCAGCCTCCCTCCAGCCTCCCCCCAGTCTCTGCCTCCCTCCAGCCTCCCCCCAGTCTCTGCCTCCCTCCAGCCTCCCCCCAGTCTCAGCCTCAGCCTCCCTCCAGTCTCAGCCTCAGCCTCCCTCCAGTCTCAGCCTCAGCCTCCCTCCAGCCTCCCCCCAGTCTCAGCCTCCCCCCAGTCTCAGCCTCAGCCTCCCTCCAGTCTCAGCCTCAGCCTCCCTCCAGCCTCCCCCCAGTCTCAGCCTCAGTCTCCCTCCAGCCTCCCCCCAGTCTCAGCCTCCCTCCAGTCTCAGCCTCTGCCTCCCTCCAGTCTCAGCCTCAGCCTCCCTCCAGCCTCCCCCCAGTCTCTGCCTCCCTCCAGCCTCCCCCCAGTCTCTGCCTCCCTCCAGCCTCCCCCCAGTCTCAGCCTCAGCCTCCCTCCAGTCTCAGCCTCAGCCTCCCTCCAGCCTCCCCCCAGTCTCAGCCTCAGTCTCCCTCCAGCCTCCCCCCAGTCTCAGCCTCCCTCCAGTCTCAGCCTCTGCCTCCCTCCAGCCTCCCCCCAGTCTCTGCCTCTGCCTCCCTCCAGCTTGCCCCCAGTCTCTGCCTCTGCCTCCCTCCAGCCTCCCCCCAGTCTCAGCCTCTGCCTCTCTCCAGCCTCCCCCAGTCTCAGCCTCTGCCTCCCTCCAGCCTCCCCCCAGTCTCTGCCTCTGCCTCCCTCCAGCCCCCCCCAGTCTCTGCCTCTGCCTCCCTCCAGCCTCCCCCAGTCTCAGCCTCTGCCTCCCTCCAGCCTCCCCACAGTCTCAGCCTCTGCCTCCCTCCAGTCTCAGCCTCTGCCTCCCTCCAGCCTCCCCCCAGTCTCAGCCTCTGCCTCTCTCCAGTCTCAGCCTCTGCCTCCCTCCAGCCTCCCCCCAGTCTCAGCCACTGCCTCCCTCCAGTCTCAGCCTCTGCCTCCCTCCAGCCTCCCCCCAGTCTCAGCCTCTGCCTCCCTCCAGCCTCCCCCCAGTCTCAGCCTCTGCCTCCCTCCAGCCTCCCCCCAGTCTCAGCCTCTGCCTCCCTCCAGTATCTGCCTTTGCCGCCTCCCCCCCCCGCATGCGCAGATCTCTGGTCTGCATTAGAGACACTCCCACGCTCCTTATGAATCCACTTACCTGCTCCAGTGCCCGCCGCCATCTTCCTGGCTCACGTGAGTATCCTCTTCTGACACCGGCTTCCATCACGGCGTCCTCCGCGGCGTCCTGCTGTGAGCTCTGCATGTGACGTCCACACAGCAGTGGACGCAGCACAGAGGAAGGAGCTGATTGGCGCGCGCCTGTGACCCCGGAAGTGCAGGCGCCGGCAGTTCCGGGGTCAATCAGCTCCCTGTGCTCGGCGGCCACAAAAAAAAAAAAAAAAATTATTTTTTTTTTGCTGCCAGAAGGTGCCGCCCCTCACAATCTGCCGCCCTAGGCACCGGACCACGGGTGCCTAATGGTAAATACGGCCCTGACCATAAACATATAATGTTACACTACTGCACAATGGGGCTAGCACCACAGGTGCTGCTTACCACCCGCCTAAAGCGGTTGTGAGGCCACCAGAGTCCCTGCCTGGGTCTCCCAGACTTTGTCCCCCTCTGCAGCGTCCGAGGAGCTGACAGGAATGGCTGCCGGCGTCCTGAGGAGAGGAGGGAGCCGTGGGCGTGACCCAGAAAGAGCGGGAACTGGTGCCCGCACTGTGCACAGTGAGAGGGGTGGAGTATGCAAAGCATGCTCCAGCCCTCAGTGCTGCTCGTTCTGTGCAGCGTCCCGCCCTTCCCCTGCCTGACAGGGCTGTGGGCGGGAGGAAAGGAAACTAGGCCGCAAAAAGCCGGGGACTCTAGTAATAAACGCGGCCGCCGTAAAAGCGCGGCCGGCGTGAAAGTCCCCGGCGCACTACAAGTCCCAGCCGCGCCGCAGTGTTTCCATGGCCGCGGCGGTCAGTGCGGCAGTCCTTATACATAAACACACTCAGCAACGCTGAGTGTGTAATGGCACATATTAACCCGGTCAGCGCCGTGGTCCCCGGTGCACTAGCACACCCAGCAAAGCTGGAGTGTTGCTGTGCGCTGTCCCCACAGGGATACAGAGTACCTCCAAGTAGCAGGGCCATGTCCCTGAACGATACCCGGCTCCTATCCAGCAGGCTCCACAGGAGTTGTGGATGAAGCACGGTCTCAGTGCCTGGAGACCGATAGGATCCCACTTCACCCAGAGCCCTGAGGGGGATGGGGAAGGAAAACAGCATGTGGGCTCCAGCCTCCGTACCCGCAATGGATACCTCAACCTTACAACACCACCGACAAGAGTGGGGTGAGAAGGGAGCATGCTGGGGGCTCTATATGGGCCCACTTTTCTTCCATCCGACATGGTCAGCAGCTGCTGCTGACCAATCTGTGGAGCTGTGCGTGCGTGTCTGACCTCCTTCGCACAAAGCAAAAAACTGAGGAGCCCGTGGGAGCACGGGGGGTGTATAGGCAGAAGGGGAGGGGCTTAACACTTTTAAGTGTAATACTTTGTGCGGCCTCCGGAGGCATAGCCTATACACCCAATTGTCTGGGTCTCCCAATGGAGCGACAAAGAAAATACGGTAACTTTCCCCATGAAAACATATTTAGAAAAACAAAACGTCAGTAATCTTATATGCTGGACTTTATAGAAAACAGTGAATATTTTACCAATGATTTCCAATCAGGTCCTTTTTGTGTTACAAAACCAGTGAATGGGATCTGTGGCTTCTACTGGCAACATCACCAGCTCTTTCGTGTGTTTCATGTATGGGCCTTTATCAGGCAGATTCCGCATGTAATAGTGCAGAAAAAATACCCCATAAAATTAAAGGGGTTATCCGACTTATTTTGCCTTTTTCTTGTCATTACACTATTGGGCTACATTGGGGCAGGTAAGTAGATAGTAACTAACTACCTACCTGCCCTGCTGTCAGCCCCTTTCCCCCCGGCTCAGAGCGGTCATGTGACCGCTCCTGCCGTGATTTTGCTGCTTCCTGTGATGTCACGACGACAGGGCAGAAGCTTATGCTCGTCTTGTTGACGGACATCACATCCGGCGTCATGTAGCCGCCCTGCTGGGCAGGTACAGTGCGTGGCGTCCCCACCCCCCTTCCCTGCACCCTCCCACACATCCCGTAGTGCAGGGGTCTCGCTGCCTGTACAATGAATACAGCCCCCCCTATGCTGCTGGTGGCACACAGGCTAAAGGCCACACCCTTGCTGAACGCTGCCTGTGCAGGGGCCCATGCAGTCAGCGCTATATATCAGATGACTGATTCACTGGCGCTGAGCAGATGGGAGCGCTGTATACAGCTATTATCAGTCGCTGGCCAATCAGAGGATCTTTGCAGTAGCTGTATACAGAGTTCGGCTCTGCGGAGTGCCCGGGAATCGGTCATCTGATATAAAGCGCTGTCAGCTGCGGCCCCTGATGCTGCTTGTGGCGTGCAGACCCCCTTGCTGATCGCGGCCTTTGCAGGGGGCTGTGCAGTCAGCGCTTTATATCAGATGACAGATTCCCGGGCGCTCTGCAGAGCCAAGCTCAGTATACAGCTATGATCAGCCACCGGCCAATCAGAAGCCAGCAGCAGATCACTGGAGAAGCTGCATAGAGAGCGCGTCCCTGCACAGCGCCTGGAAATTAGTCCTCTGATATAAAGCGTTGGCTGCACAGCCCCCTGCAGAGGCCGCGATCACTAAGGAGGGGGCTGCAGCCGCAAGAGGCAGGACACAGGGCACTGAGGGAACGAGGACAGGTGAGAAGGATTTGTGGTTTTTTGTGTGTGTGAAGAATGGCAGACTAGGGGGCAATTCTACAGGACAGAGCACTGCTACAAGAAGAGGAGCCCAAGGGGACATTACTACAGGATGGGCACAAGGAAAGGGGACATTACTATATTATGAGGGCAGGGATGGGCACATTACTACATTATATGTGCGGTGAATGTGAGGTGGTTGTGCTGTCACAGATGAGAAAAGCAGGATCACTGCTCTGTACTACCAATGATATACAGAGCAGTGATATCTCATCTGTGCAGCACAACCACCTCACATCCATAATGTAGTAATGTGCCCATCTTTGCTGGAGCGATGAGAGGTCAGTGCTGGGGCAGAATACTGACAGCCAATGAGTGTGCAGTGGGCGGAGCCGGGCAGTGCCAGCTCTGACTGTGAGGTTTGGCATAGGAAGATGTCATGTTAGGTTGAGCTGCATGTAAACAAAGACCTGCAGAGAATAAAGGGATAATTCAAGAGGAACAAAAGTTAGAAAAAAAAAAAAAAAGTAGGGGTGTTTTATATGACAACAGCGCAGATTATCTTAAAACGTTTTTTGGCGTTTATGTCGAACAACTCCTTTAACATAATACACAGTAATGTTTTTATGTTTATTTTAGGTGTTATGACATTAAATCGCTTAAAGGGGTTATCCGGCTTCTTTGACTTTTTTTTATTTCCCTATTGGGCTACATTGGGGCAGGTAAGTAGATAGAGACCACTTACCTGCCCCGCTGTCAACCCCTCTCCCCCGACTCAGAGCGGTCATGTGACTGCTCCTGCCGCGATTTTGCTGCTTCCGGTCATTTCATGTCAACATGGGCAGGGCCATGTTGACATGCAAATGTGGAAACAGTATGTCGCCTCCCTGCTGGGTGTCTACAGTGTGATGAGCCCCGCCCCCTTCCCTGCACCCTCCCACACATTCCTCCGCACCTCTTTTACTCTCCAGTAACCTCCCCCTGCACTGCTGTGGGGTCCGTGACCTGGGGGCGGAGCCTGGCGGCAGCTGCCATGGTGTCAGCTCCAGCACCGGGCCCCCTGCTCAGGATCACACATTCAAATGTACCGGCATCACAGATCACAGATCACCGATGCCGGTACATTTGAAAGTGCTGATGAGAAGCAGCGCAGCGCTGCTTCTCATCACTGTCCCTCCCGCTGTCTGTGCTCTCTTCAGCACAGCGGTGACGTCACTACTGTGCTGATATGTCCAGAGCACAGACAGCGCGCGAACGTGCAGGAGCAGCGGGGACCGTTGACGGGTGAGTGTGTATTCCACATGTGTTCCCGATGGGGATAATGATGGGGGATGGGGGTTGCAGAGCCATATGTGTGCGTGTCCAGAGCCATATGTGTGCGTGTGCGGTGCAGAGCCATGTGTGCGTGTGCGGTGCAGAGCCATATGTGTGCGGTGCAGAGCCATGTGTGTGCGTGTGCGGTACAGAGCCATATGTGTGCGTGTGCGGTGCAGAGCCATAAGTGTGTGTGTGCAGAGCCATGTGTGTGCGTGTGTGTGCAGAGCCATATGTGTGCGTGTGCAGAGCCATATGTGTGCGTGTGCAGAGCCATATGTGTGCGTGTGCAGAGCCATATGTGTGCGTGTGCAGAGCCATATGTGTGCGTGTGCAGAGCCATATGTGTGCGTGTGCAGAGCCATATGTGTGCGTGTGCAGAGCCATATGTGTGCGTGTGCAGAGCCATATGTGTGCGTGTGCAGAGCCATGTGTGTGCGTGTGCGGTGCAGAGCCATGTGTGTGCGTGTGCGGTGCAGAGCCATATGTGTGCGTGTGCGGTGCAGAGCCATATGTGTGCGTGTGCGGTACAGAGCCATATGTGTGCGTGTGCGGTGCAGAGCCATATGTGTGTGTGTGCGGTACAGAGCCATGTGTGTGCGTGTGCGGTGCAGAGCCATATGTGTGCGTGTGCTGTGCAGAGCCATATGTGTGCGTGTGCAGAGCCATGTGTGCGTGTGCGGTGCAGAGCCATATGTGTGCGTGTGCGGTGCAGAGCCATATGTGTGCGTGTGCAGAGCCATATGTGTGCGTGTGCGGTGCAGAGCCATATGTGTGCGGTACAGAGCCATATGTGTGCGTGTGCAGTGCAGAGCCATATGTGTGCGGTACAGAGCCATATGTGTGAGTGTGCGGTGCAGAGCCATGTGTGCGGTGCAGAGCCATATGTGTGCGCGTGCGGTGCAGAGCCATATGTGCGGTGCAGAGCCATATGTGTGCGTGTGCGGTGCAGAGCCATATGTGTGTGTGCGGTGCAGAGCCATATGTGTGTGTGCGGTGCAGAGCCATATGTGTGTGTGCGGTGCAGAGCCATATGTGTGCGGTGCAGAGCCATATGTGTGCGGTGCAGAGCCATATGTGTGCGTGTGCGGTACAGAGCCATATGTGTGCGTGTGCTGTGCAGAGCCATATGTGTGCGTGTGCAGAGCCATGTGTGCGGTGCAGAGCCATATGTGTGCGTGTGCGGTGCAGAGCCATATGTGTGCGTGTGCGGTGCAGAGCCATATGTGTGCGGTGCAGAGCCATATGTGTGCGTGTGCAGAGCGCCATATGTGTGCGGTACAGAGCCATATGTGTGCGTGTGCAGTGCAGAGCCATATGTGTGCGGTACAGAGCCATATGTGTGCATGTGCGGTGCAGAGCCATATGTGTGCGGTGCAGAGCCATATGTGTGCGGTGCAGAGCCATATGTGTGCGCGTGCGGTGCAGAGCCATATGTGTGCGGTGCAGAGCCATATGTGTGCGGTGCAGAGCCATATGTGTGCGGTGCAGAGCCATATGTGTGCGGTGCAGAGCCATATGTGTGCGGTGCAGAGCCATATGTGTGCGTGTGCGGTGCAGAGCCATATGTGTGCGGTGCAGAGCCATATGTGTGCGTGTGCAGAGCCATGTGTGCGTGTGCAGAGCCATATGTGTGCGTGTGCAGAGCCATATGTGTGCGTGTGCGGTGCAGAGCCATGTGTGTGCGTGCGCGGTTCAGAGCCATATGTGTGCGTGCGCGGTACAGAGCCATATGTGTGCGTGCGCGGTACAGAGCCATATGTGTGCGTGCGCGGTACAGAGCCATATGTGTGCGTGCGCGGTACAGAGCCATATGTGTGCGTGCGCGGTACAGAGCCATATGTGTGCGTGTGCGGTACAGAGCCATATGTGTGCGTGTGCGGTGCAGAGCCATATGTGTGCGTGTGCGGTACAGAGCCATATGTGTGCGTGTGCGGTGCAGAGCCATATGTGTGCATGTGCAGAGCCATATGTGTGCGTGTGCGGTGCAGAGCCATATGTGTGCGTGTGCGGTGCAGAGCCATATGTGTGCGTGTGCGGTGCAGAGCCATATGTGTGCGTGTGCGGTGCAGAGCCATATGTGTGCGTGTGCGGTGCAGAGCCATATGTGTGCGTGTGCGGTGCAGAGCCATATGTGTGCGTGTGCAGAGCCATATGTGTGCGTGTGCGGTGCAGAGCCATATGTGTGCGGTACAGAGCCATATGTGTGCGTGTGCAGTGCAGAGCCATATGTGTGCGGTACAGAGCCATATGTGTGCGTGTGCGGTGCAGAGCCATATGTGTGCGGTGCAGAGCCATATGTGTGCGGTGCAGAGCCATATGTGTGCGGTGCAGAGCCATATGTGTGCGGTGCAGAGCCATATGTGTGTGCGGTGCAGAGCCATATGTGTGTGAGAGGTGCAGAGCCATATGTGTGCGGTGCAGAGCCATATGTGTGCGTGTGCGGTGCAGAGCCATGTGTGTGCGTGCGCGGTTCAGAGCCATATGTGTGCGTGTGCGGTGCAGAGCCATATGTGTGCGTGTGCAGAGCCATGTGTGCGGTGCAGAGCCATATGTGTGCGTGTGCGGTGCAGAGCCATATGTGTGCGTGTGCGGTGCAGAGCCATATGTGTGCGTGTGCGGTGCAGAGCCATATGTGTGCGTGTGCGGTGCAGAGCCATATGTGTGCGTGTGCGGTGCAGAGCCATATGTGTGCGTGTGCAGAGCCATATGTGTGCGTGTGCGGTGCAGAGCCATATGTGTGCGGTACAGAGCCATATGTGTGCGTGTGCAGTGCAGAGCCATATGTGTGCGGTACAGAGCCATATGTGTGCGTGTGCGGTGCAGAGCCATATGTGTGCGGTGCAGAGCCATATGTGTGCGGTGCAGAGCCATATGTGTGCGGTGCAGAGCCATATGTGTGCGGTGCAGAGCCATATGTGTGTGCGGTGCAGAGCCATATGTGTGTGAGAGGTGCAGAGCCATATGTGTGCGGTGCAGAGCCATATGTGTGCGTGTGCGGTGCAGAGCCATGTGTGTGCGTGCGCGGTTCAGAGCCATATGTGTGCGTGTGCGGTGCAGAGCCATATGTGTGCGTGTGCAGAGCCATGTGTGCGTGTGCAGAGCCATATGTGTGCGTGTGCAGAGCCATATGTGTGCGTGTGCGGTGCAGAGCCATGTGTGTGCGTGCGCGGTTCAGAGCCATATGTGTGCGTGTGCGGTACAGAGCCATATGTGTGCGTGCGCGGTACAGAGCCATATGTGTGCGTGCGCGGTACAGAGCCATATGTGTGCGTGCGCGGTACAGAGCCATATGTGTGCGTGCGCGGTACAGAGCCATATGTGTGCGTGTGCGGTACAGAGCCATATGTGTGCGTGTGCGGTGCAGAGCCATATGTGTGCGTGTGCGGTACAGAGCCATATGTGTGCGTGTGCGGTGCAGAGCCATATGTGTGCGTGTGCAGAGCCATATGTGTGCGTGTGCGGTGCAGAGCCATATGTGTGCGTGTGCGGTGCAGAGCCATATGTGTGCGTGTGCGGAGCCATATGTGTGCGTGTGCGGTGCAGAGCCATATGTGTGCGTGTGCGGTGCAGAGCCATATGTGTGCGTGTGCGGTGCAGAGCCATATGTGTGCGTGTGCGGTGCAGAGCCATATGTGTGCGTGTGCAGAGCCATATGTGTGCGTGTGCGGTGCAGAGCCATATGTGTGCGGTACAGAGCCATATGTGTGCGTGTGCAGTGCAGAGCCATATGTGTGCGGTACAGAGCCATATGTGTGCGTGTGCGGTGCAGAGCCATATGTGTGCGGTGCAGAGCCATATGTGTGCGGTGCAGAGCCATATGTGTGCGGTGCAGAGCCATATGTGTGCGGTGCAGAGCCATATGTGTGTGCGGTGCAGAGCCATATGTGTGTGAGAGGTGCAGAGCCATATGTGTGCGGTGCAGAGCCATATGTGTGCGTGTGCGGTGCAGAGCCATATGTGTGCGTGTGCTGTGCAGAGCCATATGTGTGCGTGTGCAGAGCCATGTGTGCGTGTGCGGTGCAGAGCCATATGTGTGCGGTGCAGAGCCATATGTGTGCGGTGCAGAGCCATATGTGTGCGGTGCAGAGCCATATGTGTGCGGTGCAGAGCCATATGTGTGCGTGTGCGGTGCAGAGCCATATGTGTGCGGTGCAGAGCCATATGTGTGCGTGTGCGGTGCAGAGCCATATGTGTGCGTGTGCGGTGCAGAGCCATATGTGTGCGTGTGCAGTGCAGAGCCATATGTGTGCCTGTGCAGTGCAGAGCCATATGTGTGCGTGTGCGGTGCAGAGCCCGATGTGGGGCTGTTATTTGCAATGCTGTAGTGATACCAGGTCAGGTGCTGGGGCAGAATACTGACAGGGAATGGGTGGGCAGGGGGTGGGCAGGGGGCGAGGCTGGACACTGGGGTGGGTGGTGACAGCTCTGACTGAGGTTCTGCACAGGAAGTGGTCATGTTTGCTGGATCTGAATGTAAACAAGAGCTGCAGAGAATAAAGGGATAATTCAAGAGGAACAAAAGTTAGAAAACAAAAAACAACAATGTAGGTGTGATTTATATGACAATACAGCACAGATAAACTCAAACATTGTTGTTAAGCTAATGTCAGACAACTCCTTTAAGGGTACGTGCCCAAAATCAGTTTTCACAGAGTTTTGGACGCAGCATGCATCCAAAACGCTGCAATGCACAATACAAATAAAGTAGATAGGATTTCTAGAAATCCCGTGCCCACTGTGCTTGTTTTTTTTCAGCAGCAAACACTGACTTGCGGTGCAGCTTTCCAAGCCACAGCGTGTCAATTGGTTGCTGTGTAGTCGCAAGCGTCCTCCGCAGGGATAGCAAAATTGAAAGACCACAACTGCCCAAACAATGATAGTGGGCACGGGCCGCTGCGGACTCTTGTGGAGGAGAATTGTGGCTCCGCAGGTCAGGACCAGCAGCATCCAGGATGCAGCAGGTCCTGTTCTTAGGCACATACCCCTAGGCTATGTGCCCACGGGAGTTTAAACCTGCGGATTTATCTGTGGAAAATCCGCGGATTTTCTGGATTTTCCAGATAAATCTGCAGGTTTCAGCATGTACAGACACTCCCCATGTTATCCTATGGGACATGGGTAGTGCTGTGTCCATGCTGCGGATATGCAGCCGCACGTAATTGCATGTAAATTATTTCTGCAGAATTACCAGCGGAAATCCCAGCCCTCCACTATGGAGATAGAGGTCGGGACTTCCGCAGGTAAGCTGCACGAATGCCCGCAGGTTTTCCGCAGCCATTTCGCTGTACTACCGCAGCTAAAAATCGCTGCGGATTCCGGGGAGCAGCTGCGGGAAACCTGCGGCCGCAGGTACGACCTCCCATGGGCACATAGCCTTAGGGCCGTTTCACACATCCGGCTTGTCGCCTTACTGCCGGATACGGTGCACTGCAGTACAATATGATACAGTACAATGGCAGCGCTACAAGGTCCGGTAACATGCTGTCATGTGACCGGAGCATGTGACGCCGGAGGTTGCCGCGCTGCCATTGTACTGTATCATACTGTACTGGAGTGCGCCATATCCGGCAAAGAAGGGAATTTTGTTACTTACCGTAAATTCCTTTTCTTCTAGCTCTTATTGGGAGACCCAGACGATTGGGGTATAGCTACTGCCTCCGGAGGCCACACAAAGCACTACACTAAAAAGTGCAAGGCTATACCCCCCCGTGGTATCACGGGTTCTCCAGTTTTAGTGCCAAAGCAAGAAGGAGGAAAGCCAATAACTGGTTTAAACAAATTAACTCCGAGTAACATCGGAGAACTGAAAAACCGTTCAACATGAACAACATGTGTACCCGCAAACAACAAAAACATCCCGAAGGACAACAGGGCGGGTGCTGGGTCTCCCAATAAGAGCTAGAAGAAAAGGAATTTACGGTAAGTAACAAAATTCCCTTCTTCAGCGCTCTATTGGGAGACCCAGACGATTGGGACGTCCAAAAGCTGTCCCTGGGTGGGTAAAGAAATACCTCATGTTAGGGCTGCAAAACAGCCCTCCCCTACGGGGGTGTCACTGCCGCCTGCAGGACTCTTCTACCTAAGCTGGCATCCGCCGAAGCATAGGTATGCACCTGATAATGCTTGGTGAAAGTGTGCAGACTGGACCAGGTAGCTGCCTGGTACACTTGTTGAGCCGAAGCCTGGTGTCGTAATGCCCAGGACGCACCCACGGCTCTGGTTGAGTGGGCTTTTAGCCCTGAAGGAACCGGAAGCCCCGCAGAACGGTAGGCCTCTAGAATTGGTTCTTTGATCCATCGAGCCAGGGTGGCTTTAGAAGCCTGCAACCCCTTGCGCGGACCAGCGACAAGGACAAAAAGTGCATCGGAACGGCGCATGGGCGCCGTGCGGGAAATGTAGAGTCTGAGTGCTCTCACCAGATCTAACAAACGTAAGTCCTTTTCATACCGGTGAAACGGATGAGGACAAAAGGAAGGCAAGGATATATCCTGATTAAGATGAAATGAGGATACGACCTTAGGGAGAAACTCCGGAATGGGGCGCAGCACTACCTTGTCCTGGTGGAACACCAGGAAGGGAGCCTTGGATGACAGAGCTGCCAGCTCAGACACTCGCCGAAGCGATGTGATCGCAACGAGAAACGCCACCTTCTGTGACAGGCGAGAAAGGAAACTTCCTTCAGAGGCTCGAAAGGCGGCTTCTGGAGAGCAACTAATACCCTGTTGAGATCCCATGGATCTAACGGCCGCTTGTACGGGGGTACGATATGACAGACCCCCTGTAGGAACGTGCGCACCTTAGAAAGACGTGCTAGACGCTTCTGAAAAAACACGGATAGTGCCGAGACTTCCCCCTTAAGGAAGCCGAGCGACAAGCCCTTTTCTAACCCCGATTGCAGGAAGGAAAGAAAAGTAGGCAATGCAAATGGCCAGGGAGACACTCCCTGAGCCGAGCACCAGGTTAAGAAAATCTTCCACGTTCTGTGGTAGATCTTAGCAGAGGTGGACTTCCTAGCCTGTTTCATGGTGGCAACGACCCCTTGGGATAATCCTGAAGACGCTAGGATCCAGGACTCAATGGCCACACAGTCAGGTTCAGGGCCGCAGAATTCCGATGGAAAAACGGCCCTTGGGACAGTAAGTCTGGCCAGCCTGGTAGTGACCACGGTCGGCCGACCGTGAGATGCCACAGATCCGGGTACCACGATCTCCTCGGCCAGTCTGGGGCGACGAGTATGACGCGGCTGCAATCGGATCTGATTTTTTGCGCAGTACTCTGGGCAAGAGTGCCAGAGGTGGAAACACATATGTGAGCCGGAACTGCGACCAATCTTGCACTAAGGCGTCTGCCGCCAGAGCTCTGTGATCGCGCGATCGTGCCATAAATGCCGGGACCTTGTTGTTGTGCCGAGACGCCATTAGGTCGACGTCCGGCACCCCCCAGCGGCGACAGATTTCCTGAAACACGTCCGGGTGAAGGGACCATTCCCCTGCGTCCATACCCTGGCGACTGAGGAAGTCTGCTTCCCAGTTTTCTACGCCCGGGATGTGAACTGCGGATATGGTGGATGCTGTGTCCTCCACCCTCATGAGGATTCGCCGGACTTCCTGGAAGGCTTGCCGACTGCGCGTCCCTCCTTGGTGGTTGATGTATGCCACCGCTGTGGAGTTGTCCGACTGGATTCGGATCTGCTCTCTTTCTAGCCACTGCTGGAAAGCTAGTAGGGTAAGATACCCTGCCCCGATTTCCAGAACATTGATCTGAAGGGTGGACTCCTGCTGAGTCCACGTCCCCTGAGCCCTGTGGCGGAGACAAACTGCTCCCCACCCTGACAGACTCGTATCTGTCGTGACCACTGCCCAGGATGGGGGTAGGAAGGATCTTCACTGTGACAATGAGGTGGGAATAAGCCACCATTGCAGAGAGTCCTTGGCCGTCTGGGAAAGGGAGACTTTCCTGTCCAGGGAAGTTGACTGCCCGTCCCATTGGCGGAGAATGTCCCCTTGCAGTTGGCGCAGATGAAACTGCGCAAAGGGAACTGCCTCCATGGCTGCCACCATCTTCCCTAGGAAGTGCATGAGGCGCCTTAAGGGGTGCGACTGGCCTTGAAGGAGAGACTGCACCTCTGTTTGCAGTGAACGCTGCTTGTTCAGCGGAAGCTTCACTATCGCTGATAGAGTGTGAACTCCATGCCGAGATACGTTAGTGATTGAGTCGGTGACCGATTTGACCTTGCCAAATTGATGATCCACCCGAAAGTCTGGAGAGTCTCCAGCGTAACATTCAGGCTGCGTTGTCATGCCTCGAGGGAGGGTGCTTTGACGAGTAGATCGTCCAAGTAAGGGATCACCGGGTGTCCCTGAGAGTGCAAGACTGCTACCACTGCTGCCATGACCTTGGTGAACACCCGTGGGGCTGTCGCCAGACCGAATGGCAGAGCTACGAACTGAAGATGGTCGTCTCCTATCACAAAACGTAGAAAACGTTGGTGCTCCGTAGCAATTGGCACGTGGAGATAGGCATCTTTGATGTCTGTTGAGGCAAGGAAGTCTCCTCGAGACATTGAGGTAATGACGGATCGGAGGGATTCCATCCGAAACCGCCTGGCGTTCGCATGCTTATTGAGCAGTTTTAGGTCCAGAACAGGACGGAAGGAGCCGTCCTTTTTTGGAGCCACAAAGAGATTGGAGTACAAACCCTCGCCCTCGTTCCTGAGGGGGGACAGGGATCACCACTCCTTCTGCTCTTAGAGCGTCCACCGCCTGCAGCAGGGCATCTGCTCGGTGGGGAGGTGGGGCCGTTCTGAAGAATGGAGTCGGAGGACGAGAACAGAACACTGTCCTGTGCACGTGAGCACAATGTCCGTCACCCACCGGTCTGTGACCTGTGGCAGCTAAATGTCGCCAAAGGCGGGGGAGTCTGCCATCAACCGCGGATGCGGAGAGAGAGAGAGAGCTGAAAGTCATGAGGAGACCGCCTTGGTAGCGGTTCCTCCGGCTGCCTTCCTTGGGCGTGATTGAGCCCGGCCGGAATCTGAGCCCGTCTGAGGTTTTGTAGCCCTTTTGCACGAGGACAATTGGGACCTGCCCGAGCTTGGGAAGGACCGAAACCTCGACTGTACTTTTAGGACAGCATTAATAGGGTAAGTCGCAGTGCAGACATTGCGGAGTTACGGACGCCTCTGCGGTACAGATGTACATGTGCTCAAGGCCAGCTGCGCAAGAACAGCTGAAAAGGTTAGGTTGCCTATACGGCTGTGAATGCCGGAGCAACCGACACGCCGATAGCCTCCTAGACAGATTTCAACCAGAGTCCATCTGTCTGTGAATGGCATCTTTAAGTGAAGCCCCATCTCCAGTGCAACTATGGCTCTAGACGCAAGCCTGGAGATTGGAGAATCCACCTTTGGACCCTGGGTCCAGCGCTTGACCACGTCAGGGGAAAAGGGATAACGTGTATCTTAAAAACGTTTGGAGAAGACGCTTATCTGGTAAGCGTGGTGTTTCTGGACTGCTTCTCTGAAGTCAGCGTGGCCAGAAAAATACTCAATATCCGTTTGAGATACTGAAAAGGGACTTCTCCTGCTGTGAAGCTGACTCCTCCACTGGGGGAGCTGAGGGAGAAAGATCCAACCTTCCATTGATGGACGCTATAGGATCATTCCGTATGGCGTTACCATCCGGTGTATCCGGATTGATAGCGATGTCAGGATCAAGGTCCTGGAGAGCTGCCTTATCATACAGAGAGTCCTCCTGGGACCCCCCCGTTCCAAATGAGGTTGGTCAGGAAGATTGCCCATGGCCTGTCTGGACTGCAAGTCTCTATCTTATGACAATATATCTGTCGAAACTGCAACTCCGTCCCTGTCCTTGGACAGGGATGACAGGTGGTTTCTTTGGCCACGACTAGTAGAGACCCCGGCAGACGAAGTGCTAGAGACCCCGGCAGACGAAGTGCTACAGGGGAGCATGCACACAATGGGACGGTGTCATGAACAGCATCCCATGTAGTAAAAACAGCACTGAAAATCTGTGTTGCTTTTTTTTTTTTTTTGCCGCTGCCGACTAGCCATCTAGAAGTATATAGCCAAGATTGGTGACCGTACAGTGCAATGTATAGCATACAAGCATAAAGTACAAATGAACACTGCAGCACAAGCAATACAAGCAGCATAGAAGCCTGTGCCCTGGCACCTCTGCTCTTCTGCTGCTGTAGACTAGTCATCTAGGGGAATATAGCCCAGAAGAGTGACCATACAGTGCAATGTATAGCATACAAGCACAAGTACCAATGCACACTGCAGCCCATGCAATACAAGCAGCATAGAAAAAAACCTGTGCCCCAGCACCCTTGGTTTTCTGCTGCTGTAGTCTAGCCATTCCAGGAGAATATAGCTAAGACTAGCGACTGTACAGTGCAGTGTATAGCATACAAGCATAAACACAAATGAACACTTCAGTACGTGCAATACAAGCAGCCTAGAAAGCCTGTGCCTTAGCACACCTGCTTTCCTGCTGCTGATGTGTCGCTCTCCAAGCGGGCATATAGCGACCTATGCAGTTAAAATACACATGTACACACTGCAGTATATATTGGGGTCAGCACTATGTGTGCCGCTTACCGCCCGCCTATAAGCGGGTGTATGGTCGCCACCGTCCTGCCTGGTTGCCGAAAGTCCGAGCTCGGACTGCAGTAATGGCTGCCGGCGTCTTCCCCAGCTCGTGTGAGGAGGGGCGGGCCGTGGGCGTGCCCCAAGTCAGAGCGGGAATCCGGCGTCCGACAGTGTGCAGTGAGAGGGCTGGAGCATGTAAATAAGGCTCCAGCCCTCGGCGCTGCTGATTGCTCAGCGTCTGTCCCCTTCCCTGAGTGACAGGGAGGGGGCGGGAACGAAGCGGCACTAGGCCGCAGAAGCCGGGGACTGGATTTATAAGCGCCGCCGCCGTAAAAGCGCGGTCGGCGCCCAGTCCCCGGCGAACTACAAGTCCCAGCCGCGCCGCCGCTCCCGGAGCGTCCGGCGCGGTAGTTCCCAATACACAAAGTCACTCAGCAAAGCTGCAGTGACTGTAACCCTTTACTGTCCCCGGCGCACTAGCACACCCAGCAAGTCTGGAGTGTGCTGTGCCTGTGTGTCCGGGGACACAGAGTACCTGTAATGGTGCAGGGCCATGTCCCTGAACGGTACTCCAGCTCCGTATCCAGCAGGTTCAAATGGGTCTGTGGATGGAGCCCGGCGTCAGAGCTTTGAGGCCGGCAGGATCCCACTTCCTCAGAGCCCCCCAGGGGGATGTGGAAGGAAAGCAGCATGTGGGCTCCAGCCTCCGTACCAGCAATAGGTACCTCAACCTTACAACACCATCAACGGGTGAGAAGGGAGCATGCTGGGGGCCCTATATGGGCCCTCTTTTCTTCCATCCGAAATAGTCAGCAGCTACTGCTGACTAAAATCTGTGGAGCTATGCATGGATGTCTGACCTCCTTCGCACAAAGCTTGAAAACTGGAGAACCCGTGATACCACGGGGGGGTATAGCCAGAAGGGGAGGGGCCTTGCACTTTTTAGTGTAGTGCTTTGTGTGGCCTCCGGAGGCAGTAGCTATACCCCAATCGTCTGGGTCTCCCAATAGAGCGCTGAAGAAAAGCTGGATGTGTGAAATGGCCCTAAGGGTTTGGAAACTCTGATGACATTAAAAGTGACATGCCCCTTCCCATAGCCCCCCGCTGTCTATAGTTAACAAAAAGCATGAAAGCTACCGCAAGAACGCCAGCAAAGCCGCCTCAGCAAAATGACTGCCGGTGACTTCCTGAAACGCCTTTGCCTGGGAAACCTCAGCCAACATTTAAAAGACTCCTATAAGCCACAACATTTTACTCAATTAATGCAAATATAACACTGTAGGTTTTTGCAATGATAAAATGCAAGATAACAGGTGGCCAGACGTAGACTGTCATCAGCTTTTCCTCCTAATTTCCCCCATACACATATGCTCAATAGAGGGGAACAAACTGCTGCTGTCCAACAATTGTCAGCAGCCTCTCTCCTGTAAATGTACATACCCTAATATGCATTCATCATGTGTTTAGGCGTTGTATTCATTACATTGGAAAAAATCTTTATAATGCTGAGACGTTAGCCACGTCTGCAGCAGGCTCTCCATTTAAGGCTATGGAACAGATAGAGTTATACCCACTATTTCCACCAGTCCCATAGTCCGTGAATTAAGGTAGCAGTGGACTTGTGCTTTAATCAGAACTAGGACCTCCTTCTCAGAGTCGGTGGGGATTGTGGCAGCAGAATCCCAAGCAACCAAATATTTTTCACCTATTCTGGGAAAATACTATAGATCAGTGATGGCGAACCTATGGCACGCGTGCCAGACTGGGCACACAGAGCCCTTTGTGATGGCACGCACGCTGTCGCCACACTGAGCCACTTTGAACTGCTGATGTGATCGCGCCAGCAGTTCAAAGTGGTGTTTGCAGAGGAGACATTTCTCCTCCCTCTGACACGCCTCCTCTCCTGGGCCACAGGCCTGTTGCCTAGGAGACGGAGGAGCGTCAGTAGGCGGCGCCGGCGTCTTGTGGCCGCGCGGTGGAGCGGGTGCTAGAAGGTGAGGTTTTTTTTTTATTTTTAAGCTGTGGGCGGCTGTGCCAAGGTGTGGGGGGACAGAGCCAGCACGGGGCATACGGGCAGACAGAGCACGGGGCGGGCAGACAGAGCACGGGGCGGGCAGACAGAGCACGGGGCGGGCAGACAGAGCACGGGGCGGGCAGACAGAGCACGGGGCGGGCAGACAGAGCACGGGGCGGGCAGACAGAGCACGGGGCGGGCAGACAGAGCACGGGGCGGGCAGACAGAGCACGGGGCGGGCAGACAGAGCACGGGGCGGGCAGACAGAGCACGGGGCGGGCAGACAGAGCACGGGGCGGGCAGAAAGAGCACGGGGCGGGCAGACAGAGCACGGGGCGGGCAGACAGAGCACGGGGCGGGCAGACAGAGCACGGGGCGGGCAGACAGAGCACGGGGCGGGCAGACAGAGCACGGGGCAGACAGAGCACGGGGCAGACAGAGCACGGGGCAGACAGAGCACGGGGCAGACAGAGCACGGGGCAGACAGAGCACGGGGCAGACAGAGCACGGGGCAGACAGAGCACGGGGCAGACAGAGCACGGGGCAGACAGAGCACGGGGCAGACAGAGCACGGGGCAGACAGAGCACGGGGCAGACAGAGCACGGGGCAGACAGAGCACGGGGCAGACAGAGCACGGGGCAGACAGAGCACGGGGCAGACAGAGCACGGGGCAGACAGAGCACGGGGCAGACAGAGCACGGGGCAGACAGAGCACGGGGCAGACAGAGCACGGGGCAGACAGAGCACGGGGCAGACAGAGCACGGGGCAGACAGAGCACGGGGCAGACAGAGCACGGGGCAGACAGAGCACGGGGCAGACAGAGCACGGGGCAGACAGAGCACGGGGCAGACAGAGCACGGGGCAGACAGAGCACGGGGCAGACAGAGCACGGGGCAGACAGAGCACGGGGCAGACAGAGCACGGGGCAGACAGAGCACGGGGCAGACAGAGCACGGGGCAGACAGAGCACGGGGCATACAGACAGAGCACGGGGCAGACAGAGCACGGGGCATATAAACAGAGCACTGGGCATACAGAGCACGGGGCATACAGAGCACGGGGCATACAGAGCACGGGGCATACAGAGCACGGGGCATACAGACAGAGCACGGGGCATATAAACAGAGCACGGGGCATACAGAGCACGGGGCATACAGAGCACGGGGCATACAGACAGAGCACGGGGCATATAAACAGAGCACGGGGCATATAAACAGAGCACGGGGCATATAAACAGAGCACGGGGCAAATATGGAGAGCACAGGGCATACAGACAGAGCATGGGGCATACAAACAGAGCACGGGGCATACAAACAGAGCACGGGGCAAACAGAGCACGGGGGAAACATGGCTGCAAGGATGGGGGAAACGTGCAAAGATGGAGAGAAACGTGCAAAGATGGGGGGAACGTGCAAAGAGGGAGAGAAACATGCAAAGATGGGGGAAACATGGCTGCAAGGATGGGGGAAACATGGCTGCAAAGATGGGGGAAACATGGCTGCAAGGATGGGGGAAACATGACTGCAAGGATGGGGGGAAACATGACTGCAAGGATGGGGGGAAACATGACTGCAAGGATGGGGGGAAACATGACTGCAAGAATGGGGGAAACATGGCTGCAAGGATGGGGGAAACATGGCTGCAAGGATGGGGGGGAAACATGACTGCAAGGATGGGGGGGAAACATGACTGCAAGGATGGGGGGGAAACATGACCGCAAGGATGGGGGGGAAACATGACCGCAAGGATGGGGGAAACATGCAAGGATGGGGGAAAACATACCAGGATGGGGTACATTTAGCAAGAAGGGGAACATGCCAGGAAGGGGTACGTTTACCAGTATGGGGGATACATTTACCAGAATGCGGGGAAACATGAAAGGATGGGGGGAAACATGCCAGGATAGGGGGAACATGAACATGCCAGGATGAGGAAAAATGCCAGGATGGGGAACATTTAGCAGGAAGGGTGACATTTACGAGGATGGGGTACATTTACCAGGAAAGGGGACATTTACCAGGATAAGGGAACATGCCTGGATGAGGTACATTTACCAGGATGGGGTCATTTAACAGCATGGGGGAACATGCCAGGATGGGATACATTTACAATGATGGGGTACATTTACCAGGAATGGGGTACATTTACCAGGATGGGGAATATGCTGGGATGGGGTACATTTACCAGGATGGGGCCATGATGTGGACAAATATACTAGAATGTAGGAAATATATATCAGGATGGGGGACATGTTTACCAGGAAGTGGCCCAGGAAGGGGGACAGAACTCCACAATGATGGGGAGGGGAGCAACTCGTACATCTTTATTAGATTTCAAGATGTTCAGACTTTGAAATGTAGATGTGCATTACAGGGTGAAATCTGATTGCATTCCATGCTAAAATCTCTGTCTCATATGCTGCAATTTTTTACAGAAATATCAATCCAACTGCTGTGTCTGGAAAGGGCGGTGGCAGTGGCTGAGCTTCAATGTGTGGTAAGCATGAGCATGATGCCCCCTGCTGAAGAGAAGAGAAGACAGCAAAGATAAGGTTACAATCAATTATTTACATAATAGGATTGGTTGGCACTTCAGGAAAAAAAATGGATTTAGGGCTACAGTTTGGGCACTCGGCCTGTAAAAGGTTCGCCATGACTGCTATAGATGATATCTCATACCATCGATATACTTGGTACCTACTGGATTAGATCACCATGAGCCCTGCAGGTAACAGTGCATATTATCCTGGTGATCACACAGCTTCCTCCATCCCTGATCCAACTTCTGTACAGTAAGATTTAACTGTGGTAAAATAAAAAAATATGGAAAAAAAAAACAAAAAACAAGGAAGCAACAAGCCTCCTAAAAACACCCATGTCAGGCAGCGGGGTGAGCACAGCAATGAGATCTTAAGGTCCCTCCTCGGCTTTCTTTGGAAAGAAACAGTAGCTGGTGGGGTTGTACTCCTCCCAGAGACGCTCAAACTCCTCCAGGTAGGCCCTGACGCATGCGCTGTCGTCTGTGATGAGGAGGTTTTCTTGGTTCGTCTGTATCGCCTGCATAGTCCAGTTCATGGAGCCAGTCATGACAATCCTCTGGTCCAATACCGCAAATTTGTGGTGCATGAAGCCGGAGTGCTGATTGTGACGAACCTCAACACCTGCAGAAGCAAAGGACATTGTATTCAAGATGAAATATCAAAAAAAATGACCCGCACATCCAACAAATGTGAACAGGTGCTAACTGAAAAAACATAGTAACTATAAATGCATACAGTCGCATACTAAAAGCCAAAAATGTACAAGGGAAAATATGGCACTGCATTACTGCAAAGAAGGGAATTTTGTTTACTTACCGTAAATTCCTTTTCTTCTAGCTCTAATTGGGAGACCCAGACAATTGGGTGTATAGCTACTGCCTCCGGAGGCCACACAAAGTATTACACTTAAAAGTGTAAGGCCCCTCCCCTACTGCCTATACACCCCCCGTGGGATCACGGGCTCCTCAGTTTTAGTGCAAAAGCAAGAAGGAGGAAAGCCAATAAACTGGTTTAAGCAAATTCAATCCGAAGGAATATCGGAGAACTGAAACCATTCAACATGAACAACATGTGTATACAAAAAAACAGGGGCGGGTGCTGGGTCTCCCAATTAGAGCTAGAAGAAAAGGAATTTACGGTAAGTAAACAAAATTCCCTTCTTCTTTGTCGCTCTATTGGGAGACCCAGACAATTGGGATGTCCAAAAGCAATCCCTGGGTGGGTAAAGAAGGGAATTTTGTTACTTACCGTAAATTCCTTTTCTTCTAGCTCCTATTGGGAGACCCAGACGATTGGGGTGTATAGCACTGCCCTCCGGAGGCCACACAAAGCAATTACACTAAAAAGTGTAAGGCCCCTCCCCTTCTGGCTATACACCCCCAGTGGGATCACTGGCTCACCAGTTTTAGTGCAAAAGCAAGAAGGAGGAAAGCCAATAACTGGTTTAAACAAATTCACTCCGAAGATACGTCGGAGAACTGAAAACCATTCAACATGAACATGTGTACCCGAAAAACAACCAAAAATCCCGAAGGACAACAGGGCGGGTGCTGGGTCTCCCAATAGGAGCTAGAAGAAAAGGAATTTACGGTAAGTAACAAAATTCCCTTCTTCTTCGGCGCTCCATTGGGAGACCCAGACGATTGGGACGTCCAAAAGCTGTCCCTGGGTGGGTAAAGAAATACCTCATGTTAGAGCTGCAAAGACAGCCCTCCCCTACGGGGAGGCAACTGCCGCCTGCAGGACTCTTCTACCTAGGCTGGCGTCCGCCGAAGCATAGGTATGCACCTGATAATGTTTGGTGAAAGTGTGCAGACTCGACCAGGTGGCTGCCTGGCACACCTGTTGAGCCGTAGCCTGGTGTCGTAATGCCCAGGACGCACCCACGGCTCTGGTAGAATGGGCCTTCAGCCCTGATGGAACCGGAAGCCCAGCAGAACGGTAGGCTTCAAGAATTGGTTCTTTGATCCATCGAGCCAGGGTGGCTTTGGAAGCCTGCGACCCTTTGCGCTTACCAGCGACAAGGACAAAGAGTGCATCAGAGCGGCGCAGGGGCGCCGTGCGGGAAATGTAGATTCTGAGTGCTCTCACCGGATCTAACAAATGTAAATCCTTTTCATACCGGTGAACCGGATGAGGACAAAAGGAAGGTAAGGAGATATCCTGATTAATATGAAACGAGGATACTACCTTAGGGAGAAACTCCTGAATGGGGCGCAGCACTACCTTGTCCTGGTGGACCACCAGGAAGGGAGCCTTGGATGACAGCGCTGCTAGCTCAGACACTCTCCGAAGAGACGTGATCGCTACCAGGAAGGCCACTTTCCGTGATAGTCGAGAGAGTGAAACATCCGTCAGAGACTCGAAAGGCGGCTTCTGGAGAGCAACTAGTACCCTGTTCAGATCCCATGGATCTAACGGCCGCTCGTACGGGGGGACGATATGACAAACCCCCTGCAGGAACGTGCGTACCTGCGGACGTCGTGCTAGACGCTTCTGAAAAAACACCAATAGCGCCGAGACTTGCCCTTTAAGGGAGCCGAGCGACAAGCCCTTTTCCAACCCAGATTGCAGGAAGGAAAGAAAAGTAGGCAATGCCAATGGCCAGGGGGACACTCCTTGTACAGAGCACCAGTAAAAGAAAATCTTCCACTTCCGTGGTAGATCTTAGCAGACGTGGGCGTCATAGCCTGTCTCATGGTGGCAACGACCCCTTGGGATAATCCTGAGGACACTAGGAACTAGGACGCAATGGCCACACAGTAGGTTCAGGGCCGTAGAATTCAGATGGAAAAACGGCCCTTGGGACAGTAAGTCTGGCCGGTCTGGTAGTGCCCACGGTTGACCGACCGTGAGATGCCTGTCGCCAGAGCTCTTTGATCGTCATGAAAACCGGGACCTTGCTGTTGTGCCGATTCGTGAAACCCGTCCGGGTGCAGAGACCATTCTCCTGCGTCCACGCCCTGGTGACTGAGGAAGTCTGCTTCCCAGTTTTCTACGCCCGGGATGTGAACTGCGGATATGGTGTATGCTCTGTCTTCCACCCCTAGCAGAATCCGGCGGACTTCCTGGGAGGCTCGCCGACTGCATAGTCCGCCTTGGTGGTTGATGTATGCCACCGCTGTGGATTGTCTGACTGAATTCGGATCTGTTTGCCTTCCAGCCACTGCAGGAAGTCTTGCAGGGCAATATACACTGCCCAGAGCTCCAGACAATTGATCTGAAGAGTGGACTCCTCTGAAGAGAGTCCTTGAACGTCTGAGAAAGGGGGACGTTCCTGTGTAGGGACATCGACTTCCCCTCCCATTAGCGAAGAATGTTCTATTGAAGTGGACGCAGATGAAACTGCGTGAAAGGGACTGCCTCTGGATGAGGTGTCTCCTTGAAGGAGAGACTGCACCCCCGTCTGTAGTGACCGCTGTTTGTCCAGTGGAAGCTTCACCATCGCTGAGAGAGTGTGAAACCCCAAGCTAAGATATGCCAGCGATTGGGTTTAACTTTGAAAAGTTGAGGACCCACCCGAAACTCTGGGAAGTCTCCAGCGCCATGTTCAGGCTGTGTTGGCATGCCTCTTAAAAGAGTGCCTTGACAGGTAGATGGTCTAAGTAAGGGATCACAGGGTGACCCTGAGAGTGCGGGAGTGGTCCCACTGCTGCCATGAACTTGGTGAAAACCCGTGGGGCTGTCGCCAGACCGAAGGGTAGGGCTACGAACCGAAGATGCTCGTCTTCAATAACGAATCGTAGCAAACGCCGGTGCTCTGGAGCAATCGGCACGTGGAGATAAACATCCTGATGTCTATTGATGCTAGGAAATCTCCTTGAGACATTGAGGCAATGACGGAGCGGAGGGATTCCATCCGGAACCGCCTGGTTTTCACGTGCTTGTTGAGCAGTTTAAGGTCCAGAACGGAACGGAAGGAGTCGTCCTATTTTGTCACCCCGACCAGATCGGAGTAAAAAGTGTCTCTTGTTCCTGAGGAGGAACCGGGATTACGACTCCTACTGCCTGCAGAAGAGCCTCGGCTCGGCCGGTGAGGAAGTTTTTGCGACAAACTGTCTCTCACCCACCGGCCATTGACCTGTGGCAGTTAAATGTCGCTAAAGCGGGGGAGTCTGCCACCGACCGCGGACGCGGAGAGAGAGGGCTGAAAGTCATGAGGAAACCGCCTTGGTAGCGGTTCCTCCGGCTGCCTTCTCCGGGCGCGATTGAGCCCGCCAGGAACCTGCGCCCCTCTGAGCCTTTTGAGTCCTGTTGGACGAGGGCAATTGGGACGTGCCCGAGCCTGGGAAGGACCGAAACCTCGACTGTCCCTTCTCCTGATGGGTCTTGTTTGATAGCTGGGGTAAGGAAGAATCCGTACCCTTGGACAGTTGAATGATTTAATCCAACCGCTCACGAAACAGTCTGTCACCAGATAAAGGCAATCTGGTTAAGCACTTTTGTGGAAACAGCATCTGCTCCAATCCCTTAACACTAGGAGCGTAACAACACGGAGTTGGCGGACGCCACTGACGTACGGCTCGTAGAGTCCAGGACAGCATAAACAGCTTGAGTCGCAATGCCGACATTGCGAGGTGAAGGACGCTACTGCGGCCAAGATGTACATGTGACCGCGTCCCTCTGCGCAATACTAGCTGAAATAGCTTGGAGTGCCTCTATGGCTGCGAATGCCGGGGCAACCGACCCGCCGATAGCTTCATAGACAGATTGCAACCAGAGGGCTATCTGTCTGTCAATGGCATCTTTAAGTGAAGTCCCATCTTCCACTGCAACTATAGATCTAGCCGCAAGCCTGGAGATTGGGGGATCCACCCTTGGAGCACTTGAGCACGTCAGGGGGGAAGAGACAACGCGTATCCTCAATACGGTTGGAGAAAACGCTTATCGGGATAAGCGTGGTGTTCCTGGACTGCTTCTCTGGAGTCAGAGTGACCAGAAAAGTACTCAATATACGCTTGAGATACCGAAATAGGGATTTCTTCTGCTGTGAAGCTGACCCCTCCACTGGAGGAGTTGAGGGAGAAATACCCAACCTTCCATTGATGGACGCTATAAGATTATTCACTATAGCGTCACCATCCGGTGTATCCGGATTGAGAGCGGTCTCAGGATCAGAGTCCTGAACAGCTACGTCTGCATCATCATACAGAGAGTACTGTGATGAAGTCGAGGGCCGTTCTTAGGGAGCTCGCTTAGGCCGTCTGGGACTGTCGTCCGTGTCAGAGCCTGCACCCTGGGATGCATGGGACCCTCCTGGAGCCATGATTTGTTTCGAAATCAGGGTGGCCAGGGGCATTGAATCAACATTGCCCAAGGTCTGTCTGGACTGCAAAGTCTGTAAGATGTTAGTCATAGTCACAGACAATATATCAGCGGAAACTGCAACTCCGTCCCTGTCCCTGGACAGGGATCACAGGTGGTTCTTTTGGCCACCTGTAGCAGAGACCCCGTTGAGTAATTGCACACACTGGGGGTCCTGGAACAGTATCGCATGCAGTACAAGCAGCATAGAAAGCCTGTGCCTTGGCACCTATGCTGTTTTTTTTTTTTTTCTTTCACTGTTGCTGTCTAGCCATCTAGGAGCATTAGCCAAGAATAGCGACCGTACAGTGCAATGTATGGCATACAAGCATGAAGTACAATAAACACTTCAGCACATGCAGTACAAGGAGCATAGAAAGCCTGTGCCTTGGCACCTTTGCTTTTCTGCTGCCGTTGTCTAGTTATTCAGGAGCATTAGCCAAGAAGAAGGGAATTTTGTTACTTACCGTAAATTCCTTTTCTTCTAGCTCTTATTGGGAGACCCAGACGATTGGGGTATAGCTACTGCCCTCTGGAGGCCACACAAAGCACTACATTAAAAGTGCAAGGCCCCTCCCACTCTGGCTATACCCCCCCGTGGTATCACGGGTTCTCCAGTTTTAGTGCCAAAGCAAGAAGGAGGAAGCCAATAACTGGTTTAAACAAATTAACTCCGAATAACATCGGAGAACTGAAAAACCGTTCAACATGAACAACATGTGTACCCGCAAACAACAAAAAAACATCCCGAAGGACAACAGGGCGGGTGCTGGGTCTCCCAATAAGAGCTAGAAGAAAAGGAATTTACGGTAAGTAACAAAATTCCCTTCTTCTTCAGCGCTCTATTGGGAGACCCAGACGATTGGGACGTCCAAAAGCTGTCCCTGGGTGGGTAAATAAATACCTCATGTTAGAGCTGCAAAACAGCCCTCCCCTATGGGGGTGTCACTGCCGCCTGCAGGACTCTTCTACCTAAGCTGGCATCCGCCGAAGCATAGGTATGCACCTGATAATGCTTGGTGAAAGTGTGCAGACTGGACCAGGTAGCTGCCTGGCACACCTGTTGAGCCGAAGCCTGGTGACGTAATGCCCAGGACGCACCCACGGCTCTGGTTGAGTGGGCTTTTAGCCCTGAAGGAACCGGAAGCCCCGCAGAACGGTAGGCCTCTAGAATTGGTTCTTTGATCCATCGAGCCAGGGTGGCTTTAGAAGCCTGCAACCCCTTGCGCGGACCAGCGACAAGGACAAAAAGTGCATCGGAACGGCGTATGGGCGCCGTGCGGGAAATGTAGATTCTGAGTGCTCTCACCAGATCTAGCAAACGTAAGTCCTTTTCATACCGGTGAACCGGATGAGGGCAAAAAGAAGGCAAGGAAATATCCTGATTAAGATGAAAAGAGGATACGACCTTAGGAAGAAACTCCGGAATGGGGCGCAGCACAACCTTGTCCTGGTGGAACACCAGGAAGGGAGCCTTGGATGACAGAGCTGCCAGCTCAGACACTCGCCGAAGCGATGTGATGGCAACAAGAAACGCCACTTTCTGCGACAGCCGAGAAAAGGAAACTTCCTTCAGAGGCTCGAAGGGCGGCTTCTGGAGAGCAACTAGTACCCTGTTCAGATCCCATGGATCTAACGGTCGCTTGTACGGGGGCACAATATGACAGACCCCCTGCAGGAACGTGCGCACCTTAGGAAGACGTGCTAGACGCTTCTGAAAAAACACGGATAGTGCCGAAACTTGCCCTTTAAGGGAGCTGAGCGACAAGCCCTTTTCTAACCCCGATTGCAGGAAGGAAAGAAACTTGGGTAATGCAAATGGCCAGGGAGACACTCCCTGGGCCGAGCACCAGGATAAGAAAATCTTCCACGTTCTGTGGTAGATCTTAGCAGAATTCGACTTTCTAGCTTGTCTCATTGTGGCAATCACTCCTTGAGATAATCCTGCAGATGCTAGGATCCAGGACTCAATGGCCACACAGTCAGGTTCAGGGCCGCAGAATTCTGATGGAAAAACGGCCCTTGGGACAGTAAGTCTGGTCGGTCTGGCAGTGACCACGGTCGACCGATCGTGAGATGCCACAGATCCGGATACCACGACCTCCTCGGCCAGTTTGGAGCGACGAGTATGATGCGGCTGCACTCGGATCTGATCTTGCGTAGCACTCTGGGCAAGAGCGCCAGAGGCGGAAACACGTAAGGGAGCTGAAACTGCGACCAATCTTGAACCAAGGCGTCTGCCGCCAGAGCTCTTTGATCGCGCGACCTCGCCATGAATGCCGGGACCTTGTTGTTGTGCCGGGATGCCATTAGGTCGACGTCCGGCACTCCCCAGCGGCGACAGATTTCCTGAAACACGTCCGGGTGAAGGGACCATTCCCCTGCGTCCATGCCCTGGCGACTGAGGAAGTCTGCTTCCCAGTTTTCTACGCCTGGGATGTGAACCGCGGATATGGTGGATGCTCTGTCCTCCACCCACATTAGAATGCGCCGGACTTTTTGGAAGGCTTGCCGACTGCGCGTCCCTCCTTGGTGGTTGATGTATGCCACCGCTGTGGAGTTGTCCGATTGGATTCGGATCTGCTTTCCTTCCAGCCACTGCTGGAAGGCTAGTAGGGCAAGATACACTGCTCTGATTTCCAGAACATTGATCTGAAGGGTGGACTCCTGCGGAGTCCACGTCCCCTGAGCCCTGTGGTGGAGAAACACTGCTCCCCATCCCGACAGACTCGCATCTGTCGTAACTACTGCCCAGGATGGGGGCAGGAAGGATCTTCCCTGAGATAATGAGGTGGGAAGGAGCCACCATTGTAGAGAGTCCTTGGCCGTCTGGGAAAGCGAGACTTTCCTGTCCAGGGACGTTGACTTCCCGTCCCATTGGCGGAGAATGTCCCATTGAAGTGGGCGCAGATGAAACTGCGCAAAGGGAACTGCTTCCATGGCTGCCACCATCTTCCCTAGGAAATGCATGAGACGCCGCAAGGGATGAAACTGGCCCTGCAGGAGAGATTGCACCCCTGTCTGTAGTGACCGCTGCTTGTTCAGCGGCAGCTTCACTATCGCTGCTAGAGTATGAAACTCCATGCCAAGATACGTTAGTGACTGAGTCGGTGATAGGATCGACTTTGGAAAGTTGATGATCCATCCGAAAGACTGTAGAGTCTCCAGCGTAGCATTCAGGCTGTGCTGACATGCCTCCTGAGAGGGAGCTTTGACCAATAAGTCGTCTAGGTAAGGGATCACCGAGTGTCCCTGAGAGTGCAAGACTGCTACCACCGCCGCCATGACCTTGGTGAAGACCCGTGGGGCTGTCGCCAGACCAAATGGCAGAGCTACGAACTGAAAATGGTCGTCTCCTATCACAAAACGTAGAAAACGTTGATGTTCTGTAGCAATTGGCACGTGGAGATAAGCATCTTTGATGTCTATTGAGGCAAGGAAGTCTCCTCTGGACATTGAGGCAATGACAGAGCGGAGGGTTTCCATCCGGAACCTCCTGGCGTGCACATGTTTGTTGAGCCGTTTTAGGTCCAGAACAGGACGGAACGAGCCGTCCTTTTTTGGAACCACAAAGAGATTGGAGTAAAACCCTTGGCCTTGTTCCTGAGGAGGGACTGGGATCACCACTCCTTCCGCTTTTAGGGAATCCACCGCCTGCAGCAGAGCATCTGCTCGGTCTGGATGTGGGGAGGTTCTGAAGAACCGAGCTGGAGGACGAGAATTGAACTCGATTCTGTACCCGCGAGACAAAATGTCCGTCACCCACCGGTCTTTGACCTGTGACATCCAAATGCCGGAAAAGCGGGAGAGCCTGCCCCCGACCGGCGATGCGGGGGGGGGGGGCTGGAAGTCATGAAGTAGCCGCTTTGGAAGCGGTACCTCCATTTGCTTTCTTGGGGCGTGTGTGAGTCCGCCACGAATCTGAGTTTCTTTGCGTCCTCTGAGTCCCTTTGGACGAGGTAAATGGTGTCTTGCCCGAACCTCGAAAGGACTGAAACCTCTGCTGCCACTTTTTCTGCTGAGGTTTGGATGTTCTGGGTTGTGGTAAAGAGGAGTCTTTACCCTTGGACTGCTTAATGATGTCAGCCAATGGCTCGCCAAACAGTCTATCTCTAGACAAAGGCAAACTGGTTAAACATTTTTTGGAACCAGCATCTGCTTTCCAGTCCTTTAACCACAAGGCTCTGCGCAAAACTACCGAATTGGCGGACGCCATTGAGGTGCGACTGGTAGATTCTAGGACCGCATTGATAGCGTAAGACGCAAACGCCGACATCTGCGTGGTAAGGTGCGCCACTTGCGGCACTGCTGGATGCATGATAGCATCCACTTTTGCTAAGCCAGCTGAAATAGCCTGGAGTGCCCATACGGCTGCGAATGCCGGAGCAAACGACGCGCCGATAGCTTCATAGACAGATTTTAACCAAAGGTCCATCTGTCTGTCATTGGCATCTTTAAGTGAAGCGCCATCCTCCACTGCAACTATGGATCTAGCTGCAAGTTTGGAAATCGGGGGGTCTACCTTTGGACACTGTGTCCAGCGCTTGACCACCTCAGGGGGGAAAGGGAAACGCGTATCTTTAGATCGTTTAGAGAAACGCCTTTCTGGGTGAGCGTCGTGCTTCTGGATTGATTCTCTGAAGTCAGAGTGATCTAACAAAGCACTCAATTTACGCTTGGGATAAAGGAAACGAAACTTCTCCTGCTCCGCAGCCGCCTCTTCTGCTGAAGGGGCTGGGGGAGAAATATCCAACAGCCTATTGATGGCTGAGATAAGGTCGTTCACCATGGCATCCCCATCCGGGGTATCCAGGTTGAGAGGGGTTCCAGGAGTGGATTCCTGATCACTCTCATCAGACACATCACAGGGAGACTGATTGTGCTGAGACCCTGAGCAGTGTGAAGACGTCGAGGGTCTTTCCCAGCGAGCTCGCTTAGGGTGGCTGGGGCCATCATCTGAGTCATAATCCTCGGCCTGTGAAGCCGGGGACCCCCCTGTGGGCTGGATACATTCCAAGTAAGGGGGACCAGAGGACAGAGGCCTCGCCGTGCCCAGAGACTGAGCCCCATGCATAGATTGCAAGGTTTCAAGTATTTTTGCCATAGAGACAGACATACTATCAGCAAAAACTGCAAAGTCTGTCCCTGTCACCGGGGCAGAACTTACAAGCGTCTCAGCCTGGGTCGCTACCTCTCCTGACTCCGGCTGGCGAAGCAGCACCGGGTCGGAGCATTGCACACAATGGGGGTCATCAGAGCCTGCTGGTAGATTAGCCCCACATGCAGCACACGCAGTATACACAGCCCTTTTTGCCTTGGCCGCCTTGCGTTTTGAGGATGACATGTTGCTGCTTCCACAGAGCGATCTGGGATATGCAGCCAGAAGCGCACCTCACAGTGCAAGAAATACAATATCTATATATCTGTACCCAGTACACTGATACACAGTGAGGCACTAGAGGGACCAGCACAGAAAAATCGCTTACCGCCCGCTTAAAAAGCGGGTGTGTGGTCGCCAGATAGCCCCTAGTCCAGGTCTCCCAGAGCCTTGCGTCCTTCCTCCAGCCAGGCATGCATGTAATGGCTGCCGGCGTCTCGAGAGAGGAAGGGGGGCGGGCCCTGGGCGTTCCTGGCCAAGAGCGGGAAGCCTGCTTCCCTCTGTGCCAAGTGAGAGGGCTGGAGCATGTAAATCAGGCTCCAGCCCTCGTCGCTGCTAGCGAACAGCGTCTCTCCCCTACCCTGAATGACAGGGTGGGGGCGGGAACGAATCGGAGCTGCCGGCGTCCTAGGCCCAAAAAGCCGGGGACTAAATTTATAACCGCCGCCGCCGTAAAAGCGCGGACGGCGGATCCCCGGCGCACCACAAGTCACAGCAGCGCCGCCCGGTCCAGAGGGGGTCGGCGCTGCGTTCCCATACACAAAAAAGTCCCCCAGTAATCTGTAGGGACACCAACTCCACGTTGCGGTCCCCGGCGCACTACAACACCCAGCCAGCCCGGAGTGTGTCTGTGCCTGCCGGGGACACAGAGTACCTGTATGATGCAGGGCCTGTCCCTGATCGTACTCCTGCTCCGAATCCATCAGGTTCTAATGGGTCTGTGGATGGAGCCCGGCATCAGAGCTGAGAGGCCGGCAGGATCCCACTTCCACAGAGCCCTACCAGGGGATGTGGAAGGAAAACAGCATGTCAGGCTCCAGCCCTGTACCAGCAATAGGTACCTCAACCTTACAACACCATCCAGGGGTGAGAAGGGAGCATGCTGGGGACACTATATGTGTCCTCTTTTCTTCCATCCGACATAGTCAGCAGCTACTGCTGACTAAAATCTGTGGAGCTATGCATGGAATGTCTGACCTCCTTCGCACACAAAGCTAAAACTGGAGAACCCGTGATACCACGGGGGGGTATAGCCAGAGTGGGAGGGGCCTTGCACTTTTAATGTAGTGCTTTGTGTGGCCTCCAGAGGGCAGTAGCTATACCCCAATCGTCTGGGTCTCCCAATAGAGCGCTGAAGAAAAGCGACATACAGTGAATGTATAGCATACAAGCATGAAAATAACCACTGCAGCACATGCAATCCAAGCAGCATTGAAAGCTTGTGCCTTAGCACCCTTGCTTTTCTGCTGCTGTTGTCTAGTCATCAAGGAGCATTAGCCAAGAATAGCGACATGCAGTGAATGTACAAGCATGAAAATAAACTCTGCAGTACATGCAATCCAAGCAGCATTGAAAGCTTGTGCCTTAGCACCATTGCTGTTTGCTGCCGCTGTCTAGCCATCTAGGCGGGTAGACAGCCAAGAATAGCCCTTACAGTGCAATGTAAAGCATACAAGCATAAAGGACACATGACACTGCAGCACATGCAAGACAAGCAGCATATAGAGTCTGTGCTTTAGCACCCCTGATCTTTTGCTGCTGTTTCTAGGTCTGCATCCTGAATAGCGACCGTACAAAAGTACAACAGGACACTTCGGCATTAGTGGGTCAGCACTTTAGTTGCCGCTTACCGCCCGCACAAAAGCGGGTGTGTGGCGCCGGAATCCTGTGCTGGCAGCTCAGCGCTTGTCTCCGTTTTCCCGCTCTGCGTGCCGGAATGGCTGCCGGCGTCCAGAGGAGAGGGGCGGGCCGAGGGCGTGCCCGAGACAAGAGCGGGAACCCGGCGCCCACTGTGTCTAGTGAAGGGGGCTGGAGAATGCAAATAAGGCTCCAGCCCTCGGCGCTGCTATAGAACAGCGTCTCTCCCTTTCCCTGAGTGACAGGGTGGGGGCGGGAACGAAGCGGCGCTAGGCCGCAAAAGCCGGGGACTAAAGTTAGAAGCGCCGCCGCCGTAAAAGCGCGGTCGGCGCGTCCCCGGCGCACTACAAGTCGCAGCTGCGCCGCCGCTCCAGGGGCGGTCGGCGCGGCGGTCCCCACACGTAAAGTCCCCCAGTAATCTGCAGGGACTATAAGCCCAGCGCACAGCGCTACAGTCCCCGGCGCACTAGCACACCCAGCAAACCTGGAGTGTGCGTGGCCTGCCATACGGGGACACAGAGTACCTGAAAGTTGCAGGGCCTTGTCCCTGAACGGCACTCCCGCTCCACATCCAGCAGGTTCTATGGGTCTGTGGATGGAGCCCGGCCTCAGGGCTTGGTGGCCGGAAAGATCCCACTTCCTCAGAGCCCCTCAGGGGGATGGGGAAGGAAAACAGCATGTGGGCTCCAGCCTCCGTACCAGCAATAGGTACCTCAACCTTACAAACCGCAAGTGGGGTGAGAAGGGAGCATGCTGGGGGCCCTAGTATGGGCCCTCTTTTCTTCCATCCGATATAGACAGCAGCTGCTGCTGACTAAACAGTGGAGCTTATGCATGGATGTCTGGCCTCCTTCGCACAAAGCAGAAAACTGGTGAGCCAGTGATCCCACTGGGGGTGTATAGCCAGAAGGGGAGGGGCCTTACACTTTTTAGTGTAATTGCTTTGTGTGGCCTCCGGAGGGCAGTGCTATACACCCCAATCGTCTGGGTCTCCCAATGGAGCGCCGAAGAAATAATACCTCGTGATAGGGCCATAAAAACGGCCCTTTTCTACAGGTGAGCAATCGCCGCCTGAAGGACTTGTCTACCTAGGCTGGCGTCCGCCGAAGCATAGGTATGCACCTGATAATGCTTGGTAAAAGTGTGCAGACTCGACCAGGTAGCCGCCTGGCACACTTGCTGAGCCGTAGCCTGGTGCCGTAATGCCCAGGACGCACCCACGGCTCTGGTAGAATGGGCCTTCAGCCCTGAGGGAACCGGAAGCCCCGCAGAACGGTAGCCTTCAAGAATTGGTTCCTTGATCCACCGAGCCAGGGTGGATTTGGAAGCTTGCGACCCTTTACGCTGGCCGGCGACAAGGACAAAGAGTGCATCCGAGCGGCGCAGAGGTGCCGTGCGGGAAATGTAGATTCTGAGTGCTCTCACCAGATCCAACAAATGCAAATCCTTTTCACATTGATGAACTGGACGAGGACACAAAGAAGGTAAGGAGATATCCTGATTGAGATGAAAGGGGGATACCACCTTAGGGAGAAACTCCGGAATCGGGCGCAGAACCACCTTGTCCTGGTGAAACACCAGGAAGGGAGATTTGCATGACAGCGCTGCTAGCTCGGACACTCTCCGAAGAGACGTGACCGCTACTAGAAAGGCCACTTTCTGTGAAAGGCGAGACAGGGAAACATCCCTCAAAGGCTCGAAAGGCAGCTTCTGGAGAGCAATTAGAACCCTGTTCAGATCCCAGGGCTCTAACGGCCGCTTGTAAGGAGGGACGATATGACAAACCCCTTGCAGGAACGTGCGTACCTGAGGAAGTCGTGCTAGGCGCTTCTGAAAAAATACAGATAGCGCAGAGACTTGTCCCTTAACCCTTTCACGACCGGCCGATTTTTCGCTTTCCGTTTTTTTTTTTCGCCATTCTTTTTATGAGACGTAACTTTTTTATTTTTCAGTCAATATGGTCATGTGAGGGCTCATTTTTTGCGGAACGAGCTGTACTTTTAAATGAAACCATCAGTTTTACCATATTGTGTACTAGAAAATGGCAAAAAAATTCCAAATGCTGAAAAATTGCAAAAAAAGTGCGATAACACTATGGTTTTTGAGATATTTTATTCACTGTGTTCACTATATGGTAAAACTGATGTGTGGGTGTGATGCCTCAGGTCAGTGCGAGTTCGTAGACACCAAACATGTATAGATTTACTTTTATATAAGGGGTTAAAAAAAATCGGAAGTTTGTCCGAAAAAAGTGGCGCACGTTTTACGCCATATTCCGTGACCCGTAGCGTTCTCATTTTTCGGGATCTTAGGCTCAATGACGGCTTATTTTTTGCGTCTCGAGCTGACGTTTTTAACGGTACCATTTTTGCGCAGATGCTACGTTTTGATCGCCTCTTATTGCATTTTGCGCAAAAGTTGTGGCGACAAAAAAACGTCGTTTTGGCGTTTGGAATTTTTTTGCCGCTACGCCGTTTACTGATCAGATTAATTGATTTTATATTTTGATAGATCGGGCGTTTCTGAACGCGGCGATACCAAATGTGTGTATATTTTTTATTTTTTTAACCCTTTAATTTTCAATGGGGCGAATGGGGGGTGATTTGAACTTTTAGGTTTTTTTGTTTTTTTTTTAATTTTTTAAAACTTATTTTTTTACTTTTTTTTTTATTTTACTAGTCCCCCTAGGGGGCTATTGCGATCAGCATTCCGATCGCTCTGCAGTATCTGCTGATCACAGCTGGAAGGCTGTAAACAGCAGATACGCTGTCTTTCTCTTTTGCTGTGCCCCGGGCACAGCGAAAGTGAAACCAATTCATGTGTAGTACAGGAGTCATCACATGACCCTGTACTACCATGACAACTATCGGGAGTCACGTGATCGCGTCACGTGACTTCCGGTTTCGGCGGTAAGTAAAAACTTTACCGCGATTGCGCTTATAATGGCGCTGTCATGTATTGACAGCGCCATATAAGGGGTTAATCGGCACGAGCAGATAACGATTCTGCTCGTGCCTAGCAGGCACACATCTCAGCTGTGAAAATCAGCTGAGATGTGTGCCGATCGCGGCATGCTGCCGCCGGAGGACCGCGGGCAGTAAGATTATGTCATTTAGGACGTAATTTTACGGCCCGCGGTCGTTAAGGGGTTAAGGGAGCCGAGCGACAGACCTTTTTCCAACCCGGATTGCAGGAAGGAAAGAAAAGTAGGCAAGGCAAATGGCCAGGGAGAAACTTCCTGAGCAGAGCACCAAGCTAAGAATATCTTCCACGTCCTGTGGTAGATCTTGGCAGAGGATAGTTTCCTAGCCTGTCTCATGGTGGCAATGACCTCTTGAGATAATCCTGAAGACGCTAGGATCCAGGACTCAATGGCCACACAGTCAGGCTCAGGGCCGCAGAATTCTGATGGAAAAACGGCCCTTGAGATAGCAAGTCTGGCCGGTCTGGTATTGCCCACGGCTGTCCTACCGTGAGATGCCACAGATCCGGGTACCACGACCTCCTTGGCCAGTCTGGAGCGACGAGGATGGCGCGGCGGCAGTCGGACCTGATCTTGCGTAGCACTCTGGGCAACATCGCCAGAGGTGGGAACACATAAGGCAGCCGGAACTGCGACCAATCTTGAACTAAGGCGTCCGCCGCCAGAGCTCTGAGATCGTGAGACCGTGCCATGAAGGCCGGGACCTTGTTGTTGTGCCGGGACGCCATTAGGTCGACATCCGGCTTCCCCCAGCGGCGACAAATTTCCTGAAACACGTCCGGGTGAAGAGACCATTCCCCTGCGTCCATACCCTGGCGACTGAGGAAGTCTGCTTCCCAGTTTTCTACGCCCGGGATGTGAACTGCGGATATGGTGGATGCCGTGTCTTCCACCCACGTCAGAATCCGCCGGACTTCCTGGAAGGCTTGCCGACTGCGTGTCCCTCCTTGGTGGTTGATGTATGCCACCGCTGTGGAGTTGTCCGACTGAATTCGGATCTGCTTGCCTTCTAGCCACTGCTGGAAGGCTTGTAGGGCAAGATACACTGCTCTGATTTCCAGAACATTGATCTGAAGGGTGGACTCTTGCTGAGTCCACGTACCTTGAGCCCTGTGGTGGAGAAAAACTGCTCCCCACCCTGACAGACTCGCGTCCGTTGTGACCACCGCCCAGGATGGGGGTAGGAAAGACTTTCCTATTGACAATGAGGTGGGAAGAAGCCACCACTGAAGAGAATCCTTGGCCGCCTGAGAAAGGGAGACGTTCCTGTCTAGGGACGTCGACTTCCCGTCCCATTGGCGGAGAATGTCCCATTGTAATGGACGCAGATGAAACTGCGCGAAAGGGACTGCCTCCATTGCTGCTACCATCTTCCCCAAGAAGTGCATGAGGCGTCTCAAGGGATGCGACTGGCCCTGAAGGAGAGATTGCACCCCTATCTGTAGTGAACGCTGTTTGTCCAGCGGAAGCATCACTATCGCTGAAAGAGTATGAAACTCCATGCCAAGGTATGTTATCGATTGGGTTGGGGTCAGATTTGACTTTGAAAAGTTGATGATCCACCCGAAACTCTGGAGAATCTCCAGCGCAACGTTCAGGCTGTGTTGGCATGCCTCTTGAGAGGGTGCCTTGACAAGTAGATCGTCCAAGTAAGGGATCACAGAGTGACCCTGAGAGTGCAGGACTGCTACTACTGCTGCCATGACCTTGGTGAAGACCCTTGGGGCTGTCGCCAGACCGAAAGGCAGGGCTACGAACTGAAGGTGTTCGTCTCCTATAACAAAGCGTAGAAAACGCTGGTGCTCTGGAGCAATCGGCACGTGGAGATAAGCATCTTTGATGTCTATTGATGCTAGGAAATCTCCTTGAGACATTGAGGCGATGACGGAGCGGAGGGATTCCATCCGGAACCGCCTGGTTTTCACATGCTTGTTGAGCAGTTTTAGGTCCAGAACAGGACGGAAAGATCCGTCCTTTTTTGGCACCACAAACAAATTGGAGTAAAAACCGTGACCTTGATCCTGAAGAGGAACAGGGATCACCACTCCTTCTGCCTTTAAAGAGCACACCGCCTGCAGAAGAGCATTGGCTCGGCCGGGAGGCGGAGAAGTTCTGAAGAATCGGGTTGGAGGACGAGAACTGAACTCTATCCTGTACCCGTGAGACAGAATGTCTCTCACCCAACGGTCCTTGACATGTGGCAGCCAAATGTCGCCAAAGCGGGAGAGCCTGCCACCGACCGAGGATGCGGAGAGAGGAGGCCGAAAGTCATGAGGAAGCCGCTTTGGTAGCGGTTCCTCCGGCTGCTTTCTTTGGGCGTGACTGAGCCCGCCAAGAATCTGAGCTCCTCTGATCCTTTTGAGTCCTTTTGGACGAGGAGAATTGGGACCTGCCCGAGCCTCGAAAGGACCGAAACCTCGACTGTCCCCTCCTCTGTTGGGGTTTATTTGGTCTGGGCTGAGGTAAGGATGAATCCTTACCCTTGGACTGTTTAATGATTTCATCCAAACGCTCACCAAACAGTCTGTCACCAGAAAATGGCAAACTGGTTAAGCACTTCTTGGAAGCAGAATCTGCCTTCCATTCCCTTAACCACAATGCTCTGCGTAAAACCACGGAGTTGGCGGACGCCACTGCCGTACGGCTCGTAGAGTCCAGGACAGCATTAATAGCGTAAGACGCAAATGCAGACATTTGAGAGGTTAAGGACGCTACTTGCGGAACAGATGTACGTGTGACAGTGTCAATCTGCGCCAGACCAGCTGAAATAGCTTGGAGTGCCCATACGGCTGCGAATGCTGGAGCAAACGACGCACCGATAGCTTCATAGATGGATTTCAACCAGAGCTCCATCTGTCTGTCAGTGGCATCTTTAAGTGAAGCCCCATCTTCCACTGCAACTATGGATCTAGCTGCAAGCCTGGAGATTGGGGGATCCACCTTTGGACACTGGGTCCAGCCTTTGACCACGTCAGGGGGAAAGGGATAACGTGTATCCTTAAGACGTTTGGAGAAACGCTTATCTGGATAAGCGTGGTGTTTCTGGACTGACTCTCTAAAGACAGAATGGTCCAGAAAAGTACTCCATTTACGCTTGGGATACCTGAAATGGAATTTCTCCTGCTGTGAAGCTGACTCCTCCACTGGAGGAGCTGTGGGAGAAATATCCAACATTTTATTGATGGACGCTATGAGATCATTCACCATTGCGTCCCCATCAGGTGTATCCAGATTGAGAGCGGTCTCAGGATCAGAATCCTGATCAGCAACCTCTGTCTCATCAAACAGAGAGCCTTCCTGCTGGGACCCTGACCAGTGTGATGAAGTCGAGGGTCGCTCATAGCGAGCTCGCTTAGGCTGTCTGGGACTGTCGTCCGTGTCAGAGCCATCACCCCGGGATGCATGGGACCCCCCCGGAGCATGGATGTGTTCCAAAAGAGGGGGGCCAGGGAGCATTGAATCGACAGTGCCCATGGTCTGAGTTACCGGTCTGGACTGCAAAGTCTCAAGGATTTTTGTCATAGTCACCGACAACCTATCAGCAAAAACTGCAAACTCCGTCCCTGTCACCTGGACAGTGTTCACAGGTGGTTCTCCTTGGGCCACCTCTAGCAGAGACCCCGGCTGAGCAAGTGCTACAGAGGTCGAACATTGCACACAATGGGGGTCAGTGGCACCTGCCGGTAGAACAGCCTCACATGCGGTACAAGTAGCATAGAAAGCCTGTGTCTTGGCCCCCTTGCTTTTTGCGGACGACATGCTGTTGTCTAGCAATCTAGGAGGGTATATAGCCAAGAATAGCGACCGTACAGTGCAATGTATAGCAGACAAGCATAAAGTACAAATGAACACTGCGGCACTAGTGGGGTGAGCCCTCGAGGGCTGCTTACCGCCCGCTGAAAAGCGGGTGTGTGATCGCCAGAATCCCGTGCCTGGGTCTCCCAGAGCTCGTGTCCCTTCTCCACTCAGACTGCAAACAGGAATGGCTGCCGGCGTCCTGTGAAGAGGGGCGGGCCGTGGGCGTGCCCCAGACAAAGTGCGGGAAACTAGCGTCCCACTGTGCCTAGTGAGGGGGGTTGGAGTATGCTAAGCAGACTCCAGCCCTCGGCGCTGACGTTCTGACCAGCGTCCCGCCCTTCCCCTGACTGGCAGGCCTGGGGGCGGGAACGAAACGGAACTAGGCCGCAAAAGCCGGGGACTCGATTTCTAAGCGCGGCCGTCGTATAAGCACGGCCAGCGCGGAAGTCCCCGGCGCACCACAAGTCCCAGCCGCGCCGCAGTGTAAAAAACCGCCAGCCGCGGCCGGCGCGGCAGTTCCTAATACAGAAACTCACTCAGCAAAGCTGCAGTGAGTAAAGCACCAGCGCGCCGCGCTGCTGTCCCCGGCGCACTAACACACCCAGCAATGCTGGTGTGTGTGTGTGTGCGATCTGTACGGGGACCCAGAGTACCTTAATGTAGCAGGGCCCTGTCCCTGACGATACTCAGCTCCATGTCCAGCAGATTCCCAGGGGCTGTGGACGGAGCACGGTCTCCTGTGCTTGGAGACCGATAGGATCCCACTTCACCCAGAGCCCTAAGGGGATGGGGAAGGAAAGCAGCATGTCGGCTCCAGCCTCCGTACCCGCAATGGGTACCTCAACCTTAACAAACACCGCCAACAAAAGTGGGGTGAGAAGGGAGCATGCTGGGGGCCCTAGTATGGCCCTCTTTTCTTCCATCCGACAAAGTCAGCAGCTGCTGCTGACTAAACAGTGGAGCTATGCGTGGATGTTAGCCTCCTTCGCACAAAGCATGAAAACTGAGGAGCCCGTGATCCCACGGGGGGTGTATAGGCAGTAGGGGAGGGGCCTTACACTTTTAAGTGTAGTACTTTGTGTGGCCTCCGGAGGCAGTAGCTATACACCCAATTGTCTGGGTCTCCCAATAGAGCGACAAAGAAAGAGAGCGATTTAGTTTATGTATTGGCCAATGCATGTAAGCCCGGAGACCAACGGCAAGGTATATCTCTATAATCCGGGAACCTAACTTAAATGCCACTATCTAGGTTAAAAACATCCGTATCTGGGCAAAATGTTGGATGTGGGGGTCAGTTTTTTTATATTTCTAGTGAGTCTTTTTCCGACTGAGCACTCCGCCCTAATACCTGGCTGTGTTCATAACCATTGTAGCAGGAGCCTAGCTGCCCATACATGGAGGTTTGTAGTCCAAATAGTGGCATTTTGCCCAGATACGGATGTTTTTAACCTAGATAGTGGCATTTAAGTTAGGTTCCCGGATTACAGAGATATACCTTGCCGTTGGTTTCCGGGCTTACATGCATTGGCCAATACATAAAACTAAATATCTCTCTTTTGCAGTGCCATATTTTCCCTTGGACATTTTTGGCTTTTTCAGTGTGCGACTGTATGCATTTATAGTTATTATATTCAAGATGGGCCATATATCTGAGATAAACCTCAGTGCTGCTGAACGTCTGTGACTTGCTCAAAAAATATTGCGTTCAATACCTTGTAAACATCTTTGAGCTCTCTGGATTCGGTGGCTTTTCTGTTTTGTTTTTTGCAGAAATACTCCAATTTATTTTTTTTCTGGAATTGAAAGAGCTTATCCATCTCTTGGACAAATTCTCAGTTGCTGAAAGACTCTGAAAAAAAAACACTTGGCTGGACGGCAGAGCAGAAATTGCACATACTGCGCTTCATAAGAAACAGCTGTGAACATCTCTGCAACGGAGCGACGCAGAATGGAGAAGAGCGGCAGAATCAGGAGAGCTCAGGGATGTTTTATATGGTATTTTTTGGTGCAAATGATAAGTAAATGTCAATGTAAGCCAAATAAAAAAAATAATCTGCATTTAAACACAATGTACATTATTCAATAAAAAACGAAAAAAAAACAAAAAAAAAAACATTACCAGCACAAGCTACAGATCCAGCCCATCACCAAACAACTAAACAGAATTATAACAGTTAGGGCTAAGCCACACGGCGAGAAAATCGGTGCGAGTGGAGTGCGATAAAACATCGCATTCCCCTCGGACCAATTCTAGCCTGTGTGTCAGCACACATGGGCGATTATTTTCTCAGCCCTAATCGGACTGAGAAAACAATCGCAGCATGCTGCGATTGTAATCCGAGACTCTTTCTCTCGCACCCATTCAAGTGAATGGGGCGAGAGAAAAATCGCACTGCACTCGCGGTACACCGGTGTACTGCCAGTGCAATGCGAGAATGGCTATAGCTGACTACGCAGGAGAGAGGGAGAGAAATCCCTCCCTCCCCTCCTGAGTGCCGGCCCGCCCCCCGCAGCTGAGGTCTGCTCGCACCAACGGACCTCAGTTGCAAGGACACAAGCATGAGACTCGGCTCTGCTGTACTGCCAGCACGAGCCGAGTCTCATGCAAGGGGATCGCAGTAGTGCCCGTGTGGCCCCAGCCTTATATAATAGATATTACACCACCAAGATTTTGAAGACAAACCATTGTATGAACGAAGCCAGACAGGAGGGGACCGGGCTTTGGGATGTGCTGGGGGTCCCTACATCTAATCATTTTATCTAAGGGACCCCAGGTACTAGGACTCCTCAGCAATCTTCATATATGTCCTATCCCCACAGTCATTATTTCGCCATTATATGTACCGCTGTCCCCCCCCTTATATGGCCAACCCTCCCCGCCATCTTCCCCTTTTATATCTCCTGTCCCCCCATTGTCATACCCCATCACTCTGTATATACTTTATCCCCCTCTTTATATGTCCCCGACCCCAGTCATCATCCCTCCTTTATACTGTATGTCCCATCCCCGTCATCATTCTCCCCTTTATATGCCCCATCCCCAGTCATCAGCCTCCCTTTATATGTCCCACCCCCCCTTTATATGTCCCATCACCCATCATGGGCCCCCCTTTATATGTCCATTCTCTATCATCATCCCCCTTTATATGTCCCGTCCCTCCTTCATGTCCCATCCTCATGTCATCGTTCCCCCCCCTTTATGTTTCATCCACCAACTTCCCCCCATCATATGCCCCATCCCCCTCTATATGTAATGTCCCACCATTCATGGCCCCCCCCTTTATATGTTCCATCTCCCAACATCGTCCACCCTTATATGTTCCATTCCCCCCCCCCATCATCGACCCCCCCCTTATATGTCCTATCCCCCATCATCGCCTCGTTTATGTCCCTTATCCAGTCATCGTCCCACCCAAATGTCCATCCCGCTGTCATCGTCCCACTCTTAATGTCCCATCCCCCAATCATTGTCCTTTTTATGTCCCATCCACCTTATCATTGTCCCCCTTTATATGTCCAATTCCACCATCATCGCCCCCCTTATATGTCCCATTCCAACGTCATGGTCCCCCCTTAATGACCCATCCCCCAGTCATCATCCTGCTTATATATGTCCCATCCCACCATTGCCTCCCTTATATATGCCCCACCCCACCATCATTGCCCCCTTATATGTCCCTCCCCACCACCGTCACCCCTTAATGACCAAGGACATACTTGTATTAATTAATAAATTAAAATATGAAAAAAAAAAAAACCTAAAATTTCATATCATTCCCCTTTCGCCCCATTGAAAAGTTAAAAAAAAAACCCTCACATATTTGGTATCGCCGTGTTCAGAAATGCTTAATCTATCAAAATATAAAAATCAATTAATCTGATTGGTACGCAGCGAAAAAAAAATGCCAAAATTGAGTTTTTTGGTCGTCGCAACATTTTTTTAAAAATGCAATAACAGGCGATCAAAATATATCTATCCAAAAAATGGTACAATTACAAACACCAGCTCAAAACACAAAAAAAATAAGCTGTCACTGATCCCAAGATCCCGAAAAATGAAAACGCTACGGGTCTCGGAAAACGGTGACAAAAGCGCTATTCTTTTTTTGGACAAACGTCTGAATTTTTTTCACCACTTAGATAAAAGTAAAAATTTTACATGTTTGGTGTCTACCAACTTGTACCGAAGTGAGGCGTCACACCGACACATCAGCTTTACCATGTAGTGGACGTGGTAAATAAAAGACTCCAAAAACAATTGTGCAATTGCACTTTTTTTTTTGCAATTTCACCGCACTTGGAATTTTCCCCCCATTTTCCAGTACACTATACGGTAAAACTAATGTTTTCATTCAAAAGTACAACTCGTCCCAACAACAAAAAGCCCTCATATGGCAATATTGACGGAAAAATAAGGTTACGGCTCTCGGAGAGGAAGGACAAAACGAAAATGAAAAACGGAAAGTCACCAAGGGGTGAAGGGGTTAATACGTCCCATACCCCCAGTCATCGTCCCCCTTATATGTCCCATCCTCCGCCCTTTTATATGTCCCGTCCCCCCATTATCGTCATACCCTCTTTAGGTCTCATCGCTCTCCTTTGTATATAACATTTCCCCCATATTTCCCGTTCCTCCAGTCATCGTTCCCCATTTATATGTCCCATCCCCCCATTATGTGTCCCGTCCCCCAGTAATCATCCCTTCTTTATATGTCCCATCCTTCCATCATGATCCCCTTTCAAGGTCTCATTCCCCCCCCCTCGTCATCACCCCCTAATATGATATCCCTCCATTAATCATTCCCCCTTTATGTCCCGTCCCAGCAGTCATTGTCCCCCCTTTATATGTCCCGTTCCCCCTGTATATGTCCCATCCCCCACTATCGTCATCCCTTTGTATGTTCTGTCCCCCAGTCATCGTCCCTTCTTTATATGTCCAGTCCTTCCTTCATGATCCCCTTTTTATGTCTCATCCCCCCTAGTCATCACCCCCTAATATCATATCCCTCCATTCATCATCCCCCTTTATATGTCCAGTCCCAGCAGTCATCGCCCCCCCCAGTCTTCCCCCTTATGTCCAATACCACCATACTACTCGACCCCCCAAAATTTCTGCTGCCCATCCCCCTCACATCCTTACACCCCTCCTCTTACCCCACCATTACTCACACAAACCCCCTCTTTATCCCATCCCACTCATCTCTCCCCCTTACCCTCTCTTACTCTCTATCGCTCGCCCCAACACACCCCCAACCCCCCACACACCTTCTCCCCTGCTCTTTTACCTCCCATTACACACACACACACACACACACACACACCCCTTCTCTTAAGGCCTCTTACTCCCCACCATCCCCCTCATACACCACTAACCACCCATCCCTCTCACACACCATCTCCCCTGCCCTCCCCTCCATTCCATTCCCCTCACACACAAACATTCTCTACCCCAGAGGTCTCAAACATGTTGCCCGCGAGCCGCTGAGGCTGCTTGTTGCGGCTCACAGACCCTGTGACTATTGCGGCCCTATGCTGGGGACGGCACCAGCAGGACTTTACTATAGTTGACGCATTTGCGGTAATGCGCAGAGGAGCTCTCTGCACTATACCAATGGCTGCTGCCCGCCTATCAGATGCAAGGAGGTGATGTCGCTCTATGACGTCACCTCCTTGCATCTGATTGGCGGGTGGCTGCCCTTGGTACAGCACAGACCGCTCCTCTGCGCGTTACCGCAAATGAGTCAACTGTAGTAAAGTCCTGCCGGCGCCGACCCCCAACATAGGGCTGCGATCGTCACGGGCCGCAACAGGCAGGTAAGGTATGTGCCCACGATCAGGACCAGCTGTGTCATGGACGCGGCGGGTCCTGAGACCTGCGGGGCTGCAAGTCTCCTCCACAGGAGGCCGCAGCGGCCCATGCCCGCAATCAGGGCTCGGGGGGCTGCGGTCTTCTCGCTGCGTTCTCCCTTGGGAGGACACATGCGGCTCCGCAGCAAATAACTGACCTGCTGCAGCCTCTAACAGCCACACCGCAGGTCAGTGTTTGCTGCGGGCCGCACACGCACAGTGGACATGGGATTTCTAGAAATTCCATTCACTGTGCATGTACTGTACATCAGTGTTTTGGTCACAGCTGAAACATGCTGCCTCCAAAACACTGCTAACACTAATCATGGACATGTAGCCTTGGAACGGAGGATAGGTGAGAATTATTTTTTTTTGCGTAAAGGATGGGCACAACACTACAAGGATGGGCACAACACTACAAGGATGGGCACAACACTACAAGGATGGGCACAACACTACAAGGATGGGCACAACACTACAAGGATGGGCACAACACTACAAGGATGGGCACAACACTACAAGGATGGGCACAACACTACAAGGATGGGCACAACACTATAGGGCACACAGATGGGGAACATTACAAGATGATGGCTAAGATTACTATATGCTGCTAATTGTGAAACAATATTACAAGTAATAAATAATAATAAAAGTAATAAAATTTTAAAAAAAAAAATCTAAATAAAGCCTAAATTTTTTTTTTGCCATTAAAATTGCTTTTTTATATAGAAACTTAACTAAACAAAAAAGCACAGGATTGTTATAATAAACAAGAAAAGAAATGTTAAAAAAGTGATCCAAAAGTGTATAGAAAAAAAAACTATGGAATCATTAAAAATGTCACTTTGTCCTGTAAAGAATGCGGCCTCTATATTTTTTTTTCTATATGTGGCCCATACACCCAGCTGAGTGACAGACCCCTCGTCTACCCCCTCACACCCTACCCCCCAATGCCATACACACACCCTCCCCATCCCCCATGCCACTCACACACCTCCCCTAACCCCCATACACACACCCTCCCCCCCATACACACACACCCTCCCCATCAACCATGCCACTCACACACCCTACCCCCCATACACACACACCCTCCCCATCAACCATGCCACTCACACACCCTACCCCCCATACACACACACCCTCCCCATCAACCATGCCACTCACACACCCTATCCCCCATACACACCCTATTCCCTGCGCGCGCACACACACACACACACACACCCCTCTCGCGCACAGCTCCTACCCCCATCCACCTCACACCTTCTCCCCTGCCCTCTTACCCCCATCCCCCTCACACCTTCTCCCCTGCCCTCTTACACCCCCCCTCCCCACACTTACCCCCATCCCCCTCACACACACCCCTCCCCACTCTTACCCCCATCCCCCTCACACACACCCCTCCACACTCTTACCCCCATCCCCCTCACACACACCTCCCCTGCCCTCCTCTCCGCCGCCATCTTACCCGCCTTCCTCAGTTCGCCTATCTGGGATCCCGCCGCCGCCATGTAGTCGCTGTCGGTGATGACTCGCACCCGCACCCCGCGGCCATGGAGCAGCAGCACGGCCCGGGCCAGCGGGGGGCTGGAGAAGGTGAAGATGCAGACCTCCAGCGAGCGCCGCGCCCCGAGGAGCCGCCGCAGCAGCTGTGACATGGGGCCGTCCGTGCGGTGAGGTAACGGGCAGGCGCACTGCTTCTCGGGGCTCAGCAGCGGCTCCGAACACAAGAGAGGTGCCGGGAAGAACAGCACCTCCCGCACCGGCCGCCGCCTCCGCCTCATGAAGCGGTAGACGAGCTCCAGACTCAGCGCCACGGCCACCGCGGCCGCACCGAGCCGCCTCCATGACACCGCGGGGACCATGACAGCTGGGGGCGGGGCCGACAAACGGCGGGAAATGATGCCTCAGGGGCGGAGCGCGGGAACGCGCCTACAGCGAGGGAGGACTCAAAATGGCGGCTGGTGCTGAGGAAAAACCTGCCATTGATAGTCTGAGGAGAAAATCACTGAGAAAGTACAGAAATCACACACTTTCAGGCTGCTGGAGTCATCCACAATAAACTTTGTGCAAAAAAAAATAAATTTTGGTTTAATTGTCATTAATAAATCTGTCCTAATCTGTAGCAGTTTATCCACGGCTTCTCATTCACTATTTATATTTGGTGACTGATGAGAAAAGTCACCAATTTTACCTCATAAAACTTCTCAGTAAACGTCTATCACAGAAAAACAATGCATATATAGACGTGATCATTCCCATGTTCCACTCCATGTGTGAGGGTCTCAATAATGAGAATTAAACTTGTGTCCCCCAAAGCGCACAAGAGCTCCCCACTTTGGGTCACGGTTTTGATGACTCCAATCCCATTTAGGGTCCGTCAAAATGGAGACTGAGGGGGAAAGTGTTGTCCTGACAATATGGCTGGTGCAGGAACTGTACAGCCCAACCTGCAATGGCGTCAGCTCGGTTCAAGTTGATCAAAATCATCTGTCGGGGTCAGAAACGCATTTCGTACTCTCGGCCGAACCTAATAAGCATCTATATGCGCCTCCAACGTATACCGCTGCATAGGTTTGCATGGTAACCCACTATCCGCCATAAACGGCGAGTCTGGACAATAAAATGTACCAAAATTGTGTTATATACCATAATGAAGTAGGGGGCTGCACCCCGATCATGTACATGTGCCATGTTTTATAGACTTGAATACTATAAGATGTATTAATGGCTGAAATCTATCAAAAGATGGGTTAAGATGGTGGAAGGGAAGGTGGCAGATGGTAGGAAAGAGGACAAGAGGGAAGGCTTGAGAGGGGACCAGGAGATAATAGGGTTCAAGTGTGAGAAGACGTGGTCTTGGTGCTAGGACCAGTCAGGGAACGCAGAGGTAACCTCTAGAGGTCCGGAGCCTACAGCTCACCCCGGTGGGCTTAGGGAGTCATCTTGCTAGAAAAGGGGTCGGGAACCTATGGCTTGCGAGCCAGATATTTAACAAAGAAATACCATATTTTCCGGTTTGTAAGACGCACTTTTTTCCCCCCCAAAACTGGGAGGAAAATTTGCATGCGTCTTACAAACCGCATATGGGTTACCGGGGCGGCAGTGGTGGCGATACTGCGGGCGCGTGGGGTGTTGTGGCGGCGGGCGCCATTGATCTGTGGGCTGCTTTGAATCTCCTGCAGTTAACGAGATCGACTTCAAGAAAATGTCCGCGGAGGCGGTGCGTAAGCAGATAGGACTCTGCGGCCATTTTCTTAAAGTCCATCGCATCGATCTACGCACGAGCCGCGTCCATTTGCTTGAGATCGGTCTTGTCAACTACGGGAGATTTAAAGTAGCCGGCAGATCAATGGCGCCCACCGCCGTTCAACCCCACGAGTCTGAGGCTCTTGAGCCACGACACCCCCTCCTCCGTGCCCACAGCATCACCTACCCTGCTTTCTGGGACCTTCTGAGCCACTCCATCACCGCCGCTCCCCCTTGGTGAGTATGGCTCTCACGAAATTACATTTTAAAATATGTGACGTTCATGGCTCTCTCAACCAAAAAGGTTCCCGACCCCTGGGCTAGTGAGCAGTTGGGGCCCAGAAGCGGACTAAGGTGAACAGAGATAAGCGGAGAGAGGTGCAGACCCCGAGATCCAACATGGCGGGGGGACAGGTCGAGGAGCAATACACCGCACCGAGAGGAAGGAAGGCCATTGTCTGTCAGAACGGCGTGAAGAATAAAAGTCAACGATTCTGGTTGGCAAAGCGAATTCTGGTGTTGCATGTGTTACCGACTACAATGCCGACTGCCAGTGAGGTGATGAGCACCGGCCTGAATCTGCACACAGTCTCCTTGGCAAAAGGGTGCAGAGCCCCCCCCCCCTCATTCAATAAAAACAAAACCAAACGCAGATTATTTTTTAAATTTTTTTTACACCATTTTATATCATTTTCAATTTTGCTGTGTTTTTCAGTACATTGTATGGTAAAATGAGCATCGGTCACATCCTTGAACTACCCAAGATGGTGTGAATAAGTGGCATTGGACCAGTGGCGCATGTCACTCATACCCCAAGGAGGAAGTCATGACAAAAGGAAAAAAAATATTTAATTTTTTTTAAAAAGTGTTACTATTGCTTTCAACATTTCATAATTTCATAAATTGAAAGTAATAAGAAACTTCACAAAGTGGCGGGACAGAAATCTAGATCGGGAGTCAAACTGCTCGGCCAGATCCTTCGTGCGCTGGCAGCACTGGTATCGATGGACCCCACTGGCTTCACAATCAGTTGCGTCATGGTCTCCGTCATTTTGCGGTTCCTTCTCTTTTTCATTTTTCTCCTCCAATAGAAAGTGCCGCCAAAAAAAGTCCTCCATTTAAAAACGGTACGGTGCGACCCCCGACTAGTTGGCAGAAGCGTCTCCACAATGCATCCATCTCGCTGAATGCATAAAAATATACATATAACTTAAAAAGGGTTAAAAGGTAAAATAAAAATCACCACAAGGATATAATAAAAGGCACAACATCCGGGTCATCCCGTACAACTGATCCGAACCGCGGCTTGCGGGGCTCATTCAGACAAGTATGTGCAGCACGGACGGACATCTTTGCACATTCATACATTAAAAAGAAACAAGACAACGAGGCCGCTTTTACCCAGCGCCACCCCTGTCTACAGGTTGCATCTGGTATTGCAACTCTATTAAAGTGAATGGCGCCATGCTGCAATACCACACACAACCAGTGGCCAAGTGTGGCGCTATTCTTGTAAAAAAGTGTGTGACTTGGGTACAGTAAGTTATCAGTACTACATCCGGAATCATATCTATTCCAGGTCTTCATAACGCTTTACAATGGACGTCAGATTTGGTAAATCTATAGGTCCCTTTTATTTTAGTATCACACGCTTTATATAGGAGGCTCGGTGGTTGGCGTTAGTTACGACACTCGGATGAGGTGGGGCTGCGCACGCTGGACATTAGGTGGGATTTATACGTCTTGCTGAGGCCGGTCATCCAGAATTTCAGCAGTTTTACATTGTCCTCCTCTGACGCTCCCAAAATACCCAGCAGCTTCTGCGTGTCCTCTTTGGGGCGACTGTCCACTTTGGTAAACTTGAAAAGAACCTTCACTTTACTAAAAAAAAAAAAAAAAAAAAAAAAATACAACAAAAATTATCAGCACGTCTACAAAGAAACATGACGCCATCCGCAATAACCATCCGTGTGATCATCATATGGACGTGGAGATCGCGCCTCTCCCAGTTTTAGCCCATAAACTCGACAGGAAAACAGGATAGCTGTATATTTATTTTTTTTTTTTAGAATTTTAATTTTTATTTTAGGTTTTAATCCCACACTCTCGTTCAACCACTTCTGCTATATACCGTATTTTTTCAGTTAATAAAACGCACCAGAATATAAAAGACACACCCCAAATTTAGCGATGAATAAGATAAAAAACACAAAAAAAACAATGGGGCTCCGTCTTATACTTCGGTGGTGTCTTACCGGAAGGAGGGTGGCAACAGTGGTGGAGCGGGGGTCACAGGAGGCAAGGGCGGTGCTGGAGTAGGTCGAATACTGCAGGCGCTACGGTGGGGGTTGTGCTGGCTGTGTGGAGCGGGGCGGTGCGGTGGGTGTCCCAGATGCTTTCGGCAGTGCGCGCTTCATGCTTAGTCAGCGTGTGCGCAGATTGAGTTCAGCTCAATAACAAGCCAAGATCTCATCTGCGCATGCACCACCTCTGGGCGCCATTTTCCTTAAGTCCGGTGTAGGGAGATCATCGGGTCGGAGGCGGCACGTGCACAGATGAGATCACCATCTCTGTGTACATGCCGACTCAGAGTGCGATTATTTGAAACCCGCACTGCCAACAGAGCATCTCACACGTCGCACCACCATGATCCAGACAGCCCCCAATCTCCACCCGCAGCCAGCACGGCCCCCAATCTCCACCCGCAGCCTGCACGGCCCCCAATCTCCACCCGCAGCCTGCACGGCCCCCAATCTCCACCCGCAGCCTGCACGGCCCCCAATCTCCACCCGCAGCCTGCACGGCCCCCAATCTCCACCCGCAGCCTGCACGGCCCCCAATCTCCACCCGCAGCCTGCACGGCCCCCAATCTCCACCCGCAGCCTGCACGGCCCCCAATCTCCACCCGCAGCCTGCACGGCCCCCAAACTCCACCCGCAGCCTGCACGGCCCCCAATCTCCACCCGCAGCCTGCACGGCCCCCAATCTCCACCCGCAGCCTGCACGGCCCCCAATCTCCACCCGCAGCCAGCACGGCCCCCAATCTCCACCCGCAGCCAGCACGGCCACCAATCTCCACCCGCAGCCAGCACGGCCACCAATCTCCACCCGCAGCCAGCACGGCCACCAATCTCCACCCGCAGCCAGCACGGCCACCAATCTCCACCCGCAGCCAGCACGGCCACCAATCTCCACCTCCCGGTAAGCTACAGTCGCATTATAAGACGCGCCCCTCATTTTCCTCCGAAATTTTTGGAAGGAAAAGCGCGTCTTATAATCCGAAAAATACAGTAGATTGACAGCAGCATTTTAAGGGGTTAGAGGTACCGGCTGTTTAACATGGCTCCTGAGCCGCCTCTGTGCACCCCCCGACGTGTGACGTATATCTATGTCAGCTTTACCCATATCCAGACTATCCGGAGCCGGATTATCGGTATTTCACTATCTATTTTACCAATAAAAGGTGAAATGCGGCCCCTTACTTCATCCACTCCTCCTTCAGACACACCAGGCACTGATCCACCACGTCCATGGACAGGTTCTCGTTGTTCAGGGCGGCTTCGATCTTGTTCAGGATCGTTAATCCCACTGTGGGGGATAAAAAGTGGATGATGGACATCTACGTTTGTTTCCGATCGTAACTCAGAATTGTGAGAGCGGTCGTGCAGAAATCCAGGAGAGTTGGACTTCCTCCGCCTATCAGTGGTTGCGGCTTACAGTCACCGTGTAGCCATAGTCTTACGGTTGGGGTTGAGGAATCATATTTACGCTCCTCTGGTGCATCATTCACTCCATAATTGTCGGATCGGGCGGTCATGACGATTTGTGAATAAGCACAGGACTTACCCCGATCTGTGGCTACTGGGCTCCCACTCGCCACCACAAACTCATATTTGCTGAGCGGCTCGTCGTCCACAAACAAGACGGGGTACAGGTTGGATCGCGGCGCCGTGCGGACGTCAATCATGACTGCAAATTCTATCAAAGGACAAAAAAAAAATAAAAATTTTATCTTTTTACCATCTGCACTTATCAATGTGCAGGGAAAACACAACTCGGCTATACAGTACGGGCTCTGCTACATCCTTCCATCTTTAGGAGACTGGGGTACTCACCGGAGGACTGCACATGCAGAGGGATCTCAGCGAAGGGGCTCAGCCCCAGGAAGTTGCACCTATAGGCATCTTCATACTTTTCACTGTACGGGATCACACGAATGCAACCCACAGGGAGCATGGCCTGAGATGCGGAAGATGAAAGGGTTAATGTGGTGTAACCGAACCCCCACGTACCATACGGTTATATTCCGGCCGCACTCACCTGCAGGACATCGAATGCAGACTGGATCAGCTCTCGGTCGTGCCCCTTCCAGATGACTTGATTCCCCATCAGAATGTGCCAGGCCAACATGCGGAAGGCAGAAGCACCAAGCACCTGAAAGCAAACACAAAGCGCTGCTGACAATCATATCCTGCAGTGCCTATATTATAGGATAGTGACCAGAGCGACTGGTATAATAAGGGTTCTGAAACTGGCACCACAAGGCACCAACTCCCGGGCATTATATGGCACCGTCGTGACCACATGCAATACACACATCTCGCTCCACAAAACTCCCACCTGTCTCATGTGCCGCAGAGAGCGGAAGATGGCCGTTCTCCGGAGGGACCAACTGCAATCTGACAGGATGGAGGACTCTGTATGGCATTTGGACAGTTCTCTACCCTCTAGAACTTCTGGCTGAGGTCGGGGACGACCCTCCTCTTCCTCATGGCACTCCCAGGCGGCACACTCTTCTTCCAAGTCTGCAGAAAAATGAATGTGGGTATAAATATCTTGCCCTCTCAGTGATCCAGCGCCTTCTGGTTTACGCGGACACCCAGTGCATTCAGGCTCATCCGGTGACCCGGTGCCTTCTGACCTTCACAGTTTCCCCAGACTCAGAACCTTCTGGCCCACCGGTGGCCAGGCGCCTTCTGGCATTTTCAGTCCCCAGTGACCACCTGGTGACCCCACCCTAGTCACATTCTGGACTTTTCAGTACCTCTGTGAACTGGAGCCTTCCCAGTCTCTTTTTTTGACCCAGCACCTTCTGGCCTTTCCCAGTCCCTCCATGACCCAGAACCTTCTGGCCTTTCCCAGTCCCTCCATGACCCAGCACCTTCTGGCCTTTCCCAGTCCCTCCATGACCCAGCACCTTCTGGCCTTTCCCACTCCCTCCATGACCCAGCACCTTCTGTCCTTTCCCAGTCCCTCCATGACCCAGCACCTTCTGGCCTTTCCCACTCCCTCCATGACCCAGCACCTTCTGTCCTTTCCCAGTCCCTCCATGACCCAGCACCTTCTGTCCTTTCCCAGTCCCTCCATGACCCAGCACCTTCTGGCCCTCCCAGTCCCTCCATGAGCCAACGCCTTCTGGCCTTTCCCACTCCCTCCATGACCCAGCACCTTCTGTCCTTTCCCAGTCCATCCATGACCCAGCACCTTCTGGCCCTCCCAGTCCCTCCATGAGCCAACGCCTTCTGGCCTTTCCCACTCCCTCCATGACCCAGCACCTTTTGTCCTTTCCCAGTCCCTCCATGACCCAGAACCTTCTGGCCTTTCCCAGTCCCTCCATGACCCAGCACCTTCTGTCCTTTCCCAGTCCCTCCATGACCCAGCACCTTCTGGCCCTCCCAGTCCCTCCATGAGCCAACGCCTTCTGGCCTTTCCCACTCCCTCCATGACCCAGCACCTTCTGTCCTTTCCCAGTCCATCCATGACCCAGCACCTTCTGGCCCTCCCAGTCCCTCCATGAGCCAACGCCTTCTGGCCTTTCCCACTCCCTCCATGACCCAGCACCTTCTGTCCTTTCCCAGTCCCTCCATGACCCAGAACCTTCTGGCCTTTCCCAGTCCCTCCATGACCCAGCACCTTCTGTCCTTTCCCAGTCCCTCCATGACCCAGCACCTTCTGGCCTTTCCCACTCCCTCCATGACCCAGCACCTTCTGGCCTTTCCCACTCCCTCCATGACCCAGCACCTTCTGGCCTTTCCCACTCCCTCCATGACCCAGCACCTTCTGTCCTTTCCCAGTCCCTCCATGACCCAGCACCTTCTGTCCTTTCCCAGTCCCTCCATGACCCAGCACCTTCTGGCCCTCCCAGTCCCTCCATGAGCCAACGCCTTCTGGCCTTTCCCACTCCCTCCATGACCCAGCACCTTCTGTCCTTTCCCAGTCCCTCCATGACCCAGCACCTTCTGGCCCTCCCAGTCCCTCCATGAGCCAACGCCTTCTGGCCTTTCCCACTCCCTCCATGACCCAGCACCTTCTGTCCTTTCCCAGTCCATCCATGACCCAGCACCTTCTGTCCTTTCCCAGTCCATCCATGACCCAGCACCTTCTGGCCTTCCCAGTCCCCTTCCCCTGTGATCCGGCACCTTCTGGCCTTTGCAGTCCCTCCATGACCCAGCATCTTCTGGCCTTCCCAGTCCTTCCATGACCCAACACCTTTTGGCCTTCTCAGTCAGCCAAGAGCCGACGCCTTCTGGCCTTCTCAGTCCCCATCTCCCGTGATCCGGCACCTTCTGGCCTTCTCAGTCCCTCCATGACCCAACACCTTCTTGCCTTCCCAGTACCTTCTGGCCTTCTCAGTCCCCATCTACCGTGATCCGGCACCTTTTGGCCTTCCCAGTTCCCTTCTTCCGTGATCCGGCACCTTCTGGTCTTCTCAGTCCCTCCATGACACGGAGTCTTCTGGGTCTTCCCAGTCCCATCCCTGTGACGCATCACCTTCTGGCATTCCTAGTCACCCATGAGCAGACGCCTTCTGGGCTTCCCAGTCCCCAGTGAGCCAGGGTTGTCTCATGCTCCCAGTCTCCACTGACTCCAGATTACACACGGCACAGGCTCCCACTAGTTTCACAAATACCAATTAAAGTGGGTCACTACACACCCGCCTGCATCTCCATCTGCACCAAAGTGTCCTCGGTGGGGGCGCCCTCCAGCAACTTCTCAGTCAGACGACAACCACAAGCCTTCAGTAACCTGCAGACAAGTCGGGTCACAAATCTATGAGCATAGCTAACATTATCTCGTCAACACAGACGACATTAAGAAGGGAGAAAGCAGATACCATGCGAAGGACGTGTGCAGACAGGCCCATAAATTGTCATCGTTGGTCAGCGATGTCAGAGATCGCGCTGCGTTGCCGTTTCTCTGGTGCAAATATGGTGTGAAGGCGGTGTTTATCCGGAGGGGGCGCTGTGGACACCCGAACTGCTCCGCTTCAAACACCTGCAAAGTACAACAGGACGGTATTATCAACCGCAGTATGACGGTCTCTCATTAACCTTTTTAAAGCTTTATTTATGGGCCACGTCACTTACCTTTAAAGCCTTCCCTTGAAGCTCATCTATGATCCCTCGGATCTTGGACAACAGGAAGGGCCAGGAGTTGATCAGGTAGATTCTGTCCATCATGATGATGATGATACTGTACCAGCGCTGGAACCCGCGGGCGAGACTGTCCTTGATGAAGAATGTGTGGCTGAAGACAAACCCGTGCTGCTCATCCCCAAAAAAGATGGGACCTTCCCTGCCAGGGCAAACCTAGACAACAGGAGCACATCTGGTGACCACCACAACAATGACTGGGAACAAACCAGTAGTGACACAATCGCAGGAGCCCATGGCCCCAAATTAAAAAAAGCAACTTCTCAATAAGTTTTGCTAGAAAATTTCCTAACATTATGTATACACAGCCCTCATACAGACCTGTATGTCTCTAAGGATACGGACTACAAACCCAAACCAGTGCACAGTGTGATCCTGCAGTCTGGTGTTACTCTCTCTATCCTCTTCTCTACTGATGGGGAAAGACACTAGACTGCAGGATCTGACTACACTGAGATGGTTTGTAGTCTGTAACCATGGAGACGCATAGCTCAGACAAGACTATTGTATCCCACAAAACTCTGATTTTATTATTACCTCACAGCTTAAGCTGCGCACACAGGCCTGCCGCACTATACTGAAGAGCTGAGGATGGTTGGGGTGCTGGTGGCTGACATATTTAATAGAAGTCTCCTTATCATGGCTGATGTACCCAGGGTGGCAGACATCCAAAGACCGGCAGCCCTAAATGAAAAAAAAAAAATCTATATATTAATACTGCTCCTATGTACAAGAATATAGCTACTATAATACTGCCCCCGATGTACAAGAATATAACTACTATAATACTGTCCCCTATGTACAAGATTATAACTACTATAATACTGCCCCCTATGTACAAGAATATAACTACTATAATACTGCCCCCTATGTACAAGAATATAACTACTATAATACTGCCCCTATGTACAAGAATATAGCTACTATAATACTGCCCCAGATGTACAAGAATATAATTGCTATAATACTGCTCCTATGTACAAGAATATAACTACTATAATACTGCCCCCGATGTACAAGAATATAGCTACTATAATACTGCCCCCTATGTACAAGAATATAGCTACTATAAGGCTACATGCGCACGCTGCTTCTTTTTCGTGTTCACAAACTGCAGCCAAAACTGCAGCCAAAACTGCAGCCAAAACTGCACCTTGTCAGAGAGAGCCTGGAAATGTCACAAAAAATGTAGGTGCTTTTTTGGTGCATTTTTGCTGCTTTTTTGGTGCGTTTTTGGCTGCAGTTTTGTCAACAATTGTTTCATGTATTTTTCAGTTCAAACAAGCCCATAAAGCTTGTTGAATTGGAAAAAAAAAAAATTAGAAATAAATAAATAATTAAAAAAAACGGCGTGCGGTCCCCCCCAATTTTAATGCCAGCCAGATAAAGCCATACGGCTGAAGGCTGGTATTCTCAGGATGGGGAGCCCCACGTTATGGGGAGCCCCCCAGCCTAACAATATCAGTCAGCAGCCGCCCAGAATTGCCGCATACATTATATGCGACAGTTCTGGGGCTGTACCCGGCTCTTCCCGATTTACCCTGGTGCGTTGGCAAATCGGGGTAATAAGGATTTATTGGCAGCCCATAGCTGCCACTAAGTCCTAGATTAATCATGTCAGGCGTCTATGAGACACCCTCCATGATTAATCTGTAAGTTACAGTAAATAAACACACACACACCAGAAAAATCCTTTATTAGAAATAAAAAACACAAACACATTCCCTCATTACCAATTTATTAACCCCGACAAACCCTCCATGTCCGGCGTACTCCACAGTCCTCCAGCGTCGCATCCAGCTCTGCTGCATGGAGGTGACAGGAGCAGCAGAAAACACCGCCACTCCGGTCACCTCCACGCAGCTAATGAGATGAGTAGCGCGATCAGCTGCTGTCACTGAGGTTACCCGCGGCCACCGCCGAATCCAGCGGTGGCCGCGAGTAACCTCTGACAGCTCAGCTGATCGCGCTACAGCGTGGAGCCGGCGGCAGGAGCGTGGAGCCGGCCGGCGGCAGGAGCGTGGAGCCGGCCGGCGGCAGGAGCGTGGAGCCGGCCGGCGGCAGGAGCGTGGAGCCGGCCGGCGGCAGGAGCGTGGAGCCGGCCGGCGGCAGGAGCGTGGAGCCGGCCGGCGGCAGGAGCGTGGAGCCGGCCGGCGGCAGGAGCGTGGAGCCCGGGACTTTCAGCGGCGGCGGCGGTGAGAGGGGTCCATCATCTCCCCTGTGCGGGGACCGCGGTACTTCGGGGAGGACGGGACTATCAGCGGCGGCGGCAGCGAGAGGGGGATGGACGTTGGCAGCTGAAAACATTGATTTTTCCCTCTCGCTGTCGCCGCTGCCGCTGATAGTCCCGTCCTCCACATCATCTCCCCTGTGCGTGCACGCTGGGGACAGTGGTACTTCGGGGAACACGTGGAGGACGGGACTACCAGCGGCGGCGGCAGCAGCAAGAGGGAAAAATCAATGTTTTCAGCTGCTGATAGTCCCCGTCCTCCACATCATCTCCCCTGGGGACAGCGGTACTTCGGGGAACACATGGAGGATGGGACGGGACCACTTGCTTGACCTCACTTCCTGACAAATCACCTGCGTTTTTGCTAGCAAAAACGCAGGTAAAAGGCAGGTAAGGCTATGTGCGCACTAGGCGTTTTTTTCACGCTGCGTTTTTATGTGCGTTTTTGTCTAAAAAACGCACTCGCGTTTTTGCCGCGATTTGGTGCGTTTTTTGCTGCGTTTTTACTCACTGCGTTTTTAATCAGTGCACAATGCCATTAAAGATTGTTGATGAAAAAAAAAAAAAAAAAAAAAGGTCTGATGTCATTTCCTTCTTCAAAATGTTCATTGTATGCAGGAGAGCAGACAGCAGCTGCAGAACTACAAGTCTCAGCATCCTCCATTCACTAGTGTATGCAGGAGAGCAGACAGCAGCTGCAGAACTACAAGTCTCAGCATCCTCCATTCACTAGTGTATGCAGGAGAGCAGACAGCAGCTGCAGAACTACAAGTCTCAGCATCCTCCATTCACTAGTGTATGCAGGAGAGCAGGCAGCAGCTGCAGAACTACAAGTCTCAGCATCCTCCATTCACTAGTGTATGCAGGAGAGCAGACAGCAGCTGCAGAACTACAAGTCTCAGCATCCTCCATTCACTAGTGTATGCAGGAGAGCAGACAGAAGCTGCAGAACTACAAGGCTCAGCATCCTCCTTCCAGGACTGTATGCAGTTTTTTGCCCAAAAAGAAAAAAAAAAATGACGTAGGCTTCGCCATATTTTTGTATGCTAGCCGGGTACAGCAGGCAGGTACGGGCTGCCCCCAACCCCCAGCTGCCTATTTGTACCCGGCTGGGAGCCAAAAATATAGAGAAGCCCTTTTTTTTAATTATTTCATGAAATAATTAAAAAAAAAAAAAAATGACGTGGGCTTCGCCTAATTTTTGAGTCCAGCCGGGTACAACTAGGCAGCTGGGGATTGGAATCCACAGTGCAGGGTGCCCATGCTTTCTGGGCACCCCCACTGCGAATTGCAGTCCGCAGCCACCCCAGAAAATGGCGCTTTCATAGAAGCGCCATCTTCTGGCGCTGTATCCAACTCTTCCAGCTGCCCTGAAGCCGGGTGGCTAGCCAGGTAATAATGGAGTTAGGGCTAGCTGTATATTATCAGCTGGCCCTAAGCCCGAAATTCATGGTGTCACGCCAATATTAGACATGGCCACCATGAATTTCTAGTACAGATAAAAAAAAAACACAACACACAGAAAAATATGTTTATTAGAAATAAAACACAACACAATTAGTGACTCCATCTTTATTGAAATAAACCCCCCTCCGCAGTAATCCTGGGTCAGGGTCCCGCGCCGTCCAATCCGGATCCAATATCATCTGATCGGTTTGCTGGAAGGCAAAGCGATCAGATGATGTGTCAGGATCAAGTGCCTGAATCACATCACACATCAGCTGATTGTATAAAAGCCGATTATACAATCAGCTGATGCATCAGTAGAAAAAAAAAAAAAAATAATACTCACTTATGTGCTGTGGTGATTACCGGCAGCTCCTGGAGCGATCGATTGGACAGGAGTCTGATCCCGTCCGATCGCTGCAGCAGCTGCCGGTAATCAGCTGATGAAGTCCCCTGACGGCAGGATCAGCTGATAGCCGGCCGGCGCGAAAAAGCCGGCGACACCGCGATCAGCTGATGCGTCAGGTGACTGCATCAGGTGATCAGCGCCAGGTCCTGCAAGCAAGGTCCTGCCCCGGGGAGACTGCACACAGCCAGAGCGGCGGGACCGGGAGGAGATGGGAGCGGGCATGGCACCGGGACCCTGCGGACAGGTGAGTATATGACATTTTTTTATTTTTCTACTGTTCACTTTGGTTTTCGCCGCTGCCTCCACCTCCCGCCCAGACATGGCGCCGCACGGAGCTGACATGGCACCGGACGGGAGGTGGACGCAGCGGTGACGGTACCGGGAGGATTCATGCTTCTGTGTTTACCAACAGAAGGAATCCTCTTCCTGTACACGTCACTGTAGTGCCCACCCCTTGCGTTTATAGCTGCGTTTTTAGTCATAGAAACGCGGCTATATGCGTTATTCATTGCGTTTTTAACATCTCATTGAATTCAATGAGTGAAAAACGCAGTGGAAAACGCAGAAATAATTGACATGCTGCGTTTTTGTGGTCACCACAAAAACGCAGCTAAAAAAAAACGCTGTGTGAGGACAGCACTTCTGAAAACCCATTGACATTGCTGGGGAAGCAATGTCACTGCGTTTTCAGCACAAAAACGCGGTAAAAAACGCCGCTAAAAACGCGGCAAAAACGCCTAGTGCGCACATAGCCTAAAATGCACCACTTTTGATTAGCATGCATTTTTCCTGCGTTTTTGATGCCCTCATTGATTTCAATGGGTGACAAATGTTGACAAAAACGCAGGAAGAATGAACATGGTGCATTTTTTTTGTCACAAACTTTTGACAAAAAAAACGCTGACAAATAAACTGCAATGTGCGCATGACAAATCTGACTTCTCATAGACTTTGCTGGGAAGTCAGATGTCAGAAAGTTCTGCTGACAAAACTGCAGCCAAAAAAGCAGCAAAAAAGCAGGAAAAAAAGCAGCGTGCGCATGTAGCCTAAGGCTATGTGCGCACTAGGCGTTTTTTTCACGCTGCGTTTTTATGTGCGTTTTTGTCTAAAAAACGCACCCGCGGCTAAAAAAACGCGGCAAAAACGCATGCGTTTTTGCCGCGATTTGGTGCGTTTTTTGCTGCGTTTTTGCTCACTGCGTTTTTAATCAGTGCACAATGCCATTAAAGATTGTTGATGAAAAAAAAAAAAGGTCTGATGTCATTTCCTTCTTCAAAATGTTCATTGTATGCAGGAGAGCAGACAGCTGCAGAACTAGTGTATGCAGGAGAGCAGACAGCAGCTGCAGAACTACAAGTCTCAGCATCCTCCATTCACTAGTGTATGGAGGAGAGCAGACAGCAGCTGCAGAACTACAAGTCTCAGCATCCTCCATTCACTAGTGTATGGAGGAGAGCAGACAGCAGCTGCAGAACTACAAGTCTCAGCATCCTCCATCCAGGACTGTATGCAGTTTTTTGCCCAAAAAGAAAAAAAAAATGACGTGGGCTTCGCCATATTTTTGTATGCTAGCCGGGTACAGCAGGCAGGTACGGGCTGCCCCCAACCCCCAGCTGCCTATTTGTACCCGGCTGGGAACCAAAAATATAGAGAAGCCCTTTTTTTTTAATTATTTCATGAAATAATTAAAAAAAAAAAAAATGACGTGGGCTTCGCCTAATTTTTGAGTCCAGCCGGGTACAACTAGGCAGCTGGGGATTGGAATCCACAGTGCAGGGTGCCCATGCTTTCTGGGCACCCCCACTGCGAATTGCAGTCCGCAGCCACCCCAGAAAATGGCGCTTTCATAGAAGCGCCATCTTCTGGCGCTGTATCCAACTCTTCCGGCTGCCCTGGTGACGGGTGGCTAGCTAGGTAATAATGGGGTTAGGGCTAGCTGTATAGCTGGCCCTAAGCCCGAAATTCATGGTGTCACGCCAATATTAGACATGGCCACCATGAATTTCTAGTAATGATAAAAAAAAAACACAACACAGAGAAAAATATTTTTATTAGAAATAAAACACACAACACAATTAGTGACTCCATCTTTATTGAAATAAACCCCCCTCCGCAGTAATCCTGGGTCAGGGTCCCGCGCCGTCCAATCCGGATCCAATATCATCTGATCGGTTTGCTGGAAGGCAAAGCGATCAGATGATGTGTCAGGATCAAGTGCCTGAATCACATCACACATCAGCTGATTGTATAAAAGCCGATTATACAATCAGCTGATGCATCAGTAGAAAAAAAAAAAAAAATAATACTCACTTATGTGCTGTGGTGATTACCGGCAGCTCCTGGAGCGATCGATTGGACAGGAGTCTGATCCCGTCCGATCGCTGCAGCAGCTGCCGGTAATCAGCTGATGAAGTCCCCTGACGGCAGGATCAGCTCAGCTGATAGCCGGCCGGCGCGAAAAAGCCGGCGACACCGCGATCAGCTGATGCGTCAGGTGACTGCATCAGGTGATCAGCGCCAGGTCCTGCAAGCAAGGTCCTGCCCCGGGGAGACTGCACACAGCCAGAGCGGCGGGACCGGGAGGAGATGGGAGCGGGCATGGCACCGGGACCCTGCGGACAGGTGAGTATATGACATTTTTTTATTTTTCTACTGTTCACTTTGGTTTTCGCCGCTGCCTCCACCTCCCGCCCAGACATGGCGCCGCACGGAGCTGACATGGCACCGGACGGGAGGTGGACGCAGCGGTGACGGTACCGGGAGGATTCATGCTTCTGTGTTTACCAACAGAAGGAATCCTCTTCCTGTACACGTCACTGTAGTGCCCACCCCTTGCGTTTATAGCTGCGTTTTTAGTCATAGAAACGCGGCTATATGCGTTATTCATTGCGTTTTTAACAGCTCATTGAATTCAATGAGTGAAAAACGCAGTGGAAAACGCAGAAATAATTGACATGCTGCGTTTTTGTGGTCACCACAAAAATGCAGCTAAAAAAAAACGCTGTGTGAGGACAGCACTTCTGAAAACCCATTGACATTGCTGGGGAAGCAATGTCACTGCGTTTTCAGCACAAAAACGCGGTAAAAAACGCCGCTAAAAACGCGGCAAAAACGCCTAGTGCGCACATAGCCTAATACTGCCCCCGATGTACAAGAATATAGCTACTATAATACTGCCCCCGATGTACAAGAATATAGCTACTATAATACTGCCCCCGATGTACAAGAATATAGCTACTATAATACTGCCCCCGATGTACAAGAATATAGCTACTATAATACTGCTCCTATGTACAAGAATATAACTACTATAATACTGCCCCCTATGTACAAGAATATAACTACTATAATACTGCCCTCTATGTACAAGAATATAACTACTATAATACTGCCCCCTATGTACAAGAATATAACTACTATAATACTGCCCCTATGTACAAGAATATAACTACTATAATACTGCCCCTATGTACAAGAATATAACTACTATAATACTGCCCTCTATGTACAAGAATATAACTCCTATAATACTGCCCTCTATGTACAAGAATATAACTCCTATAATACTGCCTCCTATGTACAACAATATAACTACTATAATACTGCCCCTATGTACAAGAATATAACTACTATAATACTGCCCCCTATGTACAAGAATATAACTCCTATAATACTGCCCCTATGTACAAGAATATAACTACTATAATACTGCCCCTATGTACAAGAATATAACTACTATAATACTGCCCCCTATGTACAAGAATATAACTACTATAATACTGCCCCTATGTACAAGAATATAACTACTATAATACTGCCCCCTATGTGCAGGAATATAACTACTATAATACTGCCCCTATGTACAACAATATAACTACTATAATACTGCCCCTATGTACAAGAATATAACTACTATAATACTGCCCCTATGTACAAGAATATAACTACTATAATACTGCCCTCTATGTACAAGAATATAACTACTATAATACTGCCCTCTATGTACAAGAATATAACTCCTATAATACTGCCTCCTATGTACAACAATATAACTACTATAATACTGCCCCTATGTACAAGAATATAACTACTATAATACTGCCCCCTATGTACAAGAATATAACTCCTATAATACTGCCCCTATGTACAAGAATATAACTACTATAATAATGCCCCTATGTACAAGAATATAACTACTATAATACTGCCCCCTATGTACAAGAATATAACTACTATAATACTGCCCCTATGTACAAGAATATAACTACTATAATACTGCCCCCTATGTGCAGGAATATAACTACTATAATACTGCCCCTATGTACAAGAATATAACTACAATAATACTGCCCCCTATGTGCAGGAATATAACTACTATAATACAGCCCCCTATGTGCAGGAATATAACTACTATAATACTGCCCCTATGTACAAGAATATAACTACTATAATACTGCCCCCTATGTGCAGGAATATAACTACTATAATACAGCCCCCTATGTGCAGGAATATAACTACTATAATACTGCCCCTATGTACAAGAATATAACTACTATAATACTGCTCCTATGTACAAGAATATAACTACTATAATACTGCCCTGTCATTGTAAATAAGCACTTGAACCTTGCCTCTCCCCCCATCTCATTGTAGATTGTAAGCTCTCACGAGCAGGGTTGTATTTTTTTCCCCTCTAAATATTGTATTTCTATAACTGTTACTTGTTTGTATATGATCCTCCTGAATTGTAAAGCGCTACGGAATATGTTGGCGCTATAGAAATAAAGATTATTATTATTATTATTATTATTACTGCCCCTACGTACAAGAATATAACTACTATAATACTGCCCCCTATGTACAAGAATATAACTACTATAATACTGCCCCCTATGTACAAGAATATAACTACTATAATACTGCCCCCTATGTACAAGAATATAACTACTATAATACTGCCCCTATGTACAAGAATATAACTACTATAATACTGCTCCTATGTACAAGAATATAACTACTATAATACTGCTCCTATGTACAAGAATATAACTACTATAATACTGTCCCCTATGTACAAGAATATAACTACTATAATACTGCTCCTATGTACAGGAATATAACTACTATAATACTGCCCCCTATGTACAAGAATATAACTACTATAATACTGCTCCTATGTACAAGAATATAACTACTATAATACTGCCCCCTATGTACAAGAATATAACTACTATAATACTGCCCCTATGTACAAGAATATAACTACTATAATACTGCTCCTATGTACAAGAATATAACTACTATAATACAGCCCCCTATGTGCAGGAATATAACTACTATAATACAGCCCCCTATGTACAAGAATATAACTACTATAATACTGCTCCTATGTACAAGAATATAACTACTATAATACAGCCCCCTATGTGCAGGAATATAACTACTATAATACTGCCCTCTATGTGCAGGAATATAACTACTATAATACAGCCCCCTATGTACAAGAATATAACTACTATAATACTGCTCCTATGTACAAGAATATAACTACTATAATACAGCCCCCTATGTGCAGGAATATAACTACTATAATACTGCCCTCTATGTGCAGGAATATAACTACTGTAATACAGCCCCCTATGTGCAGGAATATAACTACTATAATACAGCCCCCTATGTACAAGAATATAACTACTATAATACTGCTCCTATGTACAAGAATATAACTACTATAATACAGCCCCCTATGTGCAGGAATATAACTACTATAATACTGCCCCCTATGTGCAGGAATATAACTACTATAATACAGCTCCCTATGTGCAGGAATATAACTACTATAATACAGCCCCCTATGTACAAGAATATAACTACTATAATACAGCCCCCTATGTGCAGGAATATAACTACTATAATACAGCCCCCTATGTACAAGAATATAACTACTATAATACAGCCCCCTATGTGCAGGAATATAACTACTATAATACAGCCCCCTATGTGCAGGAATATAACTACTATAATACTGCCCCTATATACAAGAATATAACTACTATAATACTGCTCCCTATATACAAGAATATAACTACTATAATACAGCCCCCTATGTACAAGAATATAACTACTATAATACAGCTCCCTATGTGCAGGAATATAACTACTATAATACAGCCCCCTATGTACAAGAATATAACTACTATAATACAGCCCCCTATGTGCAGGAATATAACTACTATAATACAGCCCCCTATGTACAAGAATATAACTACTATAATACTGCCCCCTATGTGCAGGAATATAACTACTATAATACAGCCCCCTATGTGCAGGAATATAACTACTATAATACAGCCCCCTATGTGCAGGAATATAACTACTATAATACTGCCCCCTATGTGCAGGAATATAACTACTATAATACAGCCCCCTATGTGCAGGAATATAACTACTATAATACAGCCCCCTATGTGCAGGAATATAACTACTATAATACAGCCCCCTATGTGCAGGAATATAACTACTATAATACTGCCCCCTATGTACAAGAATATAACTACTATAATACAGCCCCCTATGTGCAGGAATATAACTACTATAATACAGCCCCCTATGTGCAGGAATATACTTCCATTCTGTACCTCGCACATGTCGGCTTTCTTCAGTCGGGGGCTGCTGGACTCGGCGCTGGCGCCCTCTGCAGGGCTGTGGGAGCGGATCCGGCTGCTCATCTGGATGCCCCCCTCCTCCTCCTCCGCCTGCTCCCCTTGCCCCGGGCTGTCCCCGCATGTCGCCCCCTGGGGGAGGGGGGAGTGCAGCGCTTCGGTGCAGAACAGAGTGCGGGGTCCGTGCAGCTCACAGAAGTGGCACAGCGCTACGATGGCGTTCATGACGTCACTTGCCGATCTTCACTACCATGGAGACAATGCACAGCGATCCCTCATCCTATGGAGTAACCAGCGATCATCAGCTCCGGTCACTGCTCACACACATGGCCCCTATAGCAGACAGCCCCCCACAGGCTGTATATGGGGTTCTCTATACCCCTGCGGGAACTACAAGTCCCAGCAGCCGCCCCAGTCCCCCTCCACTCTCACCTGTCACTCCGCCATGTTTACATCATGTGACAGCGCCTGACTTCCGCTTTTTTGGGCGATGCTAAGTGTCGCAATGCAGAGGGGGGTGATTTATAATTTACATCGGTAACATTTATTTCCAGTTGGATGCTTTCTCAACATTTTATATTTATAGTTTGGAAAAATGTTTCCCAATTATTTTCAAGAAGGGGATGAGGAGGCCGAGGTGTGAAAATCAACCTCCTGTACACCCCCCTTGTTGGAGTTGAATGGTTTAACCCGAGAATTAGGTTACTACGAGGAATGTGTCAGCTGATCGGTCACATGACTCCTCCCCCTGCACGTGCTTGGACGCCTCATCACAGATCCTTAACCCCTGCCTCCCCAGCTGATGCACAACTACAGCTCCCAGCATGCACAGACAGAGGCTGGGAGGCGGATTTTCTCTGCTGCAGAATTTATTGAGATCATTAGCGACAATGACAACTAGGAAAAGTGATGCAGTCATCAACCAGCTCAGTCCCTTAAAGGGGCAGGCTCTTAAAGGGCCAGTACAATTAGATTTCACACCTTCGTAACGTCACATGGACATTATAGCAATCTGACGGAAATTAGGAAACGTATATATATATATATATACACACACACACAGTACCGACCAAAAGTTTGGACACACCTCATTCAAAGAGTTTTCTTTATTTTCAGGACTCTGAGAACTGTAGATTCACATTGAAGGCATCAAAACTATGAATTACCACATGTGGAATGAAATACTTAACAAAAAAGTGTGAAACAACTGAAAATATGTCTTATATTCTAGGTTCTTCACCTTTTGCTTTGATTACTGCTTTGCACACTCTTGGCATTCTCTTGATGAGCTTCAAGAGGTAGTCACCGGAAATGGTTTTCCAACAGTCTTGAAGGAGTTCCCAGAGATGCTTAGCACTTGTTGGCCCTTTTGCCTTCACTCTGCGGTCCAGCTCACCCCAAACCATCTCGATTGGGTTCAGGTCTGGTGACTGTGGAGATCAGGTCATCTGGCGTAGCCCCCCATCACTCTCCTTCTTAGTCACATAGCCCTTACACAGCCTGGTGGAATGTTTGGGATCATTGTCCTGTTGAAAAATAAATGGTGATCCAACTAAACGCAAACCGGATGGAATAGCACGCCGCTGCAAGATGCTGTGGTAGGCATGCTGGTTCTGTATGCCTTCCATTCTGAATAAATCCCCAACAGTGTCACCAGCAAAGCCCCCCCACACCATCACACCTCCTCCTCCATGCTTCACGGTGGGAACCAGCCATGTAGAGTCCATCCGTTCACCTTTTCTACAAAGACACGGTGGTTGGATCCAAAGATGTCAAATTTGGACTCATCAGACCAAAGCACAGATTTCCACTGGTCTAATGTCCATTCCTTGTGTTCTTTAGCCCAAACAAGTCTCTTCTGCTTGTTGCCTGTCCTTAGCAGTGGTTTCCTAGCAGCTATTTTACCATGAAGGCTGCTGCACAAAGTCTCCTCTTAACAGTTGTTCTAGAGATGTGTCTGCTGCTAGAACTCTGTGTGGCATTGACCTGGTCTCTAATCTGAGCTGCTGTTAACCTGCGATTTCTGAGGCTGGTGACTCGGATAAACTTATCCTCCGCAGCAGAGGTGACTCTTGGTCTTCCTTTCCTGGGGCGGTCCTCATGTGAGCCAGTTTCTTTGTAGCGTTTGATGGTTTTTGCCACTGCACTTGGGGACACTTTCAAAGTTTTCCTAATTTTTCGGACTGACTGACCTTCATTTCTTAAAGTAATGGCAACTTGTTTTTCTGTACTTAGAATTTGTATTATGGCAAGAAAAAAGCAGCTAACAGTCTATTCAGTAGGACTATCAGCTGTATCCACCAGACTTCTGCACACCTGATGACCCCAACCCCATTTATAAGGCAAGAAATCCCACTTATTAAACCTGACAGGGCACACCTGTGAAGTGAAGACCATTTCCGGTGACTACCTCTTGAGGCTCATCAAGAGAATGCCAAGAGTGTGCAAAGCAGTAATCAAAGCAAAAGGCGGCTACTCTGAAGAACCAAAGAGATCGGATTTGCTGTGACAACCAACCGGGCTCAGATAAAGGGAATTTTGTTTACTTACCGTAAATTCCTTTTCTTCTAGCTCCTATTGGGAGACCCAGACAATTGTTTTGACAATTGGGTGTATAGCTTCTGCCTCCGGAGGCCACACAAAGTATTACACTTTTTAAAAAGTTTTGGTGCAAAAGCAGGAAGGAGAAAAAACTTATAAATTGGTCTAGGGTAAAGTCAATCCGAAGGATGTTCGGAGAACTGAAAACCATGAACCATAAGAACAACCAGCCCGAAGGGAACAGGGCGGGTGCTGGGTCTCCCAATAGGAGCTAGAAGAAAAGGAATTTACGGTAAGTAAACAAAATTCCCTTTTTCTTTGTCGCTCCATTGGGAGACCCAGACAATTGGGACGTCCAAGAGCAGTCCCTGGGTGGGTAAAAGAATACCTCAATAAAAGGAGCCGAAAAACGGCCCCCTCTTACAGGTGGGCAACCGCCGCCTGAAGGACTCGCCTACAGAGACTGGCGTCTGCCGAAGCATAGGCATGCACTTGATAGTGCTTCGTGAAAGTGTGCAGACTAGACCACGTAGCTGCCTGACACACCTGCTGAGCCGTCGCCCGGTGCCGCAATGCCCAGGACGCACCTACGGCTCTGGTAGAATGGGCTTTCAGCCCTGAAGGGAGCGGAAGCCCAGAAGAACGGTAGGCCTCGAGAATCGGTTCCTTGATCCACCGAGCCAAGGTTGACTTGGAAGCCTGAGAGCCCTTACGCTGGCCAGCGACAAGGACAAAGAGCGCATCTGAACGGCGCAGGGGCGCGGTGCGAGACACGTAGACCCGGAGTGCTCTCACTAGATCCAAAGAGTGCAAATCCTTTTCACACTGGTGAATTGGATTAGGGCAAAAGGAAGGCAAGGAGATATCCTGATTTAGATGAAAAGGAGATACCACCTTAGGGAGAAAGTCCGGGACAGGACGAAGAACCACCTTATCCTGGTGGAAAACCAGGAAGAGGGCTTTGCATGACAGCGCTGCTAGCTCAGACACTCTCCGGAGTGATGTAACTGCCACTAGGAAGGCCACCTTCTGCGAAAGACGGGAAAGAGAAACATCCCGCAGCGGCTCAAAAGGCGGCTTTTGAAGAGCCGTCAGAACCCTGTTAAGATCCCAAGGTTCCAACGGACGTTTGTAAGGTGGGACCATGTGGCAAACCCCCTGCAGGAACGTGCGGACCTGCGGAAGCCTGGCTAGACGCTTTTGAAAAAAAACACGGAGAGCGCCGACACTTGGCCCTTGAGAGAGCCGAGGGACAAACCCTTGTCCATTCCAGATTGTAGGAATGAAAGAAATGTGGGTAAAGCAAACGGCCATGGAGGAAAACCGTTATCAGAGCACCAGGATAAGAAGATTTGCCAAGACCTGTAATAGATCTTGGCGGACGTTGGCTTCCTGGCTTGTCTCATGGTGTGATGTAGGTGACGGCAGTGGCGTTGTCCGACTGGATTCGGATCTGCCTGCCCTCCAGCCACCGATGGAAAGTCAATAGGGCTAGATATACTGCCCTTATCTCCAGGATATTGATCTGAAGGGACGATTCTATTGGAGTCCAGGTTCCTTCAGCCCTGTGGTGGAGAAAAACCGCTCCCCAACCTGACAGGCTAGCGTCCGTGGTGACCACGGCCCAGGTTGGGGGTAGGAAGGATTTTCCCTGCGACAGAGAATTGGGAAGGAGCCACCACTGAAGTGATGTTTTGGCTGCAAGTGAAAGAGAGATGTTCTTGTCGAGGGAAGCCGAACTCTTGTCCCATTTGCGAAGAATGTCCCATTGGAGTGGCCGTAGATGGAATTGCGTGAACGGCACTGCCTCCATAGCTGCAACCATCTTCCCCAGGAAGTGCATGAGGCGCCTTAAGGGGTGTGACTGACTCCGACGAAGTGACTGCACCCCTGCCTGCAGAGCAAGCTGTTTGTCCCGCGGGAGCTTGACTAACGCTGGCTGTGTATGAAACTCCATCCCGAGGTAAGTCAGTGATTGTGTCGGCGTCAACTTGGATTTCGGGAAATTGATGATCCACCCGAACTGCTGGAGAGTCGCCAGAGCGACGGTAAGACTTCGTTGACACTGTCGTGGAAACCCCTTTCCTGGGAGAGCTAATTTAGGGTGAGATGCAAAGTGATCTCCAGATCTGCCAATGTTGGTCCAATTAATAGCGATGCATCGGAGACAAACACAAGAACACACAGTCAATGTCCGTGTACCAGGCTTTGTCTGAATCTCAGATGCCCAAACAGTAGTTTATTAAAACCACAAAAGAAAAGGGGACGGCTTAGTACATGACCAAAAATGGAATGAGAGTTGAAAATAACAAAATCGTAAATTATGGATCCTGCTGAATACCTTAAAACCAGATCTGTCCAGTTTTCTGGACCTTCAGTAACAAAGAAACTTTAGACAAAGGCCTCTTTAAAGAGACTACACCCAGTGTTATTGCTTTTATGAATAACACTTCTAAAGCTAATACAAAAATACAAAATTATTAAACATAAATAAATTGCTTAAATGATAATCAAAACTTAATATAAAATATTAACCATAACAACACGCCACCCGAGAAGGGGCCCTGACTAGGAGATCGTCCAAGTATGGAATCACCGAGTGGCCCTGAGAGTGCAGGACCGCCACGACGGATGCCATGACTTTGGTGAAGACCCGTAGGGCTGTCGCCAGGCCGAAGGGCAATGCGACGAACTGGAGGTGTTAGTCTCCGAAGGCGAAACGCAGGAAACGTTGATGTTCGGGTGCGATCGGCACATGGAGATACGCATCCTTGATGTCGATCGATGCTAGGAAGTCTCCTTGTGACATCGAGGCGATGACCGAGCGGAGAGATTCCATCCGAAACCGTCTGGTTCTCACATGTCTGTTGAGCAGCTTGAGGTCCAGAACGGGACGGAATGACCCGTCCTTTTTTGGCACCACGAACAAGTTGGAGTAAAATCCGCGACCATGTTCCTGAAGGGGAACGGGAATCACAACTCCTTCCATCTTTAGAGCATCCACTGCCTGAAAAAGTGCATCGGCCTGTGTGGGGGGTGGAGAGATTCTGAAAAAACGAGCCGCAGGACGAGAGCTGAACTCTATCCTGTAACCATGAGACAGAATGTCTCTCACCCATCGGTCTTGAACGTGTGGCCACCAGGCGTCTCCAAAGCGGGAGAGCCTGCCACCGACCGAGGATGTGGCTAGATGAGGCCGAGAGTCATGAGGAGGCCGTCTTGGAGGCAGTGCCTCCTGCGGCCTTTTGGGGGCGTGACTTAGACCGCCACGCATAGGAGTTCCTCTGGCCTTTCTCCGGCTGGTTGGACGAAGAGGATTGGGGCTTGGCGGAGGGACGAAAGGACCGAAACCTCGATTGGATTTTTCTCTGCTGAGGTCTCTTAGGTTTGGACTGGGGTAAGGAGGAGTCCTTTCCCGAGGATTCCTTAATAATCTCATCCAACCGTTCGCCAAACAAACTTTCGCCAGAAAAAGGCAAACCAGTTAGGAATCTTTTGGAAGCAGAGTCTGCTTTCCATTCGCGCAGCCACATGGCCCTGCGGACTGCCACGGAGTTAGCGGATGCTACAGCCGTACGGCTAGCGGAGTCCAGGACGGCGTTCATGGCGTAGGACGAAAAAGCTGATGCCTGAGAGGTCAAGGAAGAAACATGCGGAGCAGAATTCCGCGTGACAGCATTAATCTCAGACAGACATGCCGAGATTGCTTGGAGAGCCCACACAGCCGCAAAGGCCGGGGCAAAAGACGCGCCCGTGGCCTCATAAATAGACTTCACCAAGAGCTCTATCTGTCTGTCAGTGGCATCCTTCAGGGATGAGCCATCGGCAACCGACACAACTGACCTAGCAGCCAATCTAGAGACTGGCGGATCCACCTTGGGAGAGTGTGCCCAGCCCTTAACGACTTCAGGTGGAAAGGGATAACGCGTGTCAGCATGCCGTTTATCAAAGCGCTTGTCCGGGACCGCTCTGGGCTTCTGGACCGCGTCCCTGAAGTTAGAGTGATCAAAAAACGTATGGCGCGTACGTTTGGGGAATCTAAATTGGTGTTTCTCCTGCTGAGAAGCCGAGTCCTCTGCAGGAGGAGGTGGTGGTGAGAGATCCAGCACCTGGTTGATGGACGAGAGAAGATCATTTACTAATGCGTCCCCCTCAGGGGTATCAAGGTTAAGGGCGAAGTCAGGGTCAGAGCCCTGAGCTCCCACGTCCGCCTCGTCTTCCTGAGAGTCCTCAAACTGGGATCCAGAGCAGCGTGAGGAGGCCGGGGAAGAGTCCCAGCGAGGCCGCTTAGCAGGTCTGGGGCTGCGATCCGGGCAGGAGTCCTCCGCCTGGGACCTAGGGGCTAACCTGGGAGCGCGCTGCGGCGCGGACCGAGAAGGACCTGGAGGAGACAAACTAACAGGGACCGGGGCCTGTGAAGAGCCCGGTCTGGACTGCAATGCCTCAAGCAGCTTAGATGACCATTTGTCCATAGACTGAGCAATGGATTGAGAAAGTGACAGAGTTTCTCAGCGAAAGAGGCCAATGACGATGACTCTGTCCCTGCAGCCTGCTCAGGGGGAGCAGGGGGATCTACATGAGCCGAGGGGCCCACAAGTGCCCCGGGCTCCGGCTGAGCAAGCGTGGCAGGAGTCGAGCATTGCTCACAGTGAGGGTAGGTGGATCCCGCAGGTAACATAGCCCCACAAGAGGTACAGGCTGCGAAAAAAATCTGTGCCTTAGTAGCTTTGCTCCTTGTGGACGACATGCTGATGTCTCTTAGGAGAGTGACCACTGAGGGTATATGGGAAAAGGGTATACCGCCTTTCCTAACAGATATAGATATATATATATATATATCTATTATATATATATATATATCCCGGCACCTTAGGGGAGACCAGCACCGGGTGACCGGTGTGGCTTACCAACCGCTCACTAGCGGAGTGTGTCCTCCAGATTCCCTGTCGTCGATCCCCCGGAGCTGCAGAGCCTTGCTGCTGAATAGCATCCACCAGCAGAATGTTAAAAATGGCTGCTGGAGCTCTCAGGGGGGGGAGTGGAGCCGAGGGCGGCGCCAGCAAAGAGCGGGAATCTGGAGTCCCCAAGTGGTCAATGAGGGGGGAGGGAGACATGCAGGATACTCCAGCCCTCAAGGCCGACGTCATGTCGGCAATCCCGCCCTTACCCCTGACAGGCAAGCTCGGGGGCGGGATTTTTCGGACTAGGCCGCGGCGAAGCCGGGGGCTAAATTTAAGGCCGCGGCCGACAAGCAGGCACGGTCGGCGCAGAGGGCCGCCGAAAAGATAACGGACGGAACCACCGCGGCTTCCGGGGGGAAGGTGCGACCCCTGTACAGTCCCCACATGAGGATACAGAGTACCTTCAAGTTGCAGGGCCCGGTCCCTGGGGATGAATAAGCTCCGGTCCGGCAGGTTCCACCAGGGGCTGCGGATGGAGCACGGTCCCAGCACATGGATGACCGCATAGGATCCCACTTCTCCCAGAGCCGCATAAGGGATGGTGAAGGAGACGGCATGTGGCTCCAGCCTCCGTACCCGCAATGGGTACCTCAACCTTAACAACACCGCCGACATAGTGGGGTGAGAAGGGAACATGCCGGGGACCCCATTGGGGACCTCTTTTCTTCCATCCGACATAACTATGTATGAGAATGCATGAGTGGATGTATGCCTCCTTCCACACAAAGCATAAAACTGAGGAGCCCGTGGTCCACGGGAGGGTGTATAGGCAGAGGGGAGGGGTTACACTTTTTTAAAAGTGTAATACTTTGTGTGGCCTCCGGAGGCAGAAGCTATACACCCAATTGTCAAAACAATTGTCTGGGTCTCCCAATGGAGCGACAAAGAAATTTTTCTTTTAACAGCAGGAGGCTGTATGGGGAAGTAATGGATAAGAGCTGTGCTAGTGTCCCTGCCGCCGCTGATAGGAGTAAAGCTCAGGAAACTGCACCGATCCCCTCCAGAATCTCATCATGAAGACTGTAGGGCTCATAACTCACTTTTCTCCCTTACTATGAACTGTCGTACGCACCGACCGGACTCATTCCTTCTGATTCAGACGTAATATGAGCACTACAGCCAATCAGCCAAACAACACCTTGGAAAGCCATGAGACCAGCAAGGAACACAGACAGCAGCAGAGGAGCAGCAGGGAGGGGGTACAGTAGGCGATTATGTGTTTTGGGGGGGTAGATCCATAGTTTCCTGTGTGAAATCCCAACTACGGGGCATCACATGGACCAAATAACCCAGTACCTCTGATCGTCCCACTCACCTTCCATAGGGACCACACATGCAATGTCCCCCTACTCCATCCATAGGCAGCTCTGGACCTGGATGATTTGCATAATGAGATTAAATATGCAAATAACATTGGTTAAGGGGATTATATGTTATCTGAATACAAAGAATTCTCACTGTTTACAGTGTATTCAATCCAAAAATCCAGTTGCTCTCCACCCAGATCCTTTTTATACAATCTCCCTCTCTCCAATCCATTTGTATGGCCCGGACCTCTGACCCTAAAAATTCACATTTGACAAAGTGCGACTCAGTAATTTGAGATTTTTGGCAAAGATCAAGTGCAGTATCTTGAAAAGTGGCAACTTTATCCAATGGTCACCCTAGTAGATTGATACAACACGCACGCACACGCGCACATACACACACTGGGTACGGTGCACTGGTTTGTATGGGTGGCTCATATAGTGATCAGGGGGAAACCCAGGCCCTCTAGGATCAATGCTATTAGGCTAGGAGAGTTTAAAAGTGTTCCAGGTGTGGTGACCATTGGTGGTGCCTTAATTCACTGGGCCTAAAAAACCCAAACATTTTGGTACATTTTGCACTAGCACTTTATAATAATGAAGTGCTAGTGCAAAACATACTAAAATGTGTGGGTTTCCTATTCCCAGTGAATTGTGGCCCCACCATGGTCTCCACTCCTGGAGCACTTTGCGCTTTCAAACTTTCCTGGCCCAACAGCATCAATTCTTATTGAGCACAGACCCTTAATCCGGGTTTCTGGTATGGAAACAGGAATTTATAAATTTCCAGCAGAAAGTTCAGCCAGCATTATATTGTGCAAATCTTTTTTTTTCACTGTGTGTGCCACTTTTTGCACGTGGATGTGTTAGGTCTGATGTGGGGGGGGGGGGGGGGGGGGGGAGTAGTGTGTGGCCCTCATGTTCTGTTCCTCCTTATGGGAGCAGAACCTGAGGGCCACTAACCCCCCCCCCCCCCTTCCTTCAACCAAGACCTAACAGAAGGGAACCGCATCCAACAGATCCAAGTGCAAAAAGTGGCACACATGGAGTGAAAAACGGACAGTCGATGGCTACTTGTGGAACTGGGGGCACTTTCCAGCTTGTGACAAGGGTTGTTCAGCGCCACTCACTTTGGCAGCGGCAGGAGAGCGGTGACGATGATGAGGATCCCTATACACCCGCTAACAACCCCTTTAACAATCAAACTGTCACTGAGCGCTGACGCAGTCTCCGGTCATCTCCATGGACGGACGGTCACCGATCCGTCTATTGCATATTCCCCTTGTACATTAATACCCAGGTCATCTCCATGGACGGACGGTCACAGGTCCGTCTATTGCATATTCCCCTTGTACATTAATCCCCGGATCATCTCCATGGACGGACGGTCACAGGTCCGTCTATTGCATATTCCCCTTGTACATTAATCCCCGGATCATCTCCATGGACGGACGGTCACAGGTCCGTCTATTGCATATTCCCCTTGTACATTAATCCCCGGATCATCTCCATGGACGGACGGTCACAGGTCCGTCTATTGCATATTCCCCTTGCACATTAATCCCCGGATCATCTCCATGGACAGACGGTCACCGTTCCGCCCGTTGCATATTCCCCTTGTACATTAATCCCCGGTTTCTCGCAGTCACTCGACCAAATGAATCTCCAGAGACAAATTCACAACAGACTTTATTATAGGTGGTCTCCGCTCCTCAGAATATAACTGAACGCATACAGGACTGGGAGAAGAACGTTTTTTTTTTCTTTATCATAAATATTGGTTTTTCCATTTTTTTTCTTTAGTTAAATGTCCAGGCATAGAGGTGGTGGCCGTTCTCTCCCAGTTTGTTATCGAAGACATTGTTTTGCAGTCCAACTTGGAAAAAAAAAAATAAAAATAAAGGTTTTGCATTGCTGACGATCCACATTCTGGAGAGTTGTGGGGTGCAGGGTCGTCCCCCCCCACCTACCTTCACGAATAGCTCGATGGCTTGTTCCCTGAGTCGTCGTCTTGAGAGCCCATGCTCTGCAATGAAGAAGAGGCCGGGGTCAGGGACGGGAGGACAATGCTGTATACGTCAGGTGAACACTTACCACTTAGGAAAAAAACTTACTGTATTGTTTGTTTTATAAGACGCACCCCAAATTTAGAGATAAAAAGAAAAAAAAAATATGGGGTCCGTTTTATAATCTGGTGGTGTCTTACCTGGGAGGGGAGGCGGCAGCGGTGGTGGAGCAAGGGGGGGGTGTGTCACAGGAAGCAGGGGAGGTGCTGGAGTACAGTGATACTATGAGCGGTGCAGAGGGGGGCCCAGATGCTCACTGCGGCTCTGTGCTGGGGCAGCTGATGCGGCTCTGTGCTGGGGCAGCTGATGCGGCTCTGTGCTGGGGCAGCTGATGCGGCTCTGTGCTGGGGCAGCCGGCGCCGCTCTGTGCTGGGGCAGCCGGCGCCGCTCTGTGCTGGGGCAGCCGGCGCCGCTCTGTGCTGGGGCAGCCCGCGCCGCTCTGTGCTGGGGCAGCCCGCGCCGCTCTGTGCTGGGGCAGCCCGCGCCGCTCTGTGCTGGGGCAGCCCGCGCCGCTCTGTGCTGGGGCAGCCCGCGCCGCTCTGTGCTGGGGCAGCCCGCGCCGCTCTGTGCTGGGGCAGCCCGCGCCGCTCTGTGCTGGGGCAGCCCGCGCCGCTCTGTGCTGGGGCAGCCCGCGCCGCTCTGTGCTGGGGCAGCCCGCGCCGCTCTGTGCTGGGGCAGCCCGCGCCGCTCTGTGCTGGGACAGCCCGCGCCGCTCTGTGCTGGGGCAGCCCGCGCCGCTGTGTGCTGGGGCAGCCCGCGCCGCTCTGTGCTGATGCTCACTACGGGCAGCGAGGCATGCACCATTCTGAAGATGTCGGCGGTGCGGACTTCAAAGAGATGGTGGCCACAGCATGCACAGATGAGAGCTTGGGCCGAGAGCTCCATCTGCGCACACGCCGACTCTGGGCGTAATTATTTGAAGCCCACACCGCCGATATCTTCAGAATGGCCCGTGCCTTGCTGCCCACCAAAGAGCCGGGCCGGCTACCGCACAGAGCCGGGCCCCCTACCGCACAGAGCCGGGCCCCCTACCCCACAGAGCAGGGCCGCCTACCCCACAGAGCAGGGCCGCCTACCCCACAGAGCAGGGCCGCCTACCCCACAGAGCAGGGCCGCCTACCCCACAGAGCAGGGCCGCCTACCCCACAGAGCAGGGCCGCCTACCCCACAGAGCAGGGCCGCCTACCCCACAGAGCAGGGCCGCCTTAGCCCACAGAGCAGGGCCGCCTACCCCACAGAGCAGGGCCGCCTACCCCACAGAGCCGGGCCGCCTACCCCACAGAGCCGGGCCGCCTACCCCACAGAGCCGGGCCCCCTACCGCACAGAGTAGGGCCCCCTACCGCACAGAGCAGGGCCGCCTACCCCACAGAGCAGGGCCCCCTACCGCACAGAGCAGGGCCCCCTACCGCACAGAGCAGGGTCCCCTACCCCACAGAGCCGGGCCGCCTACCCCACAGAGCAGGGCCGCCTACCCCACAGAGCAGGGCCCCCTACCCCACAGAGCCGGGCCCCCTACCCCACAGAGCCGGGCCCCCTACCCCACAGAGCCGGGCCCCCTACCCCACAGAGCCGGGCCCCCTACCGCACAGAGCAGGGCCCCCTACCGCACAGAGCAGGGCCCCCTACCGCACAGAGCAGGGCCCCCTACCGCACAGAGCAGGGCCCCCTACCGCACAGAGCAGGGCCGCCTACCGCACAGAGCAGGGCCGCCTACCGCACAGAGCAGGGCCGCCTACCGCACAGAGCAGGGCCGCCTACCGCACAGAGCAGCCCGCGCAGCACATCATTGCCTTGCCTCCTGTGACCCCTCTCCACTAGCCCTGGTAAGCTACATTCAGATTTTAAGACGCACCCCTCATTTTTCTCCCAAATGTTTGGGAGGAAAGAAGGGAATTTTGTTACTTACCGTAAATTCCTTTTCTTCTAGCTCTTATTGGGAGACCCAGACAATTGGGTGTATAGCTACTGCCTCCGGAGGCCACACAAAGTATTACACTAAAAAGTGTAAGGCCCCTCCCCTTCTGGCTATACACCCCCCGTGGAATCACGGGTTCTCCAGTTTTAGTGCCAAAGCAAGAAGGAGGAAAGCCAATAACTGGTTTAAACAAATTAACTCCGAATAACATCGGAGAACTGACAAACCGTTCAACATGAACAACATGTGTACCCGCAAACAAAACCAAAAATCCCGAAGGACAACAGGGCGGGTGCTGGGTCTCCCAATAAGAGCTAGAAGAAAAGGAATTTACGGTAAGTAACAAAATTCCCTTCTTCTTCAGCGCTCTATTGGGAGACCCAGACAATTGGGACGTTCAAAAGCTGTCCCTGGGTGGGTAAAGAAAAACCTCTTGTCAGAGCTGCAAGACAGCGCCCCCCTACTGGGAAGCCACCGCCGCCTGCAGGACTCTTCTACCTAGGCTGGCATCCGCCGAAGCATAGGTATGCACCTGATAATGTTTGGTGAAAGTGTGCAGACTGGACCAGGTAGCTGCCTGGCACACCTGTTGAGCCGTAGCCTGGTGGCGTAATGCCCAGGACGCACCCACGGCTCTGGTTGAATGGGCCTTCAGCCCTGATGGAACCGGAAGTCCAGCCGAACGGTAGGCTTCCAGAATTGGTTCTTTGATCCATCGAGCCAGGGTGGCTTTAGAAGCCTGCAATCCCTTGCGCGGACCAGCAACAAGGACAAAAAGTGCCTCGGAGCGGCGCAAGGGCGCCGTGCGGGAGATGTAGATTCTGATTGCTCTGACCAGATCTAACAAATGCAAATCCTTTTCATACCGGTAAACCGGATGAGGACAGAAAGAAGGTAAGCAAATGTCCTGATTTAGATGGAAATCAGATACTACTTTAGGAAGAAATTCTGGAGTGGGGCGCAAAACCACCTTGTCCTGGTGGACCACCAGGAAAGGAGCCTTGGATGACAGTGCTGCCAGCTCAGACACTCTCCGAAGAGACGTGATCGCCACTAGAAACACCACTTTCTGTGACAGGCGAGAAAAGGAAACCTCTTTCAAAGGCTCGAAAGGCGGCTTCTGTAGAGCAACTAGTACCCTATTCAGATCCCATGGATCTAACGGCCGCCTGTACGGGGGTACAATATGACAAACCCCCTGTAGAAACGTGCGCACCTTAGACAGACGCGCCAGATGCTTCTGAAAAAACACTGATAGTGCCGAGACTTGCCCTTTAAGTGAGCCAAGCGACAAGCCTTTTTCTAACCCCGATTGTAGGAAGGAAAGAAGAGTAGGCAATGCAAATGGCCAGGGAGACACTCCCTGAGCAGAGCACCATGATAAGAAAATCTTCCACGTCCTGTGGTAGATCTTGGCAGACGTGGGCTTCCTAGCCTGCCTCATGGTAGCAACAACTCCTTGAGACAATCCTGCACACGCTAGGATCCAGGATTCAATGGCCACACAGTCAGGTTCAGGGCAGCAGAATTCTGATGGAAAAACGGCCCTTGGGACAGTAAGTCTGGCCGGTCTGGAAGTGACCACGGTCGGCCGACCGTGAGATGCCACAGATCCGGGTACCACGATCTCCTCGGCCAGTCTGGGGCGACGAGTATGACGCGGGTGCAATCGGATCTGATCTTGCGCAACACTCTGGGCAAGAGTGCCAGAGGCGGGAATACATATGGGAGTCGGAACTGCGACCAATCTTGGACCAAGGCGTCTGCCGCCAGAGCCCTTTGATCGCGCGACCGCGCCATGAATGCCGGGACCTTGTGGTTGTGCCGAGACGCCATGAGGTCGACGTCCGGCACCCCCCACCGGCGACAGATTTCCTGAAACACGTCCGGGTGAAGGGACCATTCCCCTGCGTCTATCCCTTGGCGACTGAGGAAGTCTGCTTCCCAGTTTTCTACGCCCGGGATGTGTACCGCGGATATGGTGGATGCTGTGTCCTCCACCCACGTCAGAATCCGCCTGACTTCCTGGAAGGCTTGCCGACTGCGCGTCCCTCCTTGGTGGTTGATGTATGCCACCGCTGTGGAGTTGTCCGACTGGATTCGGATCTGCCTTCCTTCCAGCCACTGCTGGAAGGCTAGAAGTGCCAGATACACTGCTCTGATCTCCAGAACATTGATCTGCAGGGTGGACTCTTGCTGAGTCCACGTCCCCTGAGCCCTGTGGTGGAGAAAGACTGCTCCCCACCCTGACAGACTCGCGTCTGTCGTGACCACTGCCCAGGATGGAGGTAGGAAGGATCTTCCCTGTGACAATGAGTTGGGCAGAAGCCACCATTGCAGAGAGTCCTTGGCCGCCTGAGAAAGGGAGACTTCTCTGTCCAGGGATGTCGACTTCCCGTCCCATTGGCGAAGAATGTCCCATTGAAGAGGACGCAGATGAAACTGCGCAAAGGGAACTGCTTCCATGGCTGCCACCATCTTCCCTAGGAAGTGCATGAGGCGCCTCAAGGAGTGCGACTGGCCCTGAAGAAGCGACCGCACCCCTATCTGTAGTGACCTCTGCTTGGTCAGCGGAAGCTTCACTATCGCTGATAGAGTATGGAACTCCATGCCAAGAAACGTTAGAGACTGAGTTGGTGACAGATTTGACTTTGCAAAGTTGATGATCCACCCGAAAGACTGGAGAGTCTCCAGCGTAACATTCAGGCTGAGTTGGCATGCCTCCTGAGAAGGTGCCTTGACAAGTAGATCGTCCAGATAAGGGATCACGGAGTGTCCCTGGGAGTGCAAGACTGCTACCACTGCCGCCATGACTTTGGTGAAAACCCGTGGGGCTGTCGCCAGACCGAATGGCAGAGCTACGAACTGAAGATGTTCGTCTCCTATTACCAAACGTAGAAAACGTTGGTGCTCTGTAGCAATTGGTACGTGGAGATACGCATCCTTGATGTCTATTGATGCCAGAAAATCTCCTTGAGACATTGACGCAATGACAGACCGGAGGGATTCCATCCGGAACCTCCTGGCGTTCACATGCTTGTTGAGCCTTTTTAGGTCCAGAACAGGACGGAAGGAGCCGTCCTTTTTTGGAACCACAAAGAGATTGGAGTAAAACCCTCGCCCTCGTTCCTGAGGGGGGACAGGGATTACCACTCCTTCTGCTCTTAGTGAGCTCACCGCCTGCAGAAGGGCATCCGCTCGGTCGGGATGTGGGGAGGTTCTGAAGAACCGAGGTGGAGGACGGGAACTGAACTCGATTCTGTACCCGCGCGACAAAATGTCTGTCACCCACCGGTCTTTGACCAGTGACAGCCAAATGCCGCAAAAACGGGAAAGCCTGCCACCGACCGAGGATGCGGAGGGAGGCGGCTGAAAGTCATGATGAAGCCGCTTTGGAAACGGTTCCTCCGTTTGCTTTCTTGGGTCGTGAGTGAGCCCGCCATGAATCAGAGCTCCTTTGTTCTTTCTGCGTCCCTTTGAATGAGGAAAATTGGGCCTTGCCTGAGCCTCGAAAGGGCCGAGACCTCGGCTGCCACTTTTTCTGCTGAGGTTTGTTTGATCTGGGCTGGGGTAAGGACGAGTCTTTACCCTTGGACTGTTTGATGATTTCAGCGAGCTGCTCGCCAAACAGTCTATCTCCAGATAATGGCAAGTTGGTTAAACATTTTTTGGAACTAGCGTCTGCTTTCCAGTCCTTTAACCACAATGCTCTGCGCAACACTACGGAGTTGGCGGACGCCAACGACGTACGGCTCGTAGATTCCAGAACCGCGTTGATAGCGTAGGTCGCAAACGCAGACATTTGTGAGGTTAGGGTCGACACCTTTGGCACTGCTGGCTGCATGACAGCCTCTACCTGTGCCAACCCAGCTGAAATAGCTTGGAGTGCCCACACGGCCGCGAATGCAGGGGCAAACGACGCGCCGATAGTTTCATAGATAGACTTCAACCAAAGGTCCATCTGTCTGTCGTTGGCGTCTTTAAGTGAAGCGCCATCCTCTACCGCGACTATAGATTTTGCCGCAAGCTTGGCAATAGGGGGATCCACTTTTGGACACTGGGTCCAGCGTTTGATCACGTCAGGGGAAAATGGATAACGTGTATCCCTAGCGCGTCTGGAAAAACGCTTGTATGGCTGAGCGTGGTGTTTCTGGATAGATTCTCTGAAGTCAGAGTGGTCTAAAAAGGCACTCAATTTACGCTTGGGATACAAGAAATGGAATTTCTCCTGCTGTGCAGCAGCTTCCTCTGCTGAGGGAGCTGGGGGAGAAATATCCAACGCACTATTGATGGCCGAAATAAGGTCATTGACCATAGCGTCACCATCAGGGGTATCCAAATTGAGAGTGGTCTCATGGTCCGAAACCTGACCACTTTCTTCAGTCTCATCATAGAGAGACTCATCCCTGTGAGACCCTGAACAATGTGATGATGTGGAGGGTCTGTCTAAGCGAGCTTGCTTGGGCTGGCTGGGGCCGTCATCTGAGTCAGAGCCATCAGCCTGTGATACATGAGAGCCCCTTGAAGTACAGACTCGCTCCAATTGAGGGGGACCAGGGGGCAAGGACACAGCCGTGTCCGGAGCCTGAGTAATTGGCCTGGTTTGCAAGGCCTCAAGGATTTTTGTCATAGTGACAGCCATCTGACCAGCCAAAACTGCAAAATCTGTCCCTGTTACTGGGGCAGGACTTACAAGCGTCTCTGCCTGGGTTACTACTGCCACCTCCGGCTGACGAAGCGTTACAGGCACGGAACATTGCACACAATGGTGGTCAGTGGAGCCTGCCGGTAGATCAGTCCCACAAACAGTACAGACAGTGTACACAGCCCGCGCCTTGGGACCCTTGCGTTTTGTGGAGGACATGTTGCTGTCTCCTCAGCGCAATATGGGGTCTATAGCCAAGAAGCGCCCTACAGTGCAAATATATATACAATATCTATATGGCACCAGAAGAAAGTACACAAATAGAATCACTGTGGCACAAGAGGGGCTTTCAGCCTGCTTACCGCCCGCCTCAGAGCGGGTGTGTGGCCGCCAGACGCCCTGTCTGAGTCTCCCAGAGCCTGCCTGCCTGTCCCCAGCCGGACCGCATGAATAATGGCTGCCGGCGTCCTGTGAGGAAGAGGGGCGGCTCTGGGCGTTCCTAAACGAAGAGCGGGAAAGCGTGCTCTCACTGTGCCTCGTGAGGGGGCTGGAGCATGTAAATCAAGCTCCAGCCCCCGGCGCTGGCCATTGCACAGCGTCTCTCCTCCGCCCTGATTGACAGGGCGGAGGCGGGAACGAAGCGGCGCTAGGCCGCAAAAGCCGGGAAGTAAAGTTAGGAGCGCCGCCGCCGTAAAAGCGCGGTCGGCGCTCTGTCCCCGGCGCCCTGCATGTCGCAGTTGCGCCCCGCCGCCGGAGCGGTCGGCGCTAGTTCCCAAACACATAACCCGTCACCCAGCCATAACTAAGGTGACACAACCCCATTGCTTATGTCCCCGGCGCACTATAACGCCCAGCAAGTCTGGAGCGTTCTGTGCCTGCCGGGGACACCGAGTACCTGACAGATGCAGGGCCATGTCCCTGACTGTACCAATGCTCGACATCCATCAGGTTCGTTCTGGGTCTGTGGATGGAGCCCGGCCTCAGGGCTTTGTGGCCGGAAGGATCCCACTTCCACAGAGCCCTCCAGGGGGATGTGGAAGGAAAAACAGCATGTGGGGCTCCAGCCTCTGTACCAGCAATAGGTACCTCAACCTTTCAAGCACCATCTGGTGAGAAGGGAGCATGCTGGGGACACTATATGTGCCCACTTTTCTTCCATCCGAGTAGTTAGCAGCTACTGCTGACTACACACCGTGGAGCTATGCGTGGATGTATGACCTCCTTCACACACAAAGCTAAAACTGGAGAACCCGTGATTCCACGGGGGGTGTATAGCCAGAAGGGGAGGGGCCTTACACTTTTTAGTGTAATACTTTGTGTGGCCTCCGGAGGCAGTAGCTATACACCCAATTGTCTGGGTCTCCCAATAGAGCGCTGAAGAAAGTGCATCTTATAATCTGAAAAATACGGTATTTACAAATCCTGTATATAGCTGATTGGTTGGGGATCCGGGTGTCGGACCCCCAAAGATCTGGTATTGATGACCTAAGTCTAGTATTACTCCCTTTAAAGGTTTGCTCATTTCTGCATTGGAGGCGATGATGTGATGCAAGCGTCCTGCCAGGCTCCGAAGATCCTTTACAGGGACTGTCCAGAACTTGGGTCATTAATATCGGATCAGTTGGGGGTCTGCCATGAAGATGTACCCAGTGTATGGAGCACTGTGCAGTGGCCATTTTCTGCAGATTCACTTCAATAGGAGCTGAGCATCCGCCACTACACAGCCTCGGGCACAGCGATGTCCCGGCTCTCTACACTGTTTACAAACAGATCACCACCGGAGGGGTCGGACCCCCATCCATTTGATATTAATGACTTACACCAAGACTACGACATCAAATATACATCAAATATACAAGTATTGGATTTTTCCCTTTAATGCTCCTTTTGTGCTGTCAATATATAAATGACGTTTATTGACAGAATGCATCAGGCCATGCTGGGAGTTGTAGTTTCTCCACAGCTGGATGTGCACCGCTATTCGTCAGTTATTACCTTCTGAACAAACTGTGGGTTCACTGTGATTTCTTGATCCATTGCTTTTAATCGATCGTCAAGTTCTATACAGCGCAGCATCTGGAGACAAGAAACAAAGAAGTCATGTTACTACGCTGGAAGTCATAATACACAACCAAGGGCCTGGGCTTTAGGAGAAAAACCCAAGTCGTAGATTTGTAAAACTAG